>NC_092055.1:103048519-103361262 GCF_003086295.3 Arachis hypogaea
GAAAATAAAAGACTCAAATTTAGTGACTCTAAACCAAAAAGGTAAATTTTTTCCTAATCTAAGCAACAAAATAAACCGTCAGTTGTCCAAACTCGAACAATCCCCGGCAACGGCACCAAAAACTTGGTGCACGAAATTGTGATCACACTTTTCATAGCTCCGCACAACTAACCAGCAAGTGCGCTGGGTCGTCTAAGTAATACCTTACGTGAGTAAGGGTCGATCCCATAGAGATTGCCGACTTGAAGCAAGCTATGGTTATCTTATAAATCTTAGTCAGGAGATTAATGATAAAAATGATTTTGTTTATGAAAAGTAAATAACATGAAATAAATGATACTTGTAATTCAGTGATGAGGAACAGGTTGAGGTTCCGGAGATGCTCTGTCGTCTGAATCTCTGCTTTCCTACTGTCTTCTTCTCCAAACACGCATGGCTTCCTTCCATGGCAAGCTGTATGATCCTCTCGGATGAAAAATACCAAGTACGATCTCTGCACGGCTAATCAACTGTCGGATTTCTCGTCTCGGATGAAAAATACCAGGTACAGCTACCGCACGGCTAATCATTTGTCGGTTCTCACTAGCGTCGGAATAGGATCTCTCTATCCTTTTGCACACTGTCACTGCGCCCAACATTCATGAGTTTGAAGCTCGTCACACTCATCCCTTCCCAGATCCTACTCGGAATACCACACACAAGGTTTATACTTTTCGAATCCCAGGAATGCTGCCAATTGGTTCTAGCCTCTACCACGAAGGTTCTAATCTCACGGATTCGGTCCGTGGATCAGAGACCCAAGAGATACGCACTCAAGCTGTCGTCCAATGACTACGTTGAGCTCAGATAGAACGGGAGTGGTTGTAAGGTATGCGTTCATAGATTTGAGAATAATGATGAGTGTCACGGATCATCATGTTCTCTATATTGAAGTACGAGTGAGTATCTTAGAATAGAATCAAGCGTGATTGAATAGAAAACAGTAGTAACTGCATTAATCCATTGAGACACAGCAGAGCTCCTCACCCCCACCTATGGGGTTTAGAGACTCATGCCGTAGAGGATACAATATGAAATTTAAAATGTCATAAGTTACAAAATGAATCTCTAAAAGTAGTTTTTATACTAATCTAGTAACTTAGGTTTACAGAAAATGAGTAACTAAGTGCAGATAGTGCAGAAATCCACTTCCGGAGTCCACTTGGTGTGTGCTTGGGCTGAGCATTGAAGCTTTCACGTGCATAGGCCATTCTTGGAGTTAAACGCTAGCTTGAGTGCCAGTTTGGGCGTTTAACTCCAGTTCTGGTGCCAGTTCTGGAGTTTTACGCTAGAAAAGTGTCTCTGGCTGGCATTTAACGCCAGTTTGGGCCATCAAATCTCGGGCAAAGTATGGACTATTATATATTTCTGGAAAGCCCAAGATGTCTACTTTCCAAATCAATTTAGAGTGTGCCAATTGGGCTTCTGTAGCTCTAGAAAATCCACTTTGAGTGTAGGAGGGTCAGAATCCAACAGCATCTGCAGTCCTTTCTCAGCCTTTGAATCATATTTTTGCTCAGGTCCCTCAATTTCAGCCAGAAAATACCTGAAATTATAGAAAAACACACAAACTCATAGTAAAGTCCAGAAATGTGATTTTTGTATAAAAACTAATAAAAATATAATAAAAAGTAACTAAAACATACTAAAAACTACCTAAAAACAATGCCAAAAAGGGTATAAATTATCCGCTCATCACTGTACCAGCAAGTGTACTGGGTCATCCAAGTAATACCTGAGTGAGTTAGCGTCGATCCCATGAGGATTGTGGTTTGAATCAAGCTATGGTTATCTTGAAGGTCTTAGTCAGGTAGATCAGAAGGTTGTTGGAAGAGTTGTCAAATTTGCATTAAAGGAGTATTAGAATAAAAATCAGTAAAATGGTTATAATTAAAGATAGAGTTGAGGATTGGAGTTACTTTGCCTTTCTTAATTAACTTCGGTATTACTACTCTCCTTGCTTGTGAGTGATTTCTTCAACGGCAGGCTGTATGTGATTGACACTGGTTTGAGCAGCTGCCAATACTCCTCCATATCTGAACCCTAGGTTTAGTGCGGGTCCATTCTGATTGAGGGTGAAGCTTGATGAGAGCAAAACCATCAGTTAAGAATCTCTTCTCAGTAAAAGAGAAATAACCTCGTTGCCAGTATAGTTCTCAACTAACAAGTAATGCTCAATCAAAGTTTAATATTTCTAATTCAAATTAACCGAGAGTCTTTCAACCTCGGGTCGTCTTCCCTAGGAACTAATGCCAATGAATGCATACAATTTTGGTTGTAAGAGGCAAAGGGGGGTTTCAATAATAAGGAAGCAAAAAAATAAAGAGATAAAAGAACAAGACAAAATTGCAATTAATAAACTAATAAAGGAATAAAAGAACTATGTATGTAATATAAACAAGTAAGGCTAAAAAGTAATGGAAAAGTGGTTCAAAACATAAATGAAACCTTGACTTAGGATGAGTTATGGAATTCCTTCCTTTCCATAACCACAACTATGATAATTATGATGGATTAATCTCACTAAGTCAACCCTCACATCAGAGAGTAAGTTAAATGAGCATAAGTGTTCTTAACCCACAAATCCTAGCTTGCTTGCTAATTACCTTAGCAACAAATTAGCAAAATGTTGGACATTATGGCTCTAGTAATCCATAAACTCATTTTTCCCAAGCCAAAGGGTGGAAATTACCCCATAATCAAAATTGGCATTTCATCGAACACATAATAGGCATAAACATAAAACATGGCGAAATTGGGAAAATAATAAAAGCTATGAACCATAAATGATAATAAGCAAGCAAGGTGACTCAACAAACATAAAATAAGCATCAAACATCAAATTCAACAACTAGAAATCCAAAATTGTAAACTATGCATATATTGATAAGAGGCATGAAAATATAAGAAAGTGTAGAACAAGTAATGTAATTAAAAGAGACAATTAAAGAAATACTTACAATGCAATTGCTAGAATCCAAAATAAAGCTTGAAGTATAAAATTCTACAAACCCTAATTAAAACCCTAAGAGAGAATTAACTAATCTACACTACTCCTACTCCTATTATATGTTTCTACCCTACAACTGAGCTCTTTAAGCTAAATCTATCTAATCTAACCTAATGAAAGCTTTTTTTTTATATGTTGAATTCCCCTTATATAGCACTCCAAAATCAGTATCCAAGCCTTTCAAAATGGGCAAAGAGCCCTCAGAAAATGCACAGCACGCATTTCATTAATGAAATCACGTGCAGGGACCTGTGCGGACGCACAAATGTGTGCGTCCGTACACTAGGCTGAATGTTGACCTGTGCGTATGCACAGGTACTTATGCGCACACACACATGAAAATCCGTTCTTGTGCGCACACATACTTTGCTGTGTGTGCTTCTCCATGTTTTCTCCCTTGTACATGCTTCCTTCCACTTTTGGCTATCCATTCTTACCTCCAAGGCCTGAAATCACTCAACAAACATGTCATGGTACCAAATGGAATAAAAGTGGAATTAAATTACTCGATTTAAGCATAAAAATATATGTTTTCACCTTTATGTCCAAATAAATTACTCGATTTTAGCACAAAAATGCATGTTTTCACATTTATGTCCAAATTAGGGACATAACACAAACGTATGCTATTTGAGTGCTTAAGTGTGAGTTTATATGCTAGAATCCATCCAAATTTAGTCAAAATATATCACCAAATATGGACTCATCAATTCCCCCACACTTAAACAATAGCATGTCCTCATGCTAAACCAACAAGGAGAATGATCGAAGGGGTAATCAACTTATTGAATGCAACTACCTATATGCATACAAGTATGTAAATACTATCTACACCTGTATATCTATGTATAGTATCTATATGACATTGGTGAAAACTAACAAACAAACTCCCAAGCAATTATAGACAAATAGGGCTAAGCAAGGAAATAATCCAATGCAAGCAAAAATCTAAAGAATTGATTCAACTCATCAAAATGAAGCAACTTGCAAGAATGCATGATAAGAGAAGTAGAAACATAGAATTGAGTAATTGAACCCTCACTAGGCGTGTATACACTCTAATCACTCGGTATCTAGGGTCAATTCACTCAAGTCTACTCTAATCATGCTTTCTAGGAATTGCTTTTCATCTAACAATCAACAAGTAATTGATGCATGAATGCAGTTATCATGAGGACTTATTAGGGTTGTAATGGGATTAGGGTTAAGGTGGGATAGATATGGCCAAGTGGACTAAATTGAATTGAATCCTTGATTACTTTAAGTATCACACTCAACCTATCACAAAAATTGCATTCTAACCACTCATTACTTCTTTTCATTCACATTCATGCCTTAGTTTCTATTCAAAACACATATGCATTCCTTGTTCATTTTTTTTCTTTTCTTTGGGGCAACTTTTGCCCCCTCTTGTTATTATCAATTTTTTTTTTCATTTCATTTTTCTTTTTTCTATTTCCTCTTTTTTTTTTGACAAATGCATATGGTTAAAGCAAATTGACACATGAATGTGCACCCATTTTTCCAAATTTTTCAATGAAATACCCAAATTAAACATTTTCATTCACTACCAATGTTTCCCGAAATTCCCCCACACTTGAATGATACATGATGACAAGTCATCTTAGTCTAGTTTCACTAGTCTTTTTCTTTGTTTTCATTTGGTTTTATGCACTTTCTTGCATTATAAGTAAGTAATTTGGAATGGAATTGCATGGTTTCTTTGAATCAATCAACCATTATTTAATTGATACTAAATCATGAGGTTTAAGCTAAATTTAATTGTTTTTTATTGATTCATAAACCTTGTGAATTTGGTGATACTTTGATTGGTTGTTTTGATTAATTGTAGGTGAAGAAAAGAAGAAAGCGTGGCTTAAGAAGTGTAGCCCAAGGAAGAGAATAATGTGGCAAAGGAAATGAAGAAGTGTGGCGCAACAATGAAGGGAAGCCACGAAGAATTGTCCAAGAGTGCAACAATGAACCAAGGAGGCAAGCTTCAATGCTCTCCATCCTCGGTTTCCTTCTCCTCTCCCGGCTCCCTGCCTCACGTCTCATCCTAAAAAAGAATGAATAAAGTATAATTAAGAATCATAAGGCAAGTAGCACAAAAGGGTAAGAAGGGGGGGAACCAACAAGCATCTAATTGAGGATGTAAGAATGAGTTCCTCAATTAAATGGCCTAAGATGCAACTAAGAGATGAGCAACAATTAAACACAAGCAAACTTAGGCAACTACAACAAGAGTGAATTGAATGTAGAACATATTGGATATTGAAATTGTGAAAGTAAAAGCTCGAGATTGATATAAAATAGCACAACAAACAATAACCAATTCAATGATGAAGAAGAACTGCTTATTCATCCTTAGGCATAATCAAATAATCACATGGTTAAGGTGTTTGTTATAAAAAGGTGACCAAATTGATAGTATCAAGTTAAGTCAATTCAAACAAATGCAAGGCATTAACAAGAACCAAGGACCCTGCGATGTGATTATATTGACTTAAAATTCATGGTGAACAAGCAATTCAATTCAATTCACTAAATTCCATGTGCACTCGTAAAAGTTTCACCTAATATGCTACAAAATGTAATGTGCAAATCCAAGTAGGTGTTAGGAATTGAAGGCAAGGTATAAGTGCATTGATGAAATTCAATCAACAAGCAACCCAATCAAACAATCAAGTAAACACTTGCAATTAATTTACCTAACAAACAACTTAAAGCAAAACAAATACAATTACTAAAACAAAAAAAATGATATGCAATGAAAATGAAGTAAAACAAGTATAAAATAAGGTAAAAGAAAGAGAAGAGAGGGGTGGAGCGGGCGGAAAGTGTGTTAAGGCTTAAGGAAGTGTGCAAACAAAAGTTGCACAAAACAGCATCTGTGCGCACGCACAGGTACGTGTGCATACGCACAAAAAGGTAAAACATGGGGTGTGTGCGCTCGCGTACCTGTGCGTGCGCGTGCTCCAAACAGAAGGCGAAAATAGAGGTGTGCGCGTGCACAATCCTGTACGAGCGCACAGAACGCTTTCTTTTTAGTAAGGATCACGTGTTCGTGCGCATAAGCCATGCCAGCGCTCCCACCAGAGTGGTTACATCTTGGCGTGCGGACGCATACGTCTGTGTGGCCACACAGATAGCGCGAAAAGGAAGACGCGTGCGTACGCACAAAGCAGTGCGCACGCACAGATTAAGAAAAACAGGGCAGCACCCACGCACAGGCTGTGCTGGCACTGCGAACAGAGGGTAATACAAAGAGTCTGCGGGCGCACAGGCGTGTGCACTCACACAGGTCACGAAACTCACAAATGTGTACGCACGCAAAGGGGGTGCGTACGCACAGATGCCCTGTTTTGCAAAAATTTTTCATTCATTTATAAGGTGTTATGCCTTAGCTCAACCAACATTTCAACCACAAAACATTTAAAACATCACAAAATCATGATCCATATGTAAATTAACATATATAAACTCGAAATTAAACTAATCCTAAGCTAACTAAGACAAGCAAATATGCAATAACTAAGACTATAAACAAAGAGAAAGGGTAAGAAAGATGTTACCATGGTGGGGTGTCTCCCACCTAGCATTTTGGTTTATAGTCCTTAAATTGGACTTATTGAGGAGACTCTAGCTAGGGTGGCTTGTGTTTCCACTCCTCCTTGAATCTCCATCCAAGCTTGCACTTTGAGGCTCCTCTGGGATCCCATATTCTAGGCATCCGCTCTCCTTCTTGTTGATCACTATGTTTCAAGCCGGATGGAAAAGCTCTCAATCTACCCTTGTAGTACCCCAACATTGCCCGAAAACCACTCAATTGTACTTCACATCCTATTTCAACTCCAATTCTTGAATTAACCTTCTTGATGATCCTTGAAGTCCTTTGGCTACCAACATCCTTTCCTCCACCATGTACCAACCCAAGAAGGATCCTGAGTTGGTAATCCGCTTCCAAGAGAGCATATTAATGGGGGCCAATGAAGCTCATAGGTGAAATTGCCACCCATTCAATATGTTCTTGGACCGGAATTGCTTCTTCACCAACTTCCTCTTCCCCATCACTCAAATCATAACATGGAGGTTGTGAGAAGTCTACCTCCATGTCTTTCTCAAACTCAATGGGGAGAGGCTCATTAGGATCACTAAGGGGATTGACCAAGGAGGACAAAAAATCATCAATGATAGAATCCTCATCTTGATCAATCTCCCCCATATCTCTCTTTCTCTCCTCCGATTGACATACTTCACTTTCTCACTCTTGTTCCAATTCATGCTCTATCTGTTCTTCTTTCCCTTGTGGTTCCATGCTCTCCTCTTCACTACACCCTTCAATTGCTCCTTCACACTCTTCAAGAGGAATGCCTTGATCGGATGAGCGTAGTAGAACCAAGTGGTTCACCACTTCGGTTACGGTAGCCATGAATTGTCCTTGAGTCTTTCAGAATCCCTCTTGTACTTGGAGAAAGGCTTGAAGGTCTTGTGGCTCTTGGACTAAGGGTGGGAAGGCTTCATATTAGGGTGAGAATTGAGGTTCATAGTTTGGGAGAAAGGTGATATATGTGAGAGGTGATTCATGTTGGTAAGTGTTTTGAGGTGGTATGTAAGAATGTGGTTGTTGGTATTGGTGTGGTGTTTGAAAAAGTGGGGATTGAGGGTTATGTTGAGGGTATGGGTCGTAGGCATATGGTGGTAGAGGTGCATAATCAAAGTGAGATCCACCATATCCTTGGGTTGGGTATGTGCATTGGGAAAGGTATGCTTTATTGTAGTATGGCTCTAGTAATCCATAAACTCATTTTCCCCAAGCCAAAGGGTGGAAATTACCCCATAATCAAAATTGGCATTTCATCGAACACATAATGGGCATAAACATAAAACATGGCAAAATTGGGAAAATAATAAAAGCTATGAACCATAATTGATAATAAGCAAGCAAGGCAACTCAACAAACATAAAATAAGCATCAAATATCAAATTCAACAACTAGAAATCCAAAATTGTAAACTATGCATATATTGATAAGAGGCATGAAAATATAAGAAAGTGTAGAACAAGTAATGTAATTAAAAGAAACAATTAAAGAAATACTTACAATGCAATTGCTAGAATCCAAAATCAAGATTGAAGTATAAAATTCTACAAACCCTAATTAAAACCCTAAGAGAGAATTACCTAATTTACACTACTCCTACTCCTACTATATGTTTCTACCCAACAAGTGAGCTCTCTAAGGTAAATCTACCTAATCTAACCTAATGAAAGCTTTTTTTTTTAAATTTGTTGAATTCCCCTTATATAGCACTCCAAAATCAGCATCCAAGCCTTCCAAAATGGGCCAAGAGCCCTCAGAAAATGCACAGCACGCGTTTCATTAATGAAATCACGTGTAGGGACCTGTGCAGACACACAGATGTGTGCGTCCACACACTAGGCTGAATGTTGACCTGTGCGTACGCACAGGTACTTGTGCGCACGCATACATGGAAATCCGTTCTTGTGTGCACGCACGCAAGCTCGTGCGCACACACACTTCGCTATGTGTGCTTCTCCTTGTTTTCTTCATGTTTTCTCCCTTGTACATGCTTCCTTCCACTTTTGGCTATCCATTCTTGCCTCCAAGGTCTGAAATCACTTAACGAACATGTCATGGTACCAAATGGAATAAAAGTGGAATTAAATCACTCGATTTAAGCACAAAAATGCATGTTTTCATATTTATGTCCAAATTAGGGAGATAACACAAAAGTATGCTATTTGAGTGCTTAAGTGTGAGTTTTTGTGCTAGAATCCATCCAAATTGAGTCAAAATATATCATCAAATATGGACTCATCAATTCTCCCACACTTAAACAATAGCATGTCCTCATGCTAAACCAACAAGGAGAATGATCGAAGGGGTGATCAACTTATTGAAGGCAACTACCTATATGCATGCAAGTATGTAAATATTATCTACACATGTATATCTATCTATAGTATCTATATGACATTGGTAAAAACTAACAAACAAATTCCCAAGCAATTATAGATAAATAGGGCTAAGCAAGGAAATAATCCAATGCAAGCAAAAATCTAAAGAATTGATTCAACTCATCAAAATGAAGCAACTTGCAAGAATGCACGATAAGAGAAGTGAAAACATAGAATTGAGTAATTGAACCCTCACTAGGCGTGTATACACTCTAATCACTCGGTATCTAGGTCAATTCACTCAAGTCTACTCTAATCATGCTTTCTAGGAATTTCTTTTCATCTAACAATCGACAAGTAATTGATGCATGAATGCAATTATCATAAGGACTTATTAGGGTTGTAATGGGATTAGGGTTAAGGTGGGATAGATATGGCCAAGTGGACTAAATTGAATTGAATCCTTGATTAGTTTAAGTATCACACTCAACCTATCACAAAACTTGCATTCTAACCCCTCGTTGCTTCTTTTCATTCACATTCATACCTTAGTTTCTATTCAAAACACATATGCATTCCTTATTCATTTTTTTCTTTTCTTTGGGGCAACTTTTGCCCCCATCTTGTTATTATTAATTTTTTTCATTTTATTTTTCTTTTTTCTATTTTTTTATGACAAATGCATATAGTTAAAGCAAATTGACACATGAATGTGTACCCATTTTTCCAAATTTTTCAATGAAATACCCAAATTAAACATTTTCATTCACTACCAATGTTTCCCAAAATTTCTTCACACTTGAATGATACACATTCCTCAACCTAAGCTAATCAAGGATACAATTCAAGGTAAATTCATGGTTTTCCGCTTAGGGTTGTGATGTTCTAACAATTAGAACAAAAGGGATTAAAAAACTCAAAGGGGTTAACAAAGGTAGATGCAATGGTAGGCCATATAGGTAAATTGAGCTTTTATCAAAGATGGCCTCAATCATAGTCAATGCAATTCAAAACATCAATCATTGGAAATAAAGAATCAAGCAAAGCCAAGTTTACAATCCTAGAAGAGATATAACAAAATGAACAAAATTAGTGGTTAAAAGATGTAACCACTTAATATGGCTCAAAAACTCACAAGGTATTTATTCTTTACTCTTCTATGTTCCATAAAGAAATCATTCAAGCAAGTTTGAAAACAATTTTCTCAATCGATTCAATAGAATGCCCTTGATACAAAATTCTTGAAAATTTGTTGTTCTTCACCAAAACTTATTTCCTATATATATGTATGTTGTGATGGATGCAATTTTTTTCAAAATTCCCTAGTTCTATTTCTAATTTTCAACAAGAAAAAATTAACATGAACAATTAGGATATAATTGAACTAGGTGTTATACTATTCACATCATCCAATTACAACTTCTATCTATAAAATATATATTAAGAAAAAGATACAAAATGCAATAACTATGGATGAACTAAGATGCATATATATATACTAGAAGAAAGTGCAATGCAACAATAAAAAACACTCCAAATATATACAAGAAACATAATAAAAAGAAACAAAAACAAAGTGCAAAGTATTCGGAAAATAAAGTTTACGTCCCAAAATGACAAATCCTCCCCCACACTTAAGCGTTGCACGGTCCTCCGTGCACGAACGAAATCTGGGGAGAATGTCTCTAAAGAGCTCCTCCTTCAGTTGGTGGATGCGGGGGTTTGGGTTGTGGGGAAATCGCCAAGTCCACTGCATGCTCGGCATCTCCATCCTCGATTTCCTTCTCCTCTCCCGGCCCCTTGCCTCACATCTCATCCTCAAAAAGAATGAATAAAGTATAATTAAGAATTATAAGGCAAGTAGCACAAATGGGTAAGAAGGGTGGGAAAGCCAATAAGCATCTAATTGAGGATGTAAGAATGAGTTCCTCAATTAAATGGCCTAAGATGCAACTGAGAGATGAGCAACAATTAAACACAAGCAAACTTAGGCAACTACAACAAGAGTGAATTAAATGTAGGACATATTGGATATTGAAATTGTGCAAGTGAAAGCTCAAGATTGATATAAAATAGCGCAACAAACAATAACCAATTCAATGATGAAGAAGAACTGCTTATCAATCCTTAGGCAGAATAAAATAATCACATGGTTAAGGTGTTTGTTACAAAAAGGTGACCAACTTGATAGAATCAAGTTAAGTCAACTCAAACAAATGCAAGGCATTAACAAGAAATAAGGACCTTGTGATGTGATTATATTGACTTAAAATCCATGGTGAACAAGCAATTCAATTCAATTCACTGAATTCCATGTGCACTCATAAAAGTTTCACCTAATATGCGATAAAATGTAATGTGCAAATCCAAGTAGGTGTTAGGAATTGAAGCCAAGGTATAAGTGCATTGATGAAATTCAATCAACAAGCAACCCAATCAAACAATCAAGCAAACGCTTGCAATTTATTTACCTAACAAACAACTTAAAGCAAAACAAATATAATTACTAAAATAAAAAAATGATATGCAATGAAAATGAAGTAAAACAAGTAGAAAATAAGGTAAAAGAAAGAGAAGAGAGGGGTGGAGGGGGCGAAAAGTGCGTTAGGGCTTAAGGAAGTGTGCAAACAAAACTTGCCCAAAACAGCACCTGTGCGCACGCACAGGTACGTATGCGTACACACAAAAAGGTAAAACAGGGGTGTGTGCGCTAGCGTACCTGTGCGTGCGCATGCTTCGAACAGAAGGCAAAAATAGAGGTGTGCGCACGCACAAGCCTGTGCAAGCGCACAGAACGCTTTTTTTTTTTTAGTAAGGATCATGTGTTCCTGCTGATAAACCCCGATTTCGTGGTTTATCTTGTGCTTATTTTAGGGGATTTTATCACCTTTTCCCACATTTATCCAATGAAATAGCATGGTTTTATAATTCTCCCTAGATTTGTGCTTAAGTGTGAAAACATGCTTTTTAGGCCTTAAAATATTTAAATTCAATTCACTTTAATTCCATTCGATGCCTTGATATATTTGTTTAGTGATTTCAGGTTCAAGAGGCAAGTATTGGATGCAAGAAGTGAGGAGAAAAGCATGCAAAGTGGGAGAACTCATGAAGAAATGAAGCAACCGCAAAGTTGTTAAGCCTGACCTCTTCGCACTCAATCGACCATAACTTGAGCTACACAGGTCCAAATGAGGCGGTTTTAGTTGCGTTTGAAAGCTAACATCCGGGGCTTCGAAATGATATAAAATTTTTTATATGTTGCTTCACGTTCAGGGGAGCGCACGTGCCATGTACGCGTGCGCGCCGATGCTGCTCGTGGCCCACTAAAGGTGAAATTGCTAGGGGCAATTTCTTAAGCACTTTGGGCCCAACCCAACTCATTTCTGATGCTATTTCATGTAGAATTCAAGCTTGGGCAAGGGAAAGCAATTATTTTTAGTTTTAGCATCATGTAGGTTAGTTTCTAGAGAGAGAAGCTCCCTCTTCTCTCTAGAATTAAGTTAGGTTAATCTCTCTCAAATTTCTCTTTCAATTCTTGTTTTGATTTTAATTCTCATTATAATTTAGTGTTCTATTGTTTTAATCTTCTTAGTTTCTCTTGTTAATTTCTTAGTTTGCTCTCTTTCATGTTGATGAACAATTATTGGATTTTGATTTCTTTTAATGCAATTTTATGTTTGCATGTCTCTTTTATGTTGATCTTGATTGCTATTGTTGATTTCTTGCTTATGATAGTTATGGGTTTCTTTAATTCTTGCATTTGGTGATGTTTACTTTTCTTGCACATTAGGTGTTTGATAAAATGTTTACACTAGTTTTTGAGTAGTTTCCTTTACTCTTGGCCTAGGCTAAGGGAATTGAGTGACCTTGAGTCATTGGGTCTCAATGATTGAGTGATTTGAGAACCCTTGGTGATCATTTTGATACTCATTGACACCAACCCACTACTAGTCTAATTAGTAGATAGGTTGGGACTTATAGGTTGATGTGATCAAACCTATTTGACGTACTTCAAGCCTAGGAGTAGATATTACGTACTTAAGGCTTTTGGAAGTAGACTTAATAGGTTGGCCTCTCATAGTTGTCAATATATGGTTTGTAGACAAGGATGGTGATCTCAATTACCTATGTCTTAGCCAAGAGTACTTTCCTTTATTTTATTAGTTCTTGTTATTTTACCTTCTTGTCATTTACTTTGTGCTTTTATATTTTCTTGCAAATTACAAAAATCAAACCCCCTTGATCTTCATAGCCAATAATTGAGCATTTCATTGCAATTCCTTGTGAGACGACCCGGAGTCTAAATACTTCGGTTATAAATTCATTGGGGTTTGTACTTGTGACAAAACCAAATTTTTGATTGGGAGGATTGTTTATTGGTGTAGAACTATACTTGCAACGAGAATTCATTCATTTGAGAAAATTCTATACCATCACAGTAATTCGTTCATCAAAATGGCGCCGTTGCCGGGGAGTTGCAATGGTGTTATATTATTGGCTATTGTGAATATTGTGAATATGTTTGCTTTTTGCTTATTTGTTAGTTTTTTTTAGCTTTAGGACTTTGTTGCTTATTTTTGTTAGCTTTTGTTTTTAGTTGCCATCATGAATTCTCACCACTTTGGCTATGAGTTTGGTTCAAATTATGTTGTAGGAAATGGGAGCTACAATGAGGATGTGCATCAAGGATGGAACAATCAAAGATTGGAGGAGCCTCAAAGGATTGATCAACCTTCTTGGCAACAACAACCTCCGGATTCTTATGGGTATAATCCTAATCCTAATGCATATCAATCTAATGGATATGGTGACCCTTATTGTGATTGTCAACAACCACCACCACATGCCTATGAACCATCCCCTCAACATGATTTTGAACCACCTTACTCACAAGCCCCATACCATCAAACACCTCATTATGACCATAATCCTTATCCACCATACCAACCACCTTATGAGCCATATGAACCATACAAAGAACCACCACAATTCCAACACAACTACTCCCAAGAACGACCTCCATATACACCATCTCCATACCCGTACCAATATGAACCATGGTGCACGAATTGTGAATCACACTTTTCACAACTCGTACCACTAACCAGCAAGTGCACTGGGTCGTCCAAGTAATACCTTACGTGAGTAAGGGTCGAATCCCACGGAGATTGTTGGCTTGAAGCAATCTATGGTTATCTTATAAATTTTAGTCAGGATATCGATTATAATTATCAGTATGAATTGCGAAGAATAAAAGAGCATGAATTAAATACTTGTTCTGCAGTAATGGAGAATATATTGGAGTTTTGGAGATGCTTTGTCTTCTGAATCTCTGCTTTCTCCCTGTCTTCTTCTTCACGCACGCAAGGTTCCTCCTATGGCAAGCTGTGTGTTGGTGGATCACCGTTGTCAATGGCTACCATCTGTCCTCTCAGTGAAAAAGGTCCAGGTGCGCTGTCACCGCACGACTAATCATCTGTCGGTTCCCACTCATGCTGGAATAGGATCCATTGATCCTTTTGCGTCTGTCACTACGCCCAGCCCTTGTGAGTTTGAAGCTCATCACAGTCATTCAATCCCTGAATCCTACTCGGAATACCACAGACAAGGTTTAGACTTTCCGGATTCTCAAGAATGCTGCCAATGGATTCTAGCTTATACCACGAAGATTCTGACTAAGGAATCTAAGATATATTCATTCAATCGAAGGTAGAACGGAGGTAGTTGTTAGGCACGCGTTCATAGGTTGAGGATGATGATGAGTGTCACGGATCATCACATCCATCATATTGAAGTGCGAATAAACATCTTAGATAGAAACAAGCGTGTTTGAATAGAAAACATAAATAGTTGCATTAATTCATCGAAACACAGCAGAGCTCCTCAACACCAACAATGGAGTTCAGAGACTCATGCCGTCAAAGAGTACAAAGTTTAGATCTAAAATATCATGAGTTGAAAAATAAATCTCTAAAAGTTGTTTAAATACTAAACTAGTAACCTAGGTTTACAGAAAATGAATAAACTAAGATAATTGGTGCAGAAATCCACTTCTGGGGCCCACTTAGTGTGTGCTGGGGCTGAGACTTAAGCTTCTCTTGTGCCTAGGCTATTTCTGGAGTTGAACGCCAGGTTGTAACCTGTTTCTGGCGTTCAACTCCAATTTGTAACCTGTTTCTGGCGTTTGACGCCAAACTGCAACATGGAACTGGCGTTGAACGCCAGTTTACATCATCTATCCTTGAGAAAAGTATGGACTATTATATATTGCTGAAAGCCCTGGATGTCTACTTTCCAACGCAATTGAGAGCGCGCCATTTGGACTCTTGTAGCTCCAAAAAATCCATTTCGAGTGCAGGGAGGTCAGAATCCAACAGCATCTGTAGTCCTTTTTCAGCCTGAATCAGATTTTTGCTCAGCTCCCTCAATTTCAGCCAGAAAATACCTAAAATTACAGAAAACACACAAACGCATAGTAAAGTCAAGAAATGTGATTTTTATTTAAAAACTAATAAAAATATAATAAAACTAACTAAATCATACTAAAAACATACTAAAAACAATGCCAAAAAGCGTATAAATTATCCGCTCATCACAACACCAAACTTAAATTGTTGCTTGTCCCCAAGCAACTAAAAACAAATTAGGATAAAAAGAAGAGAATATACAATGAATTCTAAAAACATCTATGAAGATCAGTCTTAATTAGATGAGCGGGGCTATTAGCTTTTTGCTTCTGAACAGTTTTGGCATCTCACTTTATCCTTTGAAGTTCAGAATGATTGGCATCTATAGGAACTCAAAATTCAGATAGTGTTATTGATTCTCCTAGTTCAGTATGTTGATGCTTGAACACAGCTACTTTTTGAGTCTTGGCCGTGGCCCTAAGCACTCTGTTTTCCAGTATTACCACCGGATACATACATGCCACAGACACATAACTGGGTGAACCTTTTCAGATTGTGACTCAGCTTTGCTAAAGTCCCCAATTAGAGGTGTCCAGGGTTCTTAAGCACACTCTGTTTTTGCTTTGGACCTCGACTTTAACCGCTCAGTCTCAAGTTTTCACTTGACACCTTCACGCCACAAGCACATGGTTAGGGATAGCTTGGTTTAGCCGCTTAGGCCAGGATTTTATTCCTTTAGGCCCTCCTATCCACTGATGCTCAAAGCCTTGGATCCTTTTTATTACCCTTGCCTTTTGGTTTTAAGGGCTATTGGCTTTTTGCTCTTGCCTTTTAGTTTAAAGAGCTTTTGGCTTTTTCTGCTTGCTTTTTCTTTTTCTTGCTCTCTTTTTTTTCGCATTTTTTTCTGCAAGCTTTGTTCTTCACTGCTTTTTCTTGCTTCAAGAATCATTTTTATGATTTTTCGGATTATCAAATAACATTTATCCTTTTTCATCATTCTTTCAAGAGCTAATAATTTTAACATTCATAAACAACAAATTCAAAAGACATATGCACTGTTCAAGCATTCATTTAGAAAACAGAAAGTATTGCCACCACATCAAAATAATTAAACTATTTAAAATTTGAAATTCATGTACTTCTTTTTCTTTTTCAGAAAACATTTTTCATTTAAGAAAGGTGATGGATTCATAGGACATTCATATCTTTAAGACATAGACACTTAGATACTAGAGATCATATAGTAAAGACACAATTATAAATAAAACATAAAGCATAATAAACGAAAAATAGGAAAATAAGAATAAGGAGATTAAGGAACGGGTCCACCTTAGTGAGGGTGGCGTCTTCCTCTTCTTGAAGAACCAATGGTGCTCTTGAGCTCCTCTATGTCTCTTCCTTGTCCTTGTTGCTCCTAATAGTTTTGTGGAGGGAAGTGCATCCCTTGAGGCATAAGTGGTTATGGAAAAACAAAAAAAAGCAATGATTTTTCCACACCAAACTTAGAAGGTTTGCTCGTCCCTGAGCAAAAGAAGAGAGAAAGTAGTAGAAGAAGAAGAAAATGGAGGAGATGGGGGAAGAAGATGTATTCAGCCAAGTGGAAGAAGAGAGGGTTGTGTTGTGTGAAAATGAAGAAGGAAAGGTAGGGATCCTGTGGAGTCCACAGATCCTGAGGGGATCCTGTGGGGTCCACAGATCTTGAGGGGATCCTGTGGGTCCACAGATCAAGTGGGGTCAAGGACTTAACATCCCTGCTCCAATTAGGCGTGTAAAACGCCCTTGCTGTGCAATCCTGGCGTTTAACGCCAGACTGCTACCTGTTTCTGGCGTTAAACGCCCAAATGTAGCTTGTTTCTGGCATTTAACGCCAGGTAGATGCTTGTTTCTGGCATTAAATGCCAGCTTGGTGCCTGTTTCTGGCGTTAAACGCCAGACAGATGCTTCTTTCTGGCGTTTAAACGCCAGAATACTCCTCCTCCAGGGTGTGCTGTTTTTGTTGCTATTTTTCATTTTGTTTTTGATTTTTCAGTAGTTTTTGTGACTTCACATGATCATCAACCTAAAGAAAACATAAAATAGCAATGGAAAATAAATAGATATAATTAAATGACATTGGGTTGCCTCCCAACAAGCGCTTCTTTAATGTCTTTAGCTGGACCTTGCTGAGCTTTTAATCCAGCCTCAGCTTTGAGCACTCTTGCTCAATATTGCCTTCAACATAATGCTTGATTCTCTGTCCATTAACAATGAACTTCTTATCAGAATCAATGTCTTGAAGCTTGATAAACTGCTATTTTATGGTTTATCTTGTGCTCAATTGAGTGGATTTTATCAACTCTTTACCCACTTATTCATAATATTTGCATGATTTTATATTTTCTTCCTGATTTTGTGCTATGATTGAAAACATGCTTCTTTGATCTTATATTTGCTTATTATTAATCCTCTCTTATTACCATTAGATGCCTTGATATGTGTGTTAAGTGTTTTTAGAGATTATAGGGCAGGAATGACTTAGAGGATGGAAAGGAATCATGCAAAAGTGGAAGGAATACAATAAGTTGGGAAAATTGCTAAGCTGTCTAGCCCGACCTCTTCGCACTCAAACGGCTATAACTTTAGCTACAGAGGTCCAAACGATGCGGTTCCAGTTGCGTTGGAAAGCTAACGTCCGGGGCTTCGATTTGATATATAATTTGTCATAGTTACCCCGATGCCAGGTGACACGAACGCGTGACCTGGCAGGAACGCAACCCGCGTGGCCGCGTGAGCCATGCAGCCGCGTCACCTTTCCGCGACCTGTACGTACCAGAATACGCTGGGGGCGATTTCTGGGCTGTTTTTGACCCAGTTTGTGACCCAGAAAACACAGATTAGAGGCTATAAAATGGGAGAATCCATTCATTCATGGGGAGGCTCTCATAATTCACAATTTTAGCAGTAGATGTAGTTTTTAGAGAGAGAGGTTCTCTCCTCTCTCTTAGAATTAGGATTTAGGACTTCTCTTAGTTTTAGAAGTGACTCTCAATCCCAGGTTCTTTATTTTTATTTAATTTATGAACTCTTCCATGTTACATATAATTTTCTTAATTAATGTTATTTGAGGTATTTCCATTCATGACTGCTTTCTTTTATTTACATGATTACTGCTTCCCACCTGAAGACATTTTTATTCCAGTAGATTTACTTTTTCTCTTTTGGTTTTGGTTAAGAAATCAGTAACTCAGGAGTTATCCAACTCAACAGCATAATTGTTAATTGTTATCTTTGCTAATTGAACTGAGCTTCAATAATCCCAATCTTTTCTTAGGAATTAACTAGGATTTGAAGATCAAACTAATTAGTCACTTGACCTTCCTCTGCTTTAAGTAAGGGTTAACTAAGTGAAATTAAGATTCAATTTTCATTATCATTGATAAGGATAACTTGGTCTAGACTTCCAATTTCTAATACCTTGCCAAGAGTTTATGTTTATTGTTATTATTTTATTCCCTCTGCCATTGCTTTTCTAACTTTTTACCTTGATCCAAAAACCCCAAAACATACCTGTGCATAACCAATAATAACAACATACTTCCCTGCAATTTCTTGAGAAGACGACCCGAGGTTTGAATACTCGGTTATCAATTTCAAAGGGATTTGTTACTTGTAACAACCAAAACGTTTGTACGAAGGGATTTCTGTCGGTTTAGAGACTATATCTACAACGCGACTAATTTTTATGAAATTCTTTACTGGCAAAAATCCTAACGTCAAAGCTCCACATAGCCATATGGTGACACACTTGTAATCACATATGGTCCCCTCCACCGGGATTTCAGTTTCCCGGGGAATAGCCGGAGCCTAGAGTTAAACAACAGAACTTTCTGTCCTGGTTCAAAGACTCTAGATGACAGCTTTCTGTCATGCCATCTTTTTGCTTTCTCTTTGTAAAGCTTTGCATTTTCGAAAGCAGTGAGTCTGAATTCCTCTAGCTCATTCAGCTGGAGCAATCTTTTTTCTCCAGCTAATTTGGCATCAAAGTTTAGGAATCTGGTTGTCTAGTAGGCCTTATGCTCCAGTTCCACGGGCAGATAACAGGCCTTACCATACACAAGCTGGTATGGAGAGGTCCCTATAGGAGTCTTGAATGCTGTTCTGTAAGGCCACAGAGCATCATCCAAGCTTCTTGCCCAATCCTTTCTACGGGTACTTACAGTCCGTTCCAGGATTCTTTTTAGTTCTCTATTAGAGACTTCAGCTTGCCCATTTGTCTGTGGATGATTTGGAGTTGCCACCTTGTGGCTAATTCCATACCGGACCCTAGCAGAGTAAAGCTGTTTGTTGCAGAAGTGAGTGCCTCCATCACTAATTAGTGCTCTAGGGACACCAAACCTGCTGAAGATATGTTTCTGGAGGAACTTCAGCACTGTCTTAGTATCATTAGTGGGTGTGGCAATGGCCTCTACCCATTTGGATACATAGTCGACTGCCACCAGAATATAAGCGTTTGAGTATGATGGTGGGAAAGGCCCCATAAAGTCAATACCCCATACATCAAACAACTCAATCTCCAAGATCCCTTGCTGAGGCATGGCGTAACTATGAGGCAGATTACCAGCTCTCTGGCAACTGTCACAATTACGCACAAACTCTTGGGAGTCTTTATAGAGAGTGGGCCAGTAGAAGCCACATTGGAGGACTTTTGTAGCTGTTCGCTCACCTCCGAAATGTCCTCCATATTGTGATCCATGACAATGCCATAGGATCTTCTGTGCTTCTTCTCTAGGCACACACCTACGGATTATTCCGTTTGCACATCTCTTAAAGAGATATGGTTCATCCCATAAGTAGTACTTTGCATCAGTGATTAATTTTTTCTTTTGTTGCCTGCTGTACTCTTTGGGTATGAACCTTGCAGCTTTATAGTTTGCAATGTCTGTAAACCATGGTGTTTCCTGAATGGCAAACAAATGCTCATCCGGAAAGGTTTCAGAGATCTCAATAGAGGGAAAGGATGCCCCTTTTACTGGTTCTATCCAGGACAGATGATCAGCCACTTGGTTCTCTGTCCCTTTTCTGTCTCTTATTTCTATATCAAACTCTTGCAGAAGCAGCACCCATCTTATGAGCTTGGGCTTTGAATCCTGCTTTGTGAGTAGATATTTAAGAGCAGCATGGTCAGTGTACACAATCACTTTTGATCCTACTAAGTATGATCTAAACTTGTCAATGGCATAAACCACTGCAAGCAATTCTTTTTCTGTGGTTGCGTAATTTTTCTGGGCATCATTTAAAACACGGCTAGCATAATAAATGACATGCTAAAGATTGTTATGCCTCTGTCCCAGTACTGCACCAATGGCATGGTCACTGGCATCACACATTAGTTCAAATGGTAATGCCCAATTTGGTGCAGAAATAACTGGTGCTGTGACCAGCTTAGCTTTCAGGGTTTCAAATGCCTGCAGACACTCTGTGTCAAACACAAAGGGCGTGTCAGCAGCTAGCAGATTGCTCAGAGGTTTTGCGATTTTTGAAAAATCCTTTATAAACCTCCTATAGAATCCTGCATGCCCCAGAAAGCTTCTGATTGCCTTAACATTAGCTGCTGGTGGTAATTTTTCAATTACTTCCACTTTAGCTTGATCCACCTCTATTCCCTTGTTTGAAATTTTATGCCCAAGGACAATTCCTTCAGTCACCATAAAGTGGCATTTTTCCCAGTTTAAGACTAGGTTGGTCTCTTGGCATCTTTTCAGAACAAGTGCTAAATGGTTAAGGCAGGAGCTGAATGAGTCTCCAAATATTGAAAAGTCATCCATGAAGACTTCCAAAAATTTCTTTACCATATCAGAGAAGATAGAGAGCATGCACCTCTGAAAGGTTGCAGGTGCATTACACAGACCAAAAGGCATCCTTCTATAAGCAAACACTCCAGAAGGACATGTAAATGCTATTTTCTCTTGGTCCTGAGGATCTACTGCAATTTGGTTATAACCTGAATAGCCATCCAAAAAGAAGTAGTATTCATGACCTGCTAGTCTCTCTAGCATCTGGTCTATGAATGGTAAAGGAAAATGATCCTTTCTGGTGGCTGTATTGAGCCTTTTGTAGTCAATACACATGCGCCACCCTGTAACTGTTCTTGTAAGAACCAGTTCATTCTTTTCATTATGAACCACTGTCATACCTCCCTTTTTGGGGACAACTTGAATAGGGCTCACCCAAGGGCTATCAGAAATAGGATAAATAATCCCAGCCTCTAGTAACTTGGTGACCTCCTTCTGCACCACTTCTGTCATAGCTGGATTTAGCCGCCTCTGTGGTTGAACCACTGGCTTAGCATCATCCTCCAATAGGATTTTGTGCATGAATCTAGCTGGGCTTATGCCCTTAAGGTCATTTATGGACCACCCAAGAGCTGTCTTGTGTGTCCTTAGCACTTGAATTAGTGCTTCCTCTTCCAATGGATTTAAAGCAGAGCTTATGATCACTGGAAAAGTGTCACCTTCTCCCAGAAATACATATTTCAGGGATGGTGGTAATGGCTTGAGCTCAGGTTTAGGAGGTGTTTCCTCTTCCTGAGGAAGTTTCAGAAGTTCTTTCAATTCTTCTGAATCCTCCAAATTAGGCTGATCATCTTTAAAGATGTCTTCCAGCTCGGATTCGAGACTCTCAGCCATGTTGATCTCCTCTACCAAAGAGTCAATAAGATCAACTTTCATGCAGTCTTTTGGTGTGTCTGGATGCTGCATGGCCTTGACAGCATTCAACTTAAACTCATCCTCATTGACTCTCAGGGTTATTTCCCCCTGTTGGACATTAATGAGAGTTCATCCAGTTGCTAGAAAAGGTCTTCCTAGAATGAGAGTAGCACTCTTGTGCTCCTCTATTTCCAGCACTACAAAGTCAGTGGGAAAGGCGAATGGCCCAACCCTAACAATCATGTCCTCAATCACGCCTGATGGGTATTTAATGGAGCCATCAGCAAGTTGGAGACATATCCGGGTCGGTTTAACTTCTTCAGTTAAACCAAGCATTCTGATGGTGGATGCAGGTATTAGGTTGATGCTTGCCCCAAGATCGCATAGAGCTGTCCTGGTGCAATTACCCTCTAATGTGCATGGTATCAGAAAGCTTCCGGGATCTTTAAGCTTTTCTAGAAAGCTTTTCAGAATGACTGCACTGCATTCTTCAGTGAGGAGAACTCTTTCAGTTTCTCTCCAATCCTTCTTATGACTCAAGATCTCTTTCATGAACTTGGCATAAGAAGGTATTTGCTCAAGTGCCTCTGCAAACGGAATCTTTATTTCAAGAGTCCTGAGATAATCTGCAAAGCGAGCAAATTGCTTATCCTACTCCTCTTGGCGGAGTTTTTGAGGATAAGGTATCTTGGCTTTATATTCTTCAACCTTAGTTGCTGCAGGTTTACTTCCTACAGAGGTGGTTGGAGAAGCCTTTTTAGAGGGGTTGTTATCAGCACTTGTGTGTGTCTGATCCCTCACTGGCATTTGATTGCTAGAGTCAGAAGCTGGAGTGGCGTTGGACGCCAACTCCTTACTTGTTCCTAGCGTTTGAATGCCAGAACTGAGCTTTCATTGGGCGTTTGACGCCAAATCCTTGCTTGTTTCTGGCGTTTGAACGCCAGAGTTATTCCTCTCTGGGCTCTTGCTGTCCTCAGAGGGATTGTAAATAGCAGTTTGTTCATTTCTTGGCTTCCTGCTGCTTTGAAGTGAGGTATTTAATGTTTTCCCACTTCTTAATTGAACTGCTTGGCACTCTTCTGTTATTTGTTTTGATAACTGTTGTTCTGTTTGCTTCAACTGCACTTCCATATTTATATTAGCCATTCTTGTATCTCGTAATATCTTCTTGAATTCGGCCAGCTGTTTTGTTAGAAAATCTAATTGCTGATTGAATTCAGTAAGTTGTTCTGCAGGAGTGAGTTCAGCAGTTACTGTTTTAGCCTCTTCTTTCATGGAAGATTCACTGCTTAGGTACAGATGCTGATTTCTGGCAACTGTATCAATGAGCTCTTAAGCTTCTTCAATTGTCTTTCTCATATGTATAGATCCACCAGTTGAGTGGTCTAGAGAAGTTTGAGCTTTCTCTGTAAGCCCATAATAGAAGATGTCTAACTGCACCTATTTTGAAAACATTTCAGAGGGGCATTTTCTTAGCATCTCTCTATATCTCTCCCAAGCATCATAAAGAGATTCATTATCTCCTTGTTTAAAGCCTTGGATGTCCAGCCTTAGCTGTGTCATCCATTTGGGAGGGAAGTATTGATTCAGGAATTTTTCTGACAGCTGTTTCCATGTCTTTATGCTAGCTTTAGGTTGGTTATTTAACCACCTCTTGGCTTGATCTTTTACAGCAAATGGAAATAGTAATAGTCTGTAGACATCCTGATCTACTTCTTTATCATGTACTGTGTCAGCAATTTGTAAAAACTGTGCCAGAAACTCTGTAGGTTCTTCCTGTGGGAGACCAGAATACTGGCAACTTTGCTGCACCATGATAATGAGCTGAGGATTCAACTCAAAGCTACTGACTCCAATGGAGGGTATACAGATAATGCTCCCATATAAAGCAGTAGTGGGGTTAGCATATGATCTCAGAGTCCTTCTGGACTGTTCAATTCTACTTAGGTCCATGATGAAGGAAAGGGAATTGATGTGAATTGTAAATAAAATATATTTTTTAATTTTTTTTGAATAAAAAGAACGAATAATTAAATAAATAAGAAAAACGAAATAAAATAAAATAAAATAATTAGAAATTAAGTATAAATTTAAAAAATTAAGAAAAAAATTTAAAACTAAAATAATTACTTAATTAAGAAGATTTGAAAAACTTTGGATATGATTTTTGAAAAAGATTTTAAATTTTGAAATAAAAATCTGGATTTTTAAAATTGATTTTCGAAAATTTGCTTTAAAATAGAGAGAAAATATATTTTTGAATTTATAGAGGAAAGAGAAAAACAATAAAATAGCACAAGATTTAAAAATTTTTAGATCCAATGCTCCTTGTTTTCAAAAATTTTGGAGGGAAAACACCAAGGAACACCAAACTTAAAAATTTTAAGATCAAGACACAAGAAGGACTCAAGAACACTTTGAAGACTCACAAGAACAATAAGAACATGAAGAAAGAACTCCAAACTTAAAATTTTTAGAAAATCACAATAAAATTTTCGAAAATTATAGAAAGATCAAAAAGAAGACACCAAACTTAAGGTTTGGCACATGATTTAATCAAAGAAAAATTTTTTTTTGAAAAAGATTTTAAAAAGAAGATACCCAGTTACCAAAAACATAGACCAACGCTCTAGCCAATTGAGCTGTAAATGTAACACTTATTTTGAAGAAGTATTTTTGATAACTAAGAATAAAATTTTTTGAAAGCTAATGTTTTGAAAAAGCACAAGAAAAACAAGAAAAGAAACAGAACAAGAAAAACTAAAGATCAAACAAGAAAATTAAACAAGAACAACTTGAAGATCCAGGAAAAACAAAGGACACAAATTCGAAAATTTAAAGGAAAATATAAAATATGCAATTGACACCAAACTTAAAATGAAAAACTAAACTCAATTATTAGTAAAAAAAAATCAAATTTCGAAAAAATTTTGAAAAAGGAAATAAGGATTCTAAAATTTTAACAAGAACAATAATAAAAGACTCAAAGATAAATCACAGATTAATAAAGAAAAATAAAAATTTTTTGAAAGAATTTTGAAAAGAAAGTAAAAGACTCTGACTCAAAAGACAAAATTTTTCCTAATCTAAGCAACAGGATGAACCGTTAGTTGTTCAAACTCGAACAATCCCGGCAACGGCGCCAAAAAATTGGTGCACGAATTGTGAATCACACTTTTCACAACTCGTACCACTAACCAGCAAGTACACTGGGTCGTCCAAGTAATACCTTACGTGAGTAAGGGTCGAATCCCACGGAGATTGTTGGCTTGAAGCAATCTATGGTTATCTTGTAAATCTTAGTCAGGATATCGATTATAATTATCAGTATGAATTGCGAAGAATAAAAGAGCATAATTAAATACTTGTTCTGCAGTAATGGAGAATATGTTGGAGTTTTGGAGATGCTTTGTCTTCTGAATCTCTGCTTTCTCCATGTCTTCTTCTTCACGCACGCAAGGTTCCTCCTATGGCAAGCTGTGTGTTGGTGGATCACCGTTGTCAATGGCTACCATCCGTCCTCTCAGTGAAAAAGGTCCAGGTCTGTCACCGCACGGCTAATCATCTGTCGGTTCCTACTCATGCTGGAATAGGATCCATTGATCCTTTTGCGTCTGTCACTACGCCCAGCCCTTGTGAGTTTGAAGCTCGTCACAGTCATTCAATCCCTGAATCCTACTCGGAATACCACAGACAAGGTTTAGACTTTCCGGATTCTCAAGAATGCTGCCAATGGATTCTAGCTTATATTACGAAGATTCTGATTAAGGAATCTAAGAGATATTCATTCAATCGAAGGTAGAACGGAGGTGGTTATCAGGCACGCGTTCATAGGTTGAGGATGATGATGAGTGTCACAGATCATCACATCCATCATATTGAAGTGCGAATAAACATCTTAGATAGAAATAAGCGTGTTTGAATAGAAAACAGAAATAGTTGCATTAATTCATCGAAACACAGCAAAGCTCCTCACCCCCAACAATGGAGTTCAGAGACTCATGCCGTCAAAGAGTACAAAGTTCAGATCTAAAATATCATGAGTTACAAAATAAATCTCTAAAAGTTGTTTAAATACTAAACTAGTAACCTAGGTTTACTGAAAATGAATAAACTAAGATAATTGGTGCAGAAATCCACTTCTGGGGCCCACTTGGTGTGTGCTGGGGCTGAGACTTAAGCTTCTCACGTGCCTAGGCTGTTTTTGGAGTTGAACGCCAGGTTGTAACCTGTTTCTGGCATTCAACTCTAATTTGTAACCTGTTTCTGGCGTTTGACGCCAGACTGCAACATGGAACTGGCGTTGAATGCCAGTTTAGGTCATCTATCCTTGAGCAAAGTATGGACTATTATATGATGCTGGAAATCCCTGGATGTCTACTTTCCAACGCAATTGAGAGCGTGCCATTTGGACTCCTGTAGCTCCAGAAAATCCATTTCGAGTGCAGGGAGGTCAGAATCCAACAGCATCTGCAGTCCTTTTTCAGCCTGAATCAGATTTTTGCTCAGCTCCCTCAATTTCAACCAGAAAATACCTGAAATTACAGAAAACACACAAACTCATAGTAAAGTCCAGAAATGTGATTTTTATTTAAAAACTAATAAAAATATAATAAAAACTAACTAAATCATACTAAAAACATACTAAAAACAATGCCAAAAAGCGTATAAATTATCCGCTCATCAAACCACCTTCCAATTATGAATCTTTTCCCTCAAACAATGAACACTCTCTCCCACCACCACCCCCCGATGAAGCCCTCACGCTAGAACTAAGAGATCTTGACTCTCAACTTCAAAAGCAACAAGAGGGGATGGAAAAGGAGTTGAAGGAGCTAGGAGCCAAGATGGCTATCCTAGTGGAAGCCGTTAGCAATATGGCCTCCTCCCGCCTAAGCCTATATGATCAAGGGACTCCCATTGTTGAATGTGGAGAAGCAATTAAGGAGCATAGTGAGGGAGTGAGTTTAGAGCTTCAAGGTGAAGAAGACGAGTTGAAGCAAGAATTGCCACAAGGGGAGGAAGTTAAGACAATTGAGCCGGAAGGAGTGGTTGAAGACCTAGGAGATGTTGGAAGTCCATGGGAATATAGAATCATAAATCCCTCTTCCAAGAAGCTTGACATTGAAGTTGAGGAGGGTGTACAACCTCCAAGGCATATCATGATTGAAGACTTTGAAGAGGTTGATCAAAAGATGGATTCAATCATTGAGGAGTTCCTATCTACAATTGAATCCTCTCCCATTGGGCTTGAAATTGAGGTCAAGGAAGAAGATGCACAACCTCTCATGCTTTTGGTGAGCAATGAAGAAGAAATTGAATTGGAAGGAAGCTACCAAGAAGAAGAGGTTGAGCAAGATGCAAGCTCCATCATTGAAGATGATTCTACACCAACCAAGGAGTCTCTTGGAATTGATGAATCTCCCTCATTGTACTATGAAATTGATGACAAGGAGGACCGTGCACAACCTCCAACACATGGTTTGAGCAATGAAGGGTGTATAGAAGAAGTTGTGAGCAAGGAATTGAAGTTGAAGAAGCTTTCAAGGAGGTGGAGGTAGTCAAGAAGGAGCACAAGAGCATAGACCTCGCATTGGCTAAGTGTGGGGAGGTCCCCCTTCCTAAGTCACCATCATCCAACACAACATTCAAGTGGGTAAAATTTCTATCCCTAAGCTTCACTTTCTCACTTGAATATGGTTTGATTGAAAATGATGGTCAACTTAGAGCCCTTTGTGGAGTTAAGAGTAAGAGATAGTTGTGTAGTGGTTGGAAACATCACTCTAGGTTCATGATGGTTGCATGCCCAAAGTTGAATGGCAATGGTTGGCGTAAAACCAATTTGCATGGGTCTAGGAGAATGTTTGGATGCTTAATTGAGAATTCTAAGGTCATGCCACCCAATTGGAATCATGATGATCAATTTGAAGATGGGTGTCAAAACAAAGTGTGGGATCCCAGATCACACGAGGAGAATCAAATTTGGGAGCCCATGGCTTGTGTGGAACTCCATCAAGGCTTGGAGTTATCATCTTTGAAGACTAAAGCTTATTGGAGATTCAAGCATTGGTGGATGTTCAAGGATAGCTTCAAGCACAAGCCACCTTAAGAGGAGCTCCCCATAAGTCCAACTTAAGGACAATAAACAAAAGTGCTAGGTGGGAGACACCCCACCATGGTAAATTCTTTTCATTTTTCCCTTTTGTACATATTGGTAATTAGTTTAATTTCATGTTTTGTTGAGTTTGTTGAGTATAATTGGTAGTTTAGTAGGTTAAATAAGGTTTTATGGTGTTTTGGTAGCTGTTTGGAGGTTTAGAATGCTTGGTTTGGTGCAAGAACTTGGAAAAATTTTGAAAAACAGAGCACCAACCCGCGCGTGTGTGCACCTGGCGCGTACGCGCGCCTTAAGCATTTTCGATCATCCACACGGACGCGCCGTGTACGCGTACGCGTGGATTGAAAAATCTCACCCCTCCTTACATTGACCCGAGAGTTGCGCCTACACTGCGCCAGCACCATGCCTGAGGCACAAACCACCCGCGCGTGCGCGCAGCTAGCGCGTACGCATCGTTGACTCTAATTCCGTAATGCGCGTGCACGCACGCTGTGCGCGTGCGCGCCGATAGCGCCACCTGCCCTCCTGGTACATGTTCTAGAGAGTTATACCCAGTTTGTGCCTATTCTGTTCCTGCAACCCACGCGCAAGCGTGCATGACACGTACGCGTCGATCACCAACTTCACATCCGCGCGTAAGCGTACATAGCGCGTACGCGTCCTTTGGCCAAACTGCGCATCGGCGCGGAAGCGTGCATGACGCGTCCGCACCAGTAAAAAAGAGTTTTTTTTCTCCTCTTCCATTTTCTTTTGTTTATCGCATTCGTATACTTTTATTCTTTACATTTTTATTTTGTTTTTATAGCCTGTTTTTACTTTATTTTTTTCGAGTTTCTTATTTTAATAATGGTGTTGAATTTTCTTACTCAATTGTTGAGAATTTCTTGGTTAATTTTGGTCCTTCTTGACTTGTTTGATATTGTTGGGTGAAGAAACTTTTAAATCAATACTTAATCTTGTATAACTCTTATATTCTTTGTGCATTGATATGAACTTGCATGTCCTTCATGACCCACTCTTTCTAGTTGAACTTGATGCTCCTAAGTGTTCTTCATGCTTTGACTTTCCTCTTGCATCAAGTATTAATTGATATGCCCTTTGCCTATATTGTTTTCTCACTTACATGCATAGCTAACATGTAGTGAGAACCTTACTCTTATTTGGCATTAGCCCCCGCCTATGTTCTACTTGCTTTGATACCTTTGGTGTTGGCTTAATTTTCTTTCTTTTCTCTCCTTTGAGGTTGGCCACCAAGAAGGGAAGGATTGGAAAGGCTTCTAAATGGGACAAGAAACAAGTTCATCCGCACAACCTTTTGAAGGAGCTCATCAATTGTAGCAACCCATCCACCTTGCTCTTCTTTGCATGCACCGAGGACGGTGCAAATTTCTAAGTGTGGGGAGGTCGTCCGACTGATCTCCATGGGTAACAACTTCCTTTTTCAACACCAATTTCTTTGTTAGTTAGTTGTTGCATTGCATGATAGATTGCATGTTATTTAGAATTTGTACATTTTTTTCCACTTCCTTCTTATGTTAGGACTACTTGGTTAGGGTGATGATTTCTTTTCCAAGAAATTATTTTCAGGGCACTCTACTAATTTGATAAAAACATTTTTGTGTTGAACTTGCTTGAAGAATTTATTTTGGAACATGGTTTTTGAGCTAAGAACACAAGCATGTGAGTTTTGAGCCTAATTATGTGGTTACATCATATAACCACTTATTTCCATTCTTGTGTGCATTGTTCTCTTTCTATGATTGTAATCTTTGATTTGTTTGATTATTTATGTCCATTATTCTATGTATACATGCATTTATATGATTGAGGCCATCATTTCATTTAGCTCACTTACCCAAATAGCCTACCTTTCATCAACCATTATTAGCCAAATTTTGAGCCTATTTAATCCCTTTTGTTCTTCATGTTAGCACATCACTACCCCTAAGTAAAAAATAATAAATGTCCTTAATTTGGATCTTTGATTAGCTTAGACTAGTGAGAGTGTGTATCATTTGGGTATGGGAAACTTGGGACATTGGTTGAGAGGAAAGTGTGTTTTTGTATTTTTGTTGAAGATTTTTGGGAATTAGCTACATGCTTATGCATTAAATATGTAAAACCATATGCATTGATATGTTTGTATATACATTGAAAAAAAATGATGATAAAGAAAAAGAAAAAAAGAACATATATATATATAAAAGAAAAAAATATAAAAAAAAAGAAAAAGAAATAAAATGGGGACAAAAATTCCCCAAAGTAAAGTTCAATAAAAATCAATGCATATGTGTGGTGAATTAAAAAGAATGCATGAGTATGTGAAAAAGTGGGAATCATGGGTAGCTAGGTACTATATTAGAATTTTATAGGTTGTTATATAGGTTAGGTGAGAGCTTAGGCTAATCAAAGATTCAAATTTCAAGCTCACTTGACCATATAGATTCCTACCTTTACCCTAGCCCCATTACAACCTATGAATAAAGTCCTCATGATGAATGTATGCATGCATTGAATAATTGTTGATTGTTAGATGAAAAACAAATCATGGAAAGCATGATTAGAAGAGAATTGAGTGAATCGACCCTATACACTTGAGCGAATAGAGCGGATACACTTCCGGTGAGGGTTCGATGCTCAATTCCTTGTTCCCGGCTTTCATTAGCTTTCTTCTTGCAAGTCTATTTGAACTACATTTTGATATTTGAATTGGTAGGATTCATGAATCGTCATACTACTTAGCCCTACATGTGCATATGTGTTCTTGGGGATTGACTTACTTTTAACCAAGTAGGTAGAATCATTTTGCATTTAGTTGCATTCATATAGATAGGTGCATATAGTTTATTTGCATTGAATAAATGTTCACACCCCTTTTCTTGTCCTTCTTTATTCTTAGCATGAGAACATGCTTAGTTTAAGTGTGGGGAGATTTGATAAACTCCAATTTCGTGGTTTATCTTGTGCTTATTTTAGGGAATTTTGTCACCTTTTCTCACATTTATTCAATGAAATAGCATGGTTTTGTAATTCTCCCTAGATTTGTGCTTAAGTGTGAAAACATGCTTTTTAGGCCTTAAAATAGCTAAATTCAATTCACTTTAATTCCATTCGATGCCTTGATATGTTTGTTGAGTGATTTCAAGTTCAAAAGGCAAGTATTGGATGGAAGAAGTGAGGAGAAAAGCATGCAAAGTGGGAGAACTCATGAAGAAATGAAGGAACCGCAAAGTTGTCAAGCCTGACCTCTTCGCACTCAATCGACCATAACTTGAATTACAGAGGTCCAAATGAGGCGGTTCCAGTTGCGTTGGAAAGCTAACATCCGGGGCTTTGTATAAAATTTGCCATATGTTGCTTCGCGATCAGGGGAGCGCACGCACCATGTACTCGTGCGCGCCGATACTGCTCGTGGCCCACTAGAGGTGAAATCCCTGGGGGCGATTTCTTAAGCACTTTGGGCCCAACCCAACTCATTTCTGATGCTATTTCATGCAAAATTCAAGCTTGGGAAAGGGGGGAGCAATTGTTTTTAGTTTTAGCATCATGTAGGTTAGTTTCTAGAGAGAGAAGCTCCCTCCTTTCTCTAGAATTAGGTTAGGTTAATCTCTCTCAAATTTTTTTCAATTCTTGTTTTGATTTTAATTCTGATTATAATTTAGTATTCTATTGTCTTAATCTTCTTAGTTTCTCTTGTTAATTTCTTATTTTGCTCTCTTTCATGTTGATGAACAATTGTTGGATCTTGATTTCTTTTAATACAATTTTATGTTTCCATGTCTCTTTTATGTTGATCTTGATTGCTATTGTTGATTTCTTGCTTATGATAGTTATGGGTTTCTTTAATTCTTGCATTTGGTGATATTTACTTTTCTTGCACATTAGGTGTTTAATAAAATGTTTACACTAGTTTTTGAGTAGTTTCCTTTACTCTTGGCCTAGGCTAAGGGAATTGAGTGACCTTGAGTCATTGGGTCTCAATGATTGGGTGATTTGAAAACCCTTGGTGATCAATTTGATACTCATTGACACTAACCCACTACTAATCTAATTAGTAGATAGGTTGGGACTTATGGGTTGATGTGATCAAACCTATTTGATGTACTTCAAGCCTAGGAGTAGATATTACGTAGTTAAGGCTTTTGGAAGTAGACTTAATAGGTTGGCCTCTCATAATTGTCAATATATGGTTTGTAGACAAGGATGGTGATCTCAATTACCTATGTCTTAGCAAAGAGTACTTTCCTTTATTTTATTAGTTCTTGTTATTTTACCTTCTTGTCATTTACTTTGTGCTTTTATATTTTCTTGTAAATTACAAAAATCAAACCCACCTTGATCTTCATAGCCAATAATTGAGCATTTCATTGCAATTCCTTGTGAGACGACCCGAAGTCTAAATACTTCGGTTATAAATTCATTGGGATTTGTACTTGTTACAAAACCAAATTTTTGATTGGGAGGATTGTTTGTTGGTGTAGAACTATACTTGCAACGAGAATTCATTCATTTGAGGAAATTATATTCCATCACAGCAATTCGTTCATCGCCTGCGCACAGAGGGAAAGATAGGGGGTTGTGTTCACGCGCATAAGCCATGCCAATGCTCCCACCAGAGTGGTTGCATGTTGGCGTGCGGACGCACACGTCTGTGCGGCCGCACAGATGGCGCGAAAAGGAAGACGAGTGCGTACGCACAAAGCAGTGCGCACGCATAGATTAAGGAAAACATGGCAGAGCCCACGCACAGGTTATGCTGGCACTGCAAACAGATGGTAATACAAAGAGTGTGCGGGGGCACAGGCGTGTGCGCTTGCACAGGTCGCGAAACTCACAGATGTGTGCGCACGCACAGGGGCGTGTGTACGCGCAGATGTCCTGTTTTTGCAAAAATTTTTCTTTCATTTCTAAGGTGTTATGCCTTAGCTCAATCAACATTTCAACCCCAAAACATTCAAAATATCACAAAATCATGATCCATATGTAAATTAACATATATAAACTCGAAATTAAACTAACCCTAAGCTAACTAAGACAAGCAAATATGCAATAACTAAGACTATAAACAAAGAGAAAGGGTAAGAAAGATGTTACCATGGTGGGGTGTCTCTCACCTAGCACTTTGGTTTATAGTCCTTAAGTTGGACTTATTGAGGAGACTCTAGCTAGGGTGGCTTGTGTTTTCACTCCTCCTTGAATCTCCATCCAAGCTTGCACTTTGAGGCTCCTCCGGGATCCCATATTCTAGGCATCCGCTCTCCTTCTTGTTGATCACTATGTTTCAAGCCGGATGGAAAAGCTCTCAATCTACCCTTGTAGTACCCCAACATTGCCCGAAAACCACTCAATTGTACTTCACATCCCACTTGAACTCCAATTCTTGAATTAACCTTCTTGATGATCCTTGAAGTCCTTTGGCTACCAACATCCTTTCCTCCACCATGTACCAATCCAAGAAGGATCTTGAGTTGGTAATCCGTTTCCAAGAGAGCATATTGATGGGGGCCAATGAAGCTCATAGGTAAAATTGCCACCCATTCATTATGTTCTTAGACTAGAATTGCTTCCTCACCAACTTCTTTCCCATCACTCAAATCATAACATGGAGGTTGTGAGAAGTCTGCCCCCATGTCTTTCTCAAACTCAATGGAGAGAGGTTCATTAGGATCACTAAGGGGATTGACCAAGGAGGACAAAAAATTATCAATGATGGAATCCTCATCTTGATCAATCTCGCCCATATCTCTCTTTCTCTCCTCCGATTCACGTACTTCACTTTCTCCCTCTTGTTCCAATTCATGCTCTATCTCTTCTTCTTTTCCTTGTGGCTCCATGCTCTCCTCTTTACTACACCCTTCAATTGCTTCTTCACACTCTTCAAGAAGAGTGCCTTGATCGGATGAGCATAGTAGAACTAAGTGGTTCACTGCTTCGGCTATGGTAGCCTTGAATTGCCCTTGAGTCTTTCAGAATCCTTCTTGCACTTGGAGAAAGGCTTGAAGGTCTTGTAGTTCTTGGACTAACGGTGGGAAGGCTTCATATTCGGGTGAGAATTGAGGTTCATAGTTTGTGAGAAAGGTGATATATGTGGGAGGTGATTCATGTTGGTAAGTTTTTTGAGGTGGTATGTAAGAATGTGGTTGTTGGTATTAGTGTGGTGTTTGAAAAAGTAGTGATTGAGGGTTATGTTGAAGGTATGGATCATAGGCATATGGTGGTCGAGGTGCATAATCTAAGTTAGATCCACCATATCCTTGGGTTGGGTATGTGCATTATGAAGGGTATGGTTCATTGTAGAATGGCTCTAATAATCCATAAACTCATTTTTCCCAAGCCAAAGGGTGGAAATTATCCCATAATCAAAATTGGCATTTCATTAAACACATAATGGGCATAAACATAAAATATGGCAAAATTAAGAAAATAATAAAAGCTATGAACCATAATTGATAATAAGCAAGCAAGGCAACTCAACAAACATAAAATAAGCATCAAACATCAAATTCAACAACTAGAAATCCAAAATTGTAAACTATGCATATATTGATAAGAGGCATGAAAATATAAGAAAGTGTAGAACAAGTAATGTATGTGAAAGAGACAATTAAAGAAATACTTACAATGCAATTGCTAGAATCCAAAATCAAGCTTGAAGTATAAAATTCTACAAACCCTAATTAAAACCCTAAGAGAGAATTACCTAATTTACACTACTCCTACTCATACTATATGTTTCTACCCTACAAGTGAGCTCTCTAAGCTAAATCTACCTAATCTAACCTAATGAAAGGTTTTTTTTTTTTTTGAAATGTGTTGAATTCCCTTTATATAGCACTCCAAAATCAGCATCCAAGCCTTCCAAAATGGGCCAAGAGCCCTCAGAAAATGCACAGCACGTGTTTCATTAATGAAATCACGTGCAGGGACCTGTGCAGACGCACAGATGTGTGCGTTCGCACACTAGGCTGAATGTTGACTTGTGTGTATGCACAGGTACTTGTGTGCACGCACACATGGAAATCCGTTCTTGTGTGCACGCAAGCTCGTCCGTATGCACACTTCGCTGTGTGTGCTTCTCCTTGTTTTCTTCATGTTTTCTCCCTTGTACATGCTTCCTTCCACTTTTGGCTATCCATTCTTGCCTCCAAGGCCTGAAATCACTCAACGAACATGTCATGGTACCAAATGGAATAAAAGTGGAATTAAATTACTCAATTTAAGCACAAAAATGTATGTTTTTACATTTATGTCCAAATTAGGGAGATAACACAAAAGTATGCTATTTGAGTGCTTAAGTGTGAGTTTATGTGCTAGAATTAACTTAAAACAAAATCAAATCTAACTAATTATTGCTTTCCTCCAGCCAAGCTTTGGATCTTTTCTCCTTGTAATCCTCTATCAATACTATTAGTGGCCTTAAGTTGAACCTTTGAGTAAATCACTTAATTATTAAAGAATTGGGGGACTTGGTGAATGAATTAAAGACCCTAGGAGGTGACCCAATCGGTGCATAGGACGTGCCCCTCATGTGTGCAACGTGTGGCCTGCAATTTGAGTTGGATAGCTTTTGATTTTCTCCCAGGTTTCCCATGATATAATTCTCACGTGAAATGCAAAGTGAGTGTCATGCGTATGCATGCCAGATGTGTACGCATCATTGGGCATATTCTGCAACTCGTGCGTACGCATGGGAAATGTGTATACGTGACTTCCGCTTTGGCGTTGGATGGCTATTCTCCCAAATTGGATGGCTGTGCACTCCTTTCTTTAAGGTTGGCTCTCACGTCCCATGCAAGGAGACCCACGTCCCACGGCCAAGCTAAAATTCAATGATTTACTCTTTGTTTCTCCTTAGTCATGGCACGCCTAGTCCTCCACGTTGTATGGCTAGCCTTCTTTATCAATTTGGTGTCCAGGGAGCTCTCTGTTTGGTCCAAAGAGCTCTTTGGATTGCCTCCCCTCTTTGTTTCTTGCTCATAGTGATTTATAGCATCTTCTTTCTCTTTAATATTTGCTAGTTCTCTTCCAAATTCTCCTATAATCAATGAATACACACTAACTCAAAGTATTGCTCAATTAACCAAGAAATCATTACTTATCTTGCAATAATTCTTAGTTTATTGATTGGAACTCTAAGAGAAAAACACTAAAGATGCAAACGTATAACATGACCCATGCGTATGCATGAGGTGTGTACCAGAAGTGAAATAATTTCATGCGAGTTTCATGCGCACGCACCAAAATAGAGTTGTGTGTACGCACGAGGCATGCGTACACACAACCTGCATTTCCAGAATTGAAAGATTTTTTTGTGCGTACGCACAACTGTCCTATTTTTCAAAATTGATAATTTTTAACTATTTTTGCCTATCCAATCTGCTTTTTCACTTCTATAACCCTATTTGGGATCTGATAACTAGTTTCTAGGATTTGAAATGAATCTTATGCCTTTAAATCATTTCCTTAACATTTTAAACTTCTGTAAATCCTATAACGGGTATAGAGCCGGTGAATTAGAGGGTAGAAAGTATTAGGAACGAAAATATTGAGTTGAAGTGAGTCGAAAGTGACTGCAGGAATGAGTTACTATGATTAGATGATGAGAATGCACTGATATGATTGGATGATGAGAATGAGTTGATATGATTGGATGAAGAGAATGAGTTTGATTGATATTTGAGCTTCTAGGGTTAATGCAAGGATTGTGGTTTTATCCCGCTTGCTCCCGCTTGGTATTTGAGCTTTTGGGATAGTATGTAAGGATTGTGGTTTTGTCCCACTTACTCCCAGTCAGTATTTGAGCTTCTGGAGTAATATGCAAGGATTGTGGTTTTGTCTCGCTTGCTCCTGATCAGTATTTGATCTTCTGGGGTAATATGCAAGGATTGTGGTTTTGTCCCACTTGTTCTTAGTCGGAATTTAGACTTTGTTGACCCTCCATTGTAAGATATGGCCTAGCACTTAGACCTTCCTGGATGAATCCCCTAATGTTATTGATGAATTAATATGAGTACGAGCTTTGGGAATGCACACACCAAAGCACTGTCCAGGGTTCGTTACAAGACATATCAGGTTTTGGCTTATAACCGATTGATGAGCTCATTGGCCATAAGGCAGATATACATCATTTGTATTTGTGTGAATTGTTTGGATGTGCATCTTGTATTTGGTTTACCTTATTGAATCATTCTATCTATATGCTAATTCAACTAAGTTCTTTATTTGTACCCTCTATTTGTATATTCCTTGTATTGTCTTGTATGTATCTGCATAACTGAGAGATCCGTTATGCTGGTGGTGGCGACGCTGAGGGTTGTTCCTGATGAGACGTGGTGATTGGAGATTCATGAAAAAATTGAGATAAATAGATAGATTAGAACCCCTTAGGCAAGTTTCCATGTTCTGGTTAGTACGAACTCTAGGCTTGAACCTTGTAGAATTGGATAATTAGGATTGCCTAGCGGGTTCAAGTCATTTTACATAGTCTCTATTTAGAATTATTACCCTACTAAGAACATGAAAGGATGATATTCTCACCCGTTGTAGAAATTGTTATTTTTTAGATGCAGGTCCCAATGCTCCTTAGTGAGCGGGAGGATTATTTAGAAGACAGCAAAGAAGACCTTTTATTCTTCTTTGAATTTAGATTCTCTCCTCCTTTTAGAAAAGAACTTATATGATGTATTTATTTTGAAAACTTGTCTTTATAAACTTATGATGTATTTTGGAGAGATAGAGTATGTTTATCAAACTAATTTAATTAGTGAGTAAATAAATTTAAAAAATTAAATTTTTATAATTCGAAAAAAAATATTTAGAATAGAAACCAAACACTTATTTTAAAAGTTTGGGCCCAAAGTTGGGCCAAAAGACTAAGCAAATGGACCTGGGCCATAATTGGGCCCAAGGCCCATTCACTAAACCCCTTAAATGTGCCCAGTTCAGCACACTCACCACGTAACAACACAAAACATTTCAGCAAAGAGGGAAAGAGAGAAGGGAAGAAGAACCCTAGGTACTATTCATTTTCTTCTTCTTTGGATCATAACTTTTGATCTGGAGCTCTGATCGCTACACCATTTACAGCTATGCGTTCATCTTGTCGAGCTCTTCAATTCTATTTAAACAAAGTGGTGAGTAACTCGAATCCCTTGCTCCAGCTTTCTTTCCTAACACAAATTTGAAATTTAGTTTTGAGAAATTGAAATTTTTATGATTTTGGTTGTTTAGGTGTTATCTAGCTTGGGTGATTGTTAGGTTTCACCGCAAGTATCAGTGGGTAAGGTAAGAAAACTCTAAACCCTTTTAGTTTGTCAATTTTGTGAACCCTAGTATTGATTATGGTTAATTGCTATGAACCTAGATTAAATTCATGTTGATTGGAGTTGATTTGGCAAATTGGAGTGCTTGAATTTGAGCTTGGGTGTTTGGAACTTGTTAATTTAGTTTGGAAGCTTAAAAGCTTGTGAAAAAGGAATTTTGTAGTGTCTTGAGCTTGGAAGAAATTGGCCAAGGTATGGTTTTAGTTTTCTTTAGGTATTATATAATGCTGTTTGAAATTTAGGCTAGTAGCCTTTAAGATAGGTTTGAATTGGATGATTTGGTTGTTGGAATGTGTGTGATTAATAGAATGAATATTTGATATGAGCATATGAATAAGATTGATGTATATGATTAAGCTTTGTTATGAGGCTATGGAATGAAAGATAAATTTTGATTTTTGGTGATGATTGATAATAATTATTGAAATTGGATTATGATTGAGGACATAAGAATGTGAAGGTAGTTGATATAGAGGATAAGGGTGATTTATTTGGGAGGCAAGGTAAATTAGGTTTGGATGGTTAGAAAATAACCGAGGAATAATTGATATGTGTAGAAGTGTATAGTATTGACATTGGTATGAAAAATTTTGGTTTGGTTTGAGAGTTTTGAAACTAGAGAATTTTGGTAAAAATCTATTTTTAAAACCCAACTTCGATGGGCCATAACTTGGTTTCCGAACCCTCAAATTTTATGAAGCTAGTCTTAAATGAAAATTAGGTCCGTGTAGTTTATGACGTTTGAAGAGCGGATGGAAAATAATTTTCAACAAAAAAGTTATGTTCGTTTGAAGTTTTATGTAACAAACTGAATTTTCTGCACTTAGCAGCTTTTTGGAAAAATACGCATTCGTGTGTACGTGGAGGTCATGCATACGCGAGAAAAGAGTTCTGCCCAGTACTCTCGTATACGCGGCAGGTGGCACACGACGCGGGCTAACCACTCTATTCAACATGTTCGTGTACACGAAGGTGGGTCGCATATGCAACACATGTAAATTTCAACATCCATGCATACACGGAAGGCTTACGTACGCATGACCACTCTATTTTGCAAAAATTGGATTTTTGAGCTTTCAACTATTTCTCTAGTCTTCTAAACCTCCAAATCCATTGTTTATGATTCCATAGCTAGTGTTTAGGCTTTGGGACGAGCAAGAGTGTATTGGGTGAATTAAAAAGGATATTTTCTGTTATGAGTTTAGAGATGGTGACTTAGGTTTGTGACGTACTGTGGATGCAATAACTAGAGTGGGTTGGTGGAGTGGTATGTTGATGATGATTTGAGAAAAGAAAAGATAATGAGGTATTATTACTGGTTAATTATTATATACCTGGCAAGGACAGTGGTTAATCCAGCTTGTTGAGGTTGTGGCTTATGAGGTTATTGATAAATCGTTATGTACCTGGCAAGGACGATGGTTAATCCCGCTTGTCGAGGGTAAGACTCATGAGATTATTAGTAAGTCGCTATGCGCTTGGCAAGGATGGTTGGTTAGTCTCGCTTGTCGAGGTTGTGGCGCCGACGTAGGAATAGTGGTTAATCCCACCTACATTCAGATGTGGTGTCTATGGCATTCTCCTGCCCGCATCCTTTCGTGTCACAAGAGTGTACTCGGGCACTATATCTTTTAAGAGTGTGCTAAGGCACTATATCCCAGGGTGCACATATTTTATATATATATATGTGTGTGTGTGTGTGTGTGTGTGTGTGTGTGTGTGTGTGTGTGTGTGTGTGTGTGTGTGTGTGTGTGTGTGTATGTTTATAAACGTGACAGAAAGGCGACATCCCGAGGGAATGTGTTAGGTTGGCAGTTGAACCGACAAGTGATATCACGGCCAATAGGATAGACATTCATCATGTGCATCCTTTATGTTTGTTTAGATTGATTACTTGCATTATGCCTATTTGTACAACATGCTTAATTGCTACTTAATTTACTTGTTGTATATGTAATCTATGTGTGTTTTATTTGTTTGCAAATTAATTGTGTTTTCTACTGAGGTTGAGGTGGTTCGGTAGGCAATGGCAATGGGATCACATGGAGGATAGGTTGGCGAAGGTTGTGGGACAGCGGTGATTATTAGAGTAGAAATCCCTTAAGTTAGATAACCCCTTTATAGATTTTAAAATGTGCTTTAAGTTTGGATATTATGCATATGGGAAGTTCTAGGATTGACTTTGGTTTCTCGGAACCTTATATCTTATCTATTAGGAACTGTTACTAGACTGAGAACCCCCGATTCTGATATCATATATTGTTGTTGTTTTTCAGATGTAGGTCGCAACCCACCTCGGAGGATGGCACCAGTTTTACGTTTGTTTCTTTTGTTGTAGTTATCTCTCTCCCTTTTATTTTAACTTAAAAACTTTGTTGTATCTTTTTAACTAGCCGGCCTAAACTCTGTGGGCAGTGGCTAGTTTTCTTTTGTTACGTATATATAACTTGTTTATCTTATGTCTATGGCCTTGTATAACCTAGAGCTTTTGCAAGATTTTATATACTTTGTTAATATTTTGTGCCGCATGCCTTAGTTATCATGTGTGAATGCTTTGCCCTTTGTTTCATCTATTTTTACTCTTTAATTTTCTATTCTTCTTACCGGGATTCTAGTTTGTAATACCTCCTTGGACTATATATTATTGTATGAGATTTAGAACTGTCATAAAGCTTTATCGCCATTGCTTTAAAGCTATAGGGTGAAGCTTAGTGTGATAGGGTGTTACAAATCTGCCAATGTTTGGGGATGCGTGCACCAAGGGATTGTTGATAAACTAATATTTTATGGTTTATCTTGTACTAATTTGAGTGGTTTTTATCAACTCTTTACTCACTTATTCATATAAATTGTATGGTTTTATATTTTCTTTCCAAAACTTTGTTCTATAGTTGGAAACTTGCTTCCCAAGCTTTTAAATTACCAAAAATTAATTCCCCTTTATACCATTCGATGCCTGATATGTGTGTTAAGTGATTTCAGGATTTATAGGGCACGAATGGCTTAGAGGATGGAAAGGAAGCATGCAAAAGTGGAAGGAATACAAGAAACTGAAGGAACTGCTAAAGCTGTACAGCCTGAACTCTTGGTACTAAATTGACCATAACTTGAGCTACAAAGATCCAAATGATGCGGTTCTAGTTACGTTGGAAATCTAACATCCGGGTCTTCGCAACGATATATAATTTGCCATATCTGCCCCAAAGACAGGCGACGCACACGCGTGGATCACGCGGACGGGTGACCTAACAAAAATCCAATCCACACTCACGCGTGGACGACGCTCACGCGTGACTTTGCCGCGACTTGTACGTACCAGAAATTATTGGGGGCAATTTCTGGGCTGTTTTTGACCCAATTTTCGGCCTAGAAAACACAGATTAGAGGCTATAAAGTGGGGGAATGCATCCATTCATCAAATACAACTTTCATATTCACAATTTTAGGTTTTAGATGTAGTTTCTAGAGAGAGAGGCTCTCTCCTCTCTCTTAGGATTTAGGATTTAGGATTTCTCTTAATTTTAGGGTTGCTTCTTCATTCCAGGTTCAATCTTCCTTTAATTTGTGTTCTCTTCTATTTTTATTTATTCTATTACTTTAGTTGCTCTATTTCACTTGCTAATTACTTATGTTGCCAAATTAGCTTATGAACTCTTCATGTTAGATTTGAATATTCTATTTAATGCAATTTGAGGTATTTTAGATTTATGATTGCTTTCTTCTATTTATGATATAAATAATGTAGATTTTTCCCCTTTTGGCTTTGGTTGAGTAATTGGTGACACTTAAGTTATCAAACTCAGTTGTTAATTGAAAATTGGAATTTGCTGATTGATTTGGATCCCTCTAAAGCTAGTCTTTCCAAAGGAGTTGACTAGGACTTGAAGAATCAAATTGGTTAGTCCACTTGACTTTCCTTTATTTAGTAATGGTTAACTAAGTCAGAGCAAAAGTCAATTCTCATCACACCTGATAAGGATAACTAGGATGGGATTTCCAGTTCTCATACCTTGCCAAGAGTTTTTCTAGTTATTAATTTACTTTAATTGTTGCCACTTTATTTTCCTGTTCCCTACTTCAAAAACCCAAAAACATACCTTTTTCCATAACCAATAATAAATCATACTTCCTTGTAATTCCTTGAGAGACGACCCGAGGTTTAAATACTTCGGTTATAAATTTTATTGGGTTTTGTTACTTGTGACAACCAAAGTTTTTGTACGAAAGGATTCTTTGTTGGTTTAGAAGCTATACCTACAACGTGATTATTTTTATAAAATTCATTACTGGCAAAAATCCTGATCGTCAAAATGGCGCCGTTGCCAGAGAATTGCAATTGTGTGCCTTATTATTGGTTATTGTAAATATTTTATTTTGCTTGTCTATTTGTTTTTATTTTTGTTTTTAATTTTCATTAGCTATTATAAGTTCTCACCCCGTTGCTTTGAGTTTGGTTCTAATATTGTTGAAAGGAATGGAAGCTATAACAGGAACATGCATCAAGGTTAAAACAATCACAGATGGACGGAGCCACGAGGATCTGATCAACCTTTTCGGCAACAACACCTTCCAAGATACCCTGGACAACGACCTTTCTACAATGCATGCCGAGACAATAGTTATGGTGGACCTCTTCATGACAAACCACCTCCACCAAATTACTATGGTCAAGAGCCATTCCGAGGTGCATACCAAGATGATAGATATGTTGGACCCCTTTGTAGTTTCCAACAAACCCTATCATATGCCTATGAACCACCTCCTCAACATAACTTTGAACCACCATACTCACAAGCCAACCACAACCGTTCACCTCCATATGACCCTAAACCTTATCCACCCCAATCCCAATCCAATTACTTCCAAGAACCACCACTCCCATATGCACCATATCCATATCCGTCGAACTAAGAATCACAGGATCGTCTCAAGGACACAGTGAACCAATTTCATGCAACCCTTCATCAATTAGAGCAAGCGATAAATCGATTAGTCCCCAGTACGAAGGAGACACTAGAAGCTCTGGTGAACAGTAAAGAGCATGACTTTGTACTGAAACAAGTAGAGGAAGTTGCAATTATCGAAGAAGAAGAATTGGTTGAAGACTTAGGAGATGCTGAACCTCCATGGGAATCAAGAGTTGTGGAGAATTCCGCTCAGAAATTTGCAGTTGATGCTAAAGAGGATAGTACACAACCCCCAAGGCACGTATCTTATGAAGAATTGGACAGAACGGATCAAGAAGCAAGTTTCCTTGGTAATGGTTATCAGGAATCAAGTTCTCCTAATGAAGACCCTGCAGTCACAAGTGAACTCCTTAAGCTAGAAGAATCTTCCCCAAGTGAATATGAAGATGATGTGGAGGTAGACTTTTCTCAACCTCCAACTTATGACTTGAGTGATGAGGAAGAAATTGAAGACTTTGATCAAGACGTGGTTGCAATTGGAGAGGTTTGTAAGGAAATGGAGGAATTCACAGCGGAGTACAAGGAAGTGGAGCTTGAAACATCACTGGAAACACCTCTCCCAAGGCCATTACCACCTAATACAAACTTCAAGTGGGTAAAATCTTTAGCTTTTATCTTTACCTTTCCACTTGAATATGGTTTACCTGAGACAGATGGGCAACTTAGAGCTCTTGGTGGCTATAAGAGTAAGAGGGATATGGTTAGTGGTTGGCAACACAATCCTAGGTTTGTTGTGATTGGGAGCTCAAAGTCTAAATGCAAGGGTTGGTGTAGAGCTCGAATGAATGGGTTTAGGAAGTTGTTTGGATGCCTTAGTGAGAATTCGGATTGCTTACCACCCGGATGGAATCATCATGTTCCACTTGAAGATGGGTGCAGAAACAAGATTTGGGATCCAGGCATAAATGAGGATCGACTTTGGGAGCTCAAAGCTTATTAAAAACTCCATCAAAGCTTGGGGAATGTATCTAGAATCGATAGAGAATGTTGGAAGTCCAAGCATTGGTGGAAGTTTCAAGATGAGTTCAAGCACAAGCCACCATGACACGGAGCTCACCATATGTCCAACTTAAGGACTTTAACTAAAAGTGCTAGGTGGGAGACAACCCACCATGGTATAATCGTTCCTTTTATTCCTAGTTTATTTTATTTTAATTTTATTAGTGTCATTCATAATGTTTGCAATAGCATCTGCACGCTGCATTATGCATTTTTCATATAAGAAAAAAAAATTGCACGCGACGCGTAAGCGTCGCTGACGCGTACGCATCATATGTGCTTTCAAAACAAAGAAGAAAAGAAGCAGAGATTTACGCGGCAACATGGCTGGAGGCTTGCCTCAGGCACAAACACGCCCACGCGAACGCGTCCCTGGCGTGTCCGCGTCACTTACAAAATCAGCCTTCCACACGTGCGCGTCACCCACGCGCATGCGTGACCCCGCAAAATCGACGTAAAGGGGTGTATGGCAGAGAGTTATGACGGAGTGGGGCTGGAATGATGCTTGAAGCACAAGCCCTATCACGCGAACGTGTGCCCCACGCGTCCGCGTCATTTTTCAAGAAATGGCCATTCACGCGTGCGTGTCACTCACGCGCACGCGTCACCCTAAATTTTGGCATTATGTGAATGAAACAGAGAGTTGTGCGTGCGCGAGGCTGCACTCGCGCCAATAGTATAAATCAGGTCACGCGTGCGCGTCACCCACGTGAACGCGTCACCTGAAAATATCACAACCCACGCGAACGCGTGCACCACGCGTCTGCGTCGCCTGCGCCGCACAGTTTATCAAGATCAGCGCCAGATATCTTATCTTTTCTTCCGCAATCCTAATTTTACTCCTCCCTTCTTATTTCTTTCTTCTTCCTTCTTTCTTCTTTATTCCTTCTCACTTTTTACTTTCTCCCTCTTTCTTTTTCACATCCATTATCAAGGTTCTTTTCTTTTCTTCTTTCCTTTTTACTCTTTCATTATTATTTTTCTTTTATTTATGTTTTCTTCTTCTTTTTCTTTTTACTTTCATTATCCATATTTTCTTTTTCTTTCTTTTTCTTTTTGCATCCTTTTAATTGGTGTTAGAAATTTATTTGGGTAATTGTTTTCTTCTTTATTTTGCTTGTGGATTATTTACAAGTTGTTTGATAATTAATATTACTTCTTAAGGTTGCTTGCATGTTCAATTTAATACTTTCAACAACATATTTACCATGCATGCTAAGTCTTTGTGAAAAAACCCGTATGACATTGTGCATTCTTAATTATTCTATCCTTCTACTCTAATGCCTGTTTTTCATAAAATCCTTCTAATATTTTATTAATTAAATATAATTGTCAATACAAATGTTATTGTTAGTTTGTTACGAGTGATCATACATTTTGGCTTCTAATGCTTGATCTACGCTACTCATGCCTTTGCCAGCATTCCAATAAACATCTTGCATTTAATTGCCTCAATTTATCATGCTATATTTCCATTGATGTCCTAACTGCATGGAGTCGCGACCATGTGTTAACAACATCCTTCTTTACATTGGCATTGTTTATCACTTGTACTGTCCTCCTCCTTGCTTTAACCCTTGGCTTTACATCTTAGCTTCCTTTTTCCTTTTAAGGATGGCCACCAAAAAGGGTAAAGAGAAAGCTGCTCCCAAAACACCAACAAGAAGAGGAACCAAGAGACCTCCAGCTAAGGCACCTCCATCTACAAGCGCCAATTGGAGCAACCCGTCCACTTACACATCTCAGCATGCACCGAGGACGGTGCAATCTTTCAGTGTGGGGAGGTCAATACCGACTTTCGTGAGTTAGTTAATTTCTTTTCAACACCAATGTTATAAAATACTTATTAGTTGTTGCATTTGCATGTTTGTTTGCATATACGTTTGCTTGGTTAAAGTAATAAATTTCTTTTTCAAGACTCTATTTTATAATATTTCACTAATTTAAATTGAAAAAAAAAATTGTGTTAAACTTGTTTGAAGACTGTAAATTGGAACATGATTTTTGAGCCTAAGAACACACAACCTGTGAGACTTGAGCCTAATTACATGGTTACACTATTTAACCATAAAATTTAATTCTTGTGTGTTTTCTTCTCTATGATTGTAATCTATATTTTGTTCTATTCTATATGTCCAATATTTAGTGTATTTACAAGCTTGCATATGATTGAGGCCATTAATTGATATTAGCTCACTTATCCCAAATAGCCTACCCTTTCAATCACCTTTGTTTACCACCTTGAGCCTTTTAATCCCCTTTGTTCTATATTTTATCACATCACTAGCCTTAAGCAGAAAAACAATTAATTACTCCAATTGAATCTTTGGTTAGCTTAAGATAGAGATTATGTGTCAATTAAGAGTGGAGAACTGTGGGAACTTGGGTTGATAAAAGTGTACAGTGTTTCATTGACAGAATATTGGGAATTTGGGTACCTACTCATGTGAAACCAGAAAAATCAAATATCCATGTGCATTGATATGTTATGGTTTGCTTTTATATAAAAAAAAAAACAAAAACAAAAACAAAAAAAAGAAAAAAAATAATAAAAATAAAAAAATAAAAAAATAAAAAAATAAAAAAAATAAAAAAATATATTTCCAGCATAAATAAATAAATAAGTAATTAAATAAGGGGACAAAATTACCCCAATGTTAAGCTAATGAAAAATCAATGCATATGTGATAAAATTAAAGAATATTTGGTACATGAGTATGTGATGCAAAAGTGGGAATTTTTGGTAGCCAGGCATGATTTTAGAGTTATATAGAGTATGTGTGTATGTTAGGTGAAAGCTTAGGTTAATTAAAGATTCATATTTCAGCTCACTTGGCTATACATATATCCTCACCCTTACCTTAGCCCCATTACAACCTTGAAAAGACCTCATGATGTTTGCATTGGTACATTAAATATTTGTTGATTGGTTAGATGAAAAACAAAGTTTTAGAAAGCATGACTGATGAGCGGATAATTTATACGCTTTTTGGCATTGTTTTTAGTATGTTTTTAGTATGATTTAGTTAGTTTTTAGTATATTTTTATTAGTTTTTAAATAAAAATTACATTTCTGGACTTTACTATGAGTTTGTGTGTTTTTTTGTGATTTCAGGTAATTTCTGGCTGAAATTGAGGGACTTAAGCAAAAGTCTGATTCAGAGGCTGAAAAAGGACTACTGATGCTGTTGGATTCTGACCTCCCTGCACTCGAAATGGAATTTCTGGAGCTATAGAAGTCCACATGGAATGCTCTCTACGGCGTTGGAAAGTAGACATCCAGGGCTTTCCAGCAATATATAATAGTCCATACTTTGTCCGAGTTTAGACGATGCAAACTGGCGTTTAACGCCAGCTTTCTGCCCTATTCTAACGTTAAACGCCAGAAACAAGTTGTAAAGCAGAGTTAAACACCAGAAACAAGTTACAAACTGGCGTTTAACTCCAAAAAGAGTCTCTACATACGAAAGCTCAATGCTCAGCCTAAGCACACACCAAGTGGGCCCAGAAGTGGATTTCTGCATCATTTACTTAATTCTGTAACCCTAGTAACTAGTTTAGTATAAATAGAACTTTTTATTATTGTATTAGGGGTCTTGGTCATTCTGGTTCCCCCTCTGGGGCCGAAGCCAATGAACACTATTTTCACTTATGTATTTTCAACAGTGGAGTTTCTACACACTATAGATTAAGGTGTGGAGCTCTGCTATTCCTCGAGTATTAATGCAAAGTACTATTGTTCTTATATTCAATTCATGCTTATTCTTATTCTAAGATATTCATTCGCACACAAGAATATGATGAATGTGATGATTATATGACACTCATCACCATTCTCACTTATGAACGCGTGATTGACAACCACTTCCGTTCTACATAAAAACAAGCTAGAGTGTGTATCTCTTGGATTCCTGGTCCATGACGCATGGTTGCCTCTCCTGACAACAGAGCCTTCCATTCCGTGATATCAGAGTCTTCGTGGTATAAGCTAGAATCAATTGGCAGCATTCTTGAGATCCGGAAAGTCTAAACCTTGTTTGTGGTATTCCGAGTAGGATCTGGGATGGGATGACTGTGACGAGCTTCAAACTCGCGACTGTAGGGCGTAGTGACAGACACAAAAGGATAGTAAATCCTATTCCTACACGATCGAGAACCAACAACTGATTAGCCATGCGGGAAACCGTAGAGGACCATTTTCACTGAGAGGATGGGAAGTAGCCACTGACAATGGTGACACCCAACATACAGCTTGCCATGGAAAGGAGTATGAAGGATTGGATGAAAGCAGTAGGAAAGCAGAGATTCAGAAGGAACAACGCATCTCCATACGCTTATCTGAAATACTCACCAATGAATTACATAAGTATCTATATCTTTATTTTACGTTTTATTTATCTTTTAATTATTAAAACTCTATAACCATTTGAATCCGCCTGACTGAGATTTACAAGGTGACCATAGCTTGCTTCAAGCCGACAATCTCCGTGGGATCGACCCTTACTCACGTAAGGTTTATTACTTGGACGACCCAGTGCACTTGCTGGTTAGTTGTGCAAAGTTGTGAAGAAGAGTGATATTACAATTGTGCGTACCAAGTTGTTGGCGCCATTGAGATCACAATTCCGTGCACCAATGACTAGAGAAGAGTAGCGTGAATTAGCTTTAGACACTTGAGAGATTTGAGTGCACATACACTACTAATAACAGTTCAATGCTTGATTCTATGTTCCCTGCTTTCATGAGCTGTCTTCTTACAAGTTTACTTGTCTTTACTGTATAATTTTAATTAGTGGAACTAGATTTATGTTTGTCTTGGAGAACTTATTTACTTTTAACCAAGTAGACAGAATTATCTTATCATATAGTTGCATTCATATACATAGGTTGCATTGTATTGCATTGCATGAGTCTTACTTTCCCCATTCATTCTTTATAGCTTCTCTTGAGCTTAGCATGAGAACATGCTAATGTTTAAGTGTGGGGAGATTGATAAATCACTATTTTATGGTTTATCTTGTGCTAATTTGAGTGGTTTTTATCAACTTTTTACTCACTTATTCATATAAATTGCATGGTTTTACATTTTCTTTCCTAACTTTGATCTATACTTGGAAACTTGCTTCCCAAGCTTTTAAATTACCAAAAATTAATTCACCTTTATACCATTTGATGCCGTGATATGTGTGTTAAGTGATTTCAGGATTTATAGGGCAGGAATGGCTTAGAGGATGGAAAGGAAGCATGCAAAAGTGGAAGGAATACAAGAAACTGAAGGAACTGCTAAAGCGACCTCCTGGTACTAAATCGACCATAACTTGAGCTACAGAGGTCCAAATGATGCGGTTTTAGTTGCGTTGGAAATATAACATCTGGGGCTTCACAATGATATATAATTTGCCATAGCTGCCCCGAAGACAAAAAATGCGCAAGCGTGGATCACGCGGACGCGTGACTTGGCAAAAATCCAATCCACGCTCATGCGTGACTTTTTCGCGACCTGTACGTACCAGATCTGGGCTGTTTTTGACCTAGTTTTCGGCCCAGAAAACACAGATTAGAGGATATAAAGTGGGGGAATGCATTCATTCATCAAATACAACTTTCATATTCACAATTTTAGGTTTTAGATGAAGTTTCTAGAGAGATGGGCTCTCTCCTCTCTCTTAGGATTTAGGATTTAGGATTTCTCTTAATTTTAGGCTTGCTTCTTCATTCCAGGTTCAATGTTCCTTTAATTTATGTTCTCTTCTACTTTTATTTACTCTATTACTTTAGTTGCTATATTTCACTTGCTAATTACTTATGTTGCCAAATTGGCTTATGAACTCTTCATGTTAGATTTGAATATTCTATTTAATGCAATTTGAGGTATTTAAGATTTATGATTGCTTTCTTCTATTTATGGCATAAATAATTTAGATTTTTCCCATTTTGGCTTTGGTTGAGTAATTGGTGACACTTGAGTTATCAAACTCAGCTGTTGATTGAAAATTAGAATTTGCTGATTGATTTGGATCTCTCTAAAGCTAGTCTTTCCAAAGGAGTTGACTAGGACTTGAGGAATCAAATTGATTAGTCCACTTGACTTTCCTTTATTTAGTAAGGGTTAAATAAGTGGGAGCAAAAGCCAATTCTCATCACACCTGATAAGGATAACTAGGATGGGATTTCCAGTTCTCATACCTTGCCAAGAGTTTTTCTAGTTATTAATTTACTTTAATTGTTGCCACTTTATTTTCCTGTTCCCTATTTCAAAAACCCAAAACATACCTTTTTCAATAACCAATAATAAGTCATACTTCCCTGAAATTCCTTGAGAGACGACCCGAGGTTTAAATACTTCGGTTATAAATTTTATTGGGTTTTGTTACTTGTGACAACCAAAGTTTTTGTACAAAGGGATTCTTTGTTGGTTTAGAAGCTATACCTACAACATGATTATTTTTATAAAATTCTTTACTGGCAGAAATTCTGATCGTCAATTGTCCAGGGTTTGCTACCGGACATATCGGATTTTGGCTTATAACCGACAGTTGAGCTCATGGGACATAAGGCAGACATACATCATTTGCATTTGTCTGAATTGTTTGGATGTGCATCTTGTATTTGGCTTTCTTTGTTGAATAGTTATATCTATATGCTAATTCAACTCAGTGCTTTATCTGTACCCTCTGTTTGTGTATTCCTTGTATTGCCTTGTATGTGTCTATGCAATTAAGAGATCCCTTATGCTGGCGATGGTGATGCTGAGGGTTATTCTTGATGAGATGTGGTGATTGAAGATTTGAGGAAAACTGAGATAAATAGATAGATTAGAATCCCTTAAGCAAGTTGCCATGTTCTGGTTAGTACGAACCCTAGGATTAAACCTTGTGGGATTGGAGAATTAGGATTGCCTAGCGGGTTCATGTTGTTTTACATAGTCTCTATTTGGAATTATTACCATACTGAGAATCCAAAAGGATGATATTCTCACTTGTGGGAATTGTTATTTTTCAAATGTAGGTCCAACGCTCCTCAGTGAGCGAGAGGTTTATTTGGACAACGAAGACTACCTTTTATTCTACTTTGAATTTAGATTCTCTTCTCATTTTGGAAAAGAACTTATATGATATATTTATTTTGAAAATTTTCCTTTAGAGGCTTATGATATATTTTAGAGAGATAGAGTATGTTTATTAAACTATTTTATTATGGAAACTCTAGCCGGTTTAATCTTTGTAGGCCAAAACTAGTAGATATTTTTATATACTTATATATGTCTCTTACTCTTATTCTTCCTTCAAACTTTTAATTATCTTCCTTTCTTTTGACGCGCTTATGCATGTATCCAGTGTGAACGATTAGCGAATTGTCTTTTATCCATGTTTTAAATCCTTTTCCCAGACTTCTAGTTTAATACTTCTTTTCATACATAAGTATTTATATCCAAACCATGTGTCGTAGCACCAAACCATAATTGAACTATGACTTAAGCATAAGGCAATGAATGGCAAGATGTTACCCCTATCTTCTCTTTAAAGGCTCTTAGTTAAATTATCCTTCAAATATATGTATGTATTTTGCTTTTAAACGTCGTAACACCTCACCACCTCTGATTTACGACTTAAGTGTAAAGCTTTGTGTGGTAGGGTGTTACATCAAGGAATTGTTATAAATCGATATTGTTATAAATGATTTGGAATATTTGAATGAATGTAATTTGATTAAATGTTTAAATAGTGGATGAAGTTAGTTTAATTGGGTTATGAACTGTGATTGATTTGATTTGGTTGCTGACATTTTGGATTATATTGATTTCCTTGAGTTGGTGATTATGTTGTTTTCTCTAAGTTGGTGTTGTTGTGATAACGGTTAAATGAAATAGTTTGATATTCGAAATGGATAGGTATTGGAAATGGTTGAGAAGGATGGAGAGATATTGGTTTAGATTCAACCCTTGATGGATGGAAAGGTCTGAGTTTTAAGGAAGATTTTGCCAAAATTTTTATGAGAATTAACTTATTTTGGTTTGATTAATTATGAAAAAAATTATATTCTTTGGGTGCTTTAACAAAATTTAAAGCAATGCAAATGATTATTTAGGAATAAATGATGTTTGTTTCAATTAAGACTACAATTGGAAAATTTGGATTGAAGAATTATGTTTTGAGAAGTTTTTAGTGAATTTAAAAGCAATTGGATCTTACTGGTAAAACAAAATAATTTTTGAGTCTTTTAGAAAAAGTTTTGAACTTGAAAATGAAGTTAAAGTTAGTTTTAGGAGATTGGTTAAACAAAATGAGTTTCATTTGGTTACTTCTAATTAAAGGGTTATGTTTTAAAAGGTTTTAGTAAATTTAAAGTATTTAGATTCGATTAGCGAAAAAGAATGATTTTTGAGACTTTGGAAAAGTCATCAATTCAAGAATGAAGTTGAAATTCTTATGAGAACTTGGTTAAACAAAAATGAGATTTTATTTGATTTTGAATAACAATGAAAATGATTATGTTTTGGGAGCATTTTAGCAATTTTAAAGTAATTATTTAAGAACAAAATGATTATGTTTTCAATTAAGGTTTTGATTTGTGGAAATAAGGTGATTTTTGAGACTTTTGGTGAAAAGAATTCGGGTGTGCGCAGCAGAGAGACAATATCTGGGTTAGCTACCGGATGTGTCGGATATGATACTTTAACCGACATGTGAGCTCACGGCCAATAGAACAGGCATGCATCATACTGCATTTATTTGAAATTGCTAGTGTCTGCAAAATTACTTGGTTTGCCTAATTGATATTTTGTTAACTGCTAATTGTACTACTTATCATAATTGTTCTTTATGTGTGATTATTTGATTGTCTGTCTAACTACTTGTGATTGTGACTTGTTGGTTTGGATTATGGTGGAGTGTGGTGGCTTGTAAGAGATTGACTTTATGATGGTTTGAATGCTAGATTAATTATGGGCCAGAGGCCCTGATAGATTGAGTTATATCTCTTGATGTGTTATGATGTATTTTGGTCTGAAAGTTGTGATTATTTGAACGTGAATGAATTTTGGACCAGAAGTCATGATTGGGTGAGTTACACCGCTGGTAAATTTGGTAAAAAAAATTGATATGTATTGATGTGTTGTGGTGTATTCGTTGAGATCCGAAACCTTGTAGATAATATGTGAAATTGGACTTGGGATACGTAACACCCCGTTATCCTAAGCCTTATCTCTAGCCGTAAAGCAGAGGATAATAAAGTGCCATAACAGTTCTAAGGATTAGAGTATGTAACATATATATATATATATATATATATATTTATAACTAGAAGCCCGATGACGGAGTAAAGCTCAAAGTCGCATAAGGCGGAATTACAAAACGCGAAGTGTTCACACACGATAACTAAACACGTAGCCACGGACAGAAAAAGGCATAATATATATAAAATCTTGTAGATAGCTCCAGGATACACAAGGTAATAATTAAATTATCAAGATATATATAAGTATGAAATACCAAGAAGGGAACCAGTCACAGCCTGCGGAGTTTAGGCCGGCTAGTCAAAGTGAAATACAAAAGAGTTTTTGGAAATTTAAAACAGCTTGTACAACTTATCTCTCAAATCAAGCCACTAAATCCATAAAGTCTAAAATAAAAGATGAGAGAAATTACTACAACAAAAAAAATCAAATACAAAGAGATAGCAAAAGATCCTCCGTTCTGTCACTATCCCGCAACTCACCAAGGTGGGTTACGACCTGCATCTGAAAAGCAATGACGATCAGATTTTTGCTAATTTAGAATTTTATAAAAATATAATCGCGTTGGTAGTATAGTTTCTAAACCAACACAGAATCCTTTCGTACAAAGTTTTGGTTGTCACAAGTAACAAAACCCAATAAAATTTATAACTGAAGTATTCAAATCTCGGGTCGTCTTCTCAAGGAATTGCAGGGAAGTATGATTTATTATTGGTTATATAAAAGGATATTTTTGGGTTCTTAAAATAAGGAACAAGTAATTTAAATGACAAGAGAATTAAATTAATAATTATAAAAAGAACTCTTGGCGAGGTATAAGAAATTGAGGTCCTATCCTAACTACCCTTATCAGGTGTGATGAGAATTGGATTTTGTTCCCACTTTAATTAACCCTTGCTAAATAAAGGAAAGTCAAGTGAACAAATTGATTTGATCCTCAGATCCCAGTTAACTTATATGGAAAGACTAGAGTTATTGGAGTACAAATTAATTAGCAAAGAATTCAAATTTCAATCAACAGCTGAGTTTGATAACTCAAGTGTTACTAATTACTTAACCAAGGCCAAAAAGAAAAATTATCTTAAATTAAATTAAAATCATTCATAAATAAATTAAAGCAAAATCAAATCAGAAATACCTTATAATATATTAATTAAGAAAATCATAACATGAATGGTTCATAAACCAAATTGAAAAGATAAATGACAATTAAAGTAATAGAATAAATAAAAGTAGAAAATAAATTAAAGGAACATTGAACCTGTAATTGAAGAGAAGTAGCCTAAACATAATAGAAATCCTAAATCCTAATCCTAAGAGAGAGGAGAGAACCGCTCTCTCTAAAACTACATCTAAAAACCTAAAAATTATGAATTATGAGCCGTCTTCATGAATGGATGTATTCTCCCACTTTATAGCCTCTAATTTGTGTTCTCTGGACCAAAAACTGGGTCAAAAACAGCTCAAAAATCGCCCCCAACAATTTCTGGTATGTACAGGTCGCGGCAAAGTGACGCGGAAGCGTCGTCCACGCGTTCGCGCGGATTGCGTTTTTGCTAGGTCACACGTCCGCGTGATCCACGCGTTTGCGTCGCCTGGCTTCAGGGAAGCTATGGCAAATTATATATTGTTACGAAGCCCCGAACGTTAGCTTTCTATCGCAACTGGAACTGCATCATTTGGACCTCTGTAGCTTAGGTTATGGTCGATTTAGTACCAGGAGGTCAGGCTGGACACCTTTAGCATTTCCTTTAGTTTCTTGTATTCCTTTCACTTTTGCATGCTTCCTTTCCATCCTCTAAGCCATTCCTACCTTGTAATCCCTGAAAACACTCAACACACATATCTAGGCGTCTAATGGTAATAAGAGAGGATTAATATTAGCAATTTAAAGGCAAAAGAAGCATGTTTTTAATCATAGCACAAAATCAGGAAGGAAAATGTAAAACATGCCAATAGTATGAATAAGTGGGTAAAGAGTTGATAAAAATCACTCAATTGAGCACAAGATAAACCTTGAAATAGTTGTTTATCAACCTTCCCACACATAAACATTAGCATGTCCTCATGCTAAGCTCAAGAGAAGCTATAAAGAGGTGAAGATGAAAGGTAGAATGTATGAAATGCAACCTATCTATATGAATGCAACTACATGCAGAATGTTTCTACCTACTTGGTTAAAAGTAAATAAATCCTTCAAGGAGAAATATGAACTGGATCTCACTAATTCAAATCATAAAATAAAGTACAAGTAAACTTGTAGAAGAAAATAGCTTGTGAAAGCCGGGAACAAAGAATCGAGCATCGAACCCTCAGTGGAAGTGTATGCACTCTAATCGCTCAGGTGTTTAAGGTTTGATCTCTCACTTTCCTACTAATCTTACTTTCTAAGGCTTGCTCTTCATCTAACAATCAACATAAATTTAATGCACAGATACACATATCAAGAGGACTTTTAAAGGTTGTAATGGGGTTAGGGTCAAGGTAGGATTGTATTTGGCCAAGTGGACTAAAATCTGAATCCTTAATTAACTTCAACTTTCCACCTAACTTTAGACAATCCATGTAATTATAATACCACATCTAACTATCTATTAACTATGTTTTCCACATATTCATGTATCTGATTTTGAGTACAACTCATATGCATTGCTTTCACCATTTACTTTAGGGCATTTTGTCCCCCTTTTAATTATTTATATATATATATATATATATATATATATATATATATATATATATATATATATATATATATATATATGCCTATTTTTTTTCTTTTGTTTCTCTCAATGCATATGATTAAATTATTGAATGCATGAATATGTCCTAAACATTTCTTTCACATTTTCATAAAGATATATAACACCCAATTCTTAAACCAAACGTTTCCAAACCCACTTTCCCCACACTTAAATCATAAGCACTCTCACTAGTCTAAGCTAACCAAGGATTCAAATTAAAGACATTATTGTTTTCCGCTTAGAGTTAATGATGTGCTAAAGTAAAGAACAAATGGGTATAATAGGCTCAACATTGGTTTGCAAGGGATAATGAAAGGTAAGGCCATATGGGTATGTAAGCTCAGTGAAACAAATGCCTCAATCATATAAGTGCATGCATACATCAAACCATGGAAATATAATTGAATTAAGCAAGACAAAGATCACAATTTTAGAGAGAAAAACACACACCAAAAATAAAATGTTGGTTGATAAAATGCAACCAATCAATTAGGCTCAAAATCTCACTGGTTTTGTGTGTTCGAGCTCTAAACCATGTTCCAATATAATATTTCATCAAATAAGTTTTTCAAAAAGTTTAATTCAAATTAGTGAAATGCTATAAAAAGTTTCTTGAAAAAGAAAATATTACTTCAACCAAGTGGTACAATATGCACAAAATCAAACAAATATGCAATCAATCATGCAAATGCAACAATGAACAAACAAAGAAAATAAAACATTGGTGTTGAGAAAGAAAAATACTAACCCACGGAAGTCGGTATCGACCTCCCCACACTTAAAGATTGCACCATCCTCGGTGCATGCTAAGATGTGCAAGTGGACGGGTTGCTCCAATTGACGCTTTTCTCCCCAAGGAATGTGCAGATGGACTTGTTTGTCTCCCCATTTAGAAGCTTTCCCTTTTCCTTCTTTGGTGGCCAGCCTGAAAGAAGAGGAAAAAGAAGAAAAATTAATCCAGAAATAAAGATAAGAAAATAAATAAAGTCTGGGTGGGTTAATGTCAAATAATGAGGGTCTCAATTACATGGTAGCTACAACATGCAAGTGAGAAAACAATAGAAGCACATAGCATACCAGTGGTGCAAAATTTGCAACAAAGGGGAGGAGTGTGGGTAATGAAAGACAATCTAAATTCATATCAATGCACACGAAATATAAGTATCATAAAAGATTAGCATTGACTTAAATAATATTACCCAACAGTGGTAAACAAGTTACTAGGCACCAAAATAATACCAGAAAAGATATAACAGTTGAAAAAGAAAATTTTAACACCAATAAAAAATAATAAATTTAGAAAAGAAAATAAAAATATGCACAAAATTAAAATGCAATGGATGAAAGTATGCAAATAAATTAAATAAAATAGAATGAAAGTGAAGAAGGATGAGAAATTAAAGGGATGAAGAAGAAGAAAGTAAGAAAGAAGGAAGAAAGAATAAGAAGGGATAAGAGAGAATTAGGATTAGGGAAGAAAAGATAAGATATTTTGGCTGATCTGGATAAACTATGCGCCGCATGAGACGCGGACGCGTGAGTCACCCGGTCACGTGGTGTGTGATGTTTTTCAAGTGACGCGAACGCGTGGGTCATGCGGTCGCGTGACTTGATTTGTGCGAATGGCGCGAGAGCAGCCGCGCGTTCGCGCAACTCTCTGTCTCAAACTCATTTTGCCAAAATTTTTGGGTGACGCGATCGCGTGAATGGCGATGTTTTGAAAACGACGTGGCCGCGTGGAGTACGCGGTCGTGTGGTAGGGCTGGTGCATCTAGCACGATTCCAGGCCCACTCGATCATAACTTGCTGCCATACACCTCTTTTACGTCGATTTTGGGGGCACGCGTTCGCATGGGTGACACGGACGCGTGGGAGGCATATTTTCCAAATGACGCGGTCGCGTGGGCATGGTTATGTCTAAGGCGTGCCTCCAGCCACGCTTTCGCGTGACTCTCTGTCCAATTCTCTTTTCTTCACAACACACTGGTGACGCGGACGCGTCAGCAATGCTTACGCATCGCGTGCGTGTTTTTTTTATGCAGTATGCAGGATGCAAAATGCAGATGCAGTGCTGATATGGATATTATGAATAATTCTAGGATCAATAAAATAGAATAAAATAAAACTTGAAAACAAACAAAACGAAATAAAATTAAAATTGAAAAAGGAATGATCATACCATGTTGGGTTGTCTCCCACCTAGCACTTTTAGTTAAAGTCCTTAAGTTGGACCTTTGGTGAGCTCCTTGTCATGGTGGCTTGTGCTTGAACTCGTCTTGAAACTTCCACCAATGCTTGGACTTCCAATAAGCTCGATCAGTACCAAGTAAATTTCTCAAGCTATGATGGCGTTCTTCACAAGTTTTAAGCTCCCAAATTTGATCCTCATGTATGCCTGGATCCCAAATCTTGTATCTACACCCGTCTTGAAGTGGATCATCATTGTTCCAATCGGGTGGCAAGCAGTCTGAATTCTCTAAGGAGTACCAAACTCTTCTTTTAGATCTAACCAAATTATCATCAGTTGAGTCCTTACATCTATCTCTTGAAATATCAACCTTGATGAGCCTTGATTTGCAACTCCAACCACTAAACATTCTTCTCTTACGCTTAATGCCACAAAGGTTCCTAAGTTGGCCGTCTGTTTCAAGAATACCGTACTCAAGTAGGATAGGAAGACGAATAGAGATAAGGTTTACCCACTCAAGTGAAGGAGTAGACGACAACCTAGGTGGAAAAGTCTCCAACGTCCTTGACAAAGCGTGCTCAACTCCCGTCCATCCTTTTCGAAGGGCTTCTACTTCCACATCATTTGCAGACTCAATCAGAGAAGAGTCTTCGTACTCAAAGAGTTCGTTTGTGGATGTAGATTTATCACTAGGAGGACTTGATGCATGATTCTCATCACCAAGGGAACTTATTTCTTGATCTATCCCATCCAAGTCTTCATAAGGAATATGCCATGGAGGTTGTGCACTGGCTTTCTTGACATCAATTTCGATCTTATTGGAGGAGTACTCTACAATCCTAGATTCCCATGGAGGTTCAGCATCTCCCAAATCTTCAACCACTTCTTTCTCTGCAACTGTTATGGCTTCCTCCACTTGTTCCAATACAAAGCCATGTTCCTCGTTGTCCACCGAAGTTTCTAGTGTCTCTTTCATGCTACGCTCTTCTTTTAATTCTCCACATGTAGCCAAGGGAGTACTTTGAGTGCTTAGATGTTGGGAAACTAATCGATTTATTACCTCAGTAAAGGCAGTCGTGAATTCTAGTACTCCCCATTTCATCTCTCTTTGCCCTTGAAGAAGAACACCAATAGTATTATGCATTGAAGGTTGAGGTGGATGTGAGGGCTCATTATTTGGGAGGAAAGGTTCATGATAAGAGGGTGGTTCATCACTCTCCATCTTTTCCACTCGTTGCACAGCACATTTCAATTTCTTGCTCTCAAATTGAGATTCCTTAGCCATGAAAGCTTCGGGTGCTGTTTGGTTTATCGCTCAGTCCAATTGACGCAGGGTTGCTTGAAATCGATCCATTATTTCCTTGAGACGATCCCTTGACTCTTGTTCTACTCGGATATCATAAGTAGGATTATAAGGCTCTTGGATTGATGGATATGGATGTGGTGTATATGGAGGTGGTGGTCATTGGGAGTAACTGGGTTGGAATTGGGGTGGATCTATGTATGGCTCATATGGCTCATAGGGTGGTTGATATGGTAGATAAAGGTTAGAATCATGTGATGATGTTTGGTAGTAGAGGGCTTGTGAGTATGGTGGTCTAGAGTTGTGTTGAGGAGGCAGTTCATAATCATATGGTGGGCCTTGTTGGTAACTACAAGGGGGTCCACCATATCCATTATCTGGGTATGCATTCTGGAATGGTCGTGGTCCATGGTATCTTGGAGGGTGTTGTTGCCGAAAGGATTGATCAGATCCTCGTGGCTCCGTCCATCTCTGATTGTTCTGACCTTGATGCATGTTCCTGTTATAGCTTCCATTCCTTTCAACAGCATTAGAACCAAACTCAAAACGACGGGGGTGAGAATTCATAGTAACAAATAAAACTTGAAAACAAAAATAAAAGCAAATAAACAAGCAAAATAAAGTCTTTACAATAACCAATAATAAGGCACACGTTTGCAATTCCCCGGCAACGGCGCCATTTTGACGATCTGATTTCTGCTAATTTATAATTTTATAAAAATATAATCACGTTGGTAGTAAAGTTTCTAAACCAACAGAGAATCCTTTCGTACAAAAGTTTTGGTTGTCACAAGTAACAAAACACAATAAAATTTATAACCGAAGTTTTCAAACCTCGGGTCATTTTCTCAAGAAATTGCAGGGAAGTATGATTTATTATTGGTTATGTAAAAAAAGATATTTTTGGGTTTTTAAAATAAGGAACAAGTAATTTAAATGACAAGAGAATTAAATTAATAATTATAAAAAGAACTCTTGGCGAGGTATAAGAAATTGAGGTCCTATCCTAACTACCCTTATCAGGTGTGATGAGAATTGGATTTTGCTCCCACTTTAATTAACCCTTGCTAAACAAAGGAAAGTCAAGTGAACAAATTGATTTGATCCTCAGATCCCAGTCAACTCATATGGAAAGACTAGAGTTATTGGAGTACAAATTAATCAGCAAAGAATTCCAATTTCAATCAACAGCTGAGTTTGATAACTCAAGTGTTACTAATAACTTAACCAAGGCCAAAAGGGAAAATTATCTTAAATTAAATTAAAATCATTCATAAATAAATTAAAGCAAAATCAAATCTGAAATACCTCAAAATATATTAATTAAGAAAATCATAACATGAATGGTTCATAAACCAAATTGAAAAGATAAATGACAATTAAAGTAATAGAATAAATAAAAGTAGAAAATAAATTAAAGGAACATTGAACCTGTAATTGAAGAGAAGAAGCCTAAACATAATAGAAATCCTAAATCCTAATCCTAAGAGAGAGGAGAGAACTTCTCTCTCTAAAACTGCATCTAAAAACCTAAAAATTATGAATTATGAGCTGTCTTCATGAATGGATGTATTCTCCCACTTTATAGCCTCTAATCTGTGTTCTCTGGGCCAAAAACTGGGTAAAAAACAGCCCAGAAATTGCCCCCAGCAATTTATGGTACGTACAGGTCACGACAAAGTGACGCGGAAGCGTCGTCCACGCGTTCGCGCGGATTGTGTTTTTGCCAGGTCATGCGTCCGCGTAATTCACGCGTTCGTGTCACCTAGCTTCGGGGCAGATATGGCAAATTATATATTGTTGTGAAGCCCCAGACGTTATCTTTCCAACGCAACTGGAACCGCATCATTTGGACCTCTTTAGCTCAAGTTATGTTCGATTTAGTATCAGGAGGTCAGGCTAGACAGCTTTAGCAGTTCCTTCAGTTTCTTGTATTCATTCCACTTTTGCATGCTTCCTTTCCATCCTCTAAGCCATTCCTATCCTGTAATCCCTAAAAACACTCAACACATATATCAAGGCATCTAATGGTAATAAGAGAGGATTAATATTAGCAATTTAAAGGCCAAAAAAGCATGTTTTCAATCATAGCACAAAATCAGGAAGGAAAACGTAAAACATGCGAATAGTATGAATAAGTGGGTAAAGAGTTGATAAAAATCACTCAATTGAGCACAAGATAAACCATGAAATAGTGGTTTATCAAGCAACAACAACATATGATATGAGAATCGGATGTTCTCAGTGTGGTAACAGTGCCCAATATGTAAGATATGAGGTTCTGGGACGCCAAAGGCAATCCTAGAAATTCACATCGAAAACAGATATTCAAGCTTAACAAAGATAAATAACTTAAACCATAAACCATTACAGGGTTATCTAAACTTAAGGGATTTCTAACTAAAACTAATCACACTGCTGTATCCCACAGCCTTCACCAACCTACCTTCCATGTGATCCCATCGCCACTGCCTACCTGACCTCCTCAGCACCAAACAATCACAAGTATATATAAGCAAGTAACACACAGGTAATACTCATGTATAGCAAGTAATTCAAGAAACAAGTTGGCATATTATACAATTAGGTAAATTGCAAGTAATTAAAGCAAACAAGCACATAAGAGATGAATATGATGAATGTCTATCATATTTAGCTCGTGATATCACTTGTCGGTTCAAAATTCTAACCCGGCACATCTCCGGGGATATTGCCTTTCTGCTATGACCAGGGATATGGTGCCCTGCTCACTCTTGCAGCAGAGAATCTACCATGCCAGGGATATAGTGCCCTGCACACTATTGACCCGTGGATATAGTTCCCGGCACACTCTTTCGGGTTATAGTGCTCGAGTTCACTCTGGCAGCAGAAAGGTTACGTGAGCGGGAGACTGCCACAGCCCTCACATCTCAATGTAAGCGGGAGACTACCTCGGCCCCTACACCGGCACCGCTACCTCAGACAAGCGAGAGACTACCACAGCCCTTGCCCGAGGCGCAAAGTGACTTATTAAAATAATACATGTCACGTGAGTGAGAGACTGCCACAGACCTCACATCCGAACGTAGGCGGGAGACTTCCACAGTCCCTACGATGGAGAACAATGCATGTCACAATCACATAATCCATCTCAGAGGCCACTGCTCATAGCACACTTTCGTTCATACTCATTTCATTAACCATAATCATTCATTCCAAGTCTTAAACTCATCATCCATCCTCAATATCATAAGTTCATCATCAGTATAGTACACCATCAGATACCCAACTAGTCCATCCCCCCATACACCAAAAACTTAAGTCTCCGTCTTCTAACTTATTACCAGAAAAATATCTAGTTAAACTTACTAATGGTATTTTCTATGTTTCAAAGCGTAAAAATAAGCTAAGGGATCTTAAACAAGCATTATGAAAGTTTACAAGCTTACCGAGAAGGTAAAATGGTTAAAAACAAGGTTTTTATTGAAAACTAGGGCAGTGTGTGTATGCATAGGGTTATGCGTACGCACTCCCAGAAGAGTTATCTCAAAGTGTGCGTACGCGTAGAGGTCTGCATACACACACAAAGCAAATTTTTCCATTTTGTGTGCAGGCATGGATACGTGTGAACGCCCTCAACAGAAGGCAATTTTTAGTGTGTGCGTACGCATGATGTTGTGCGTACGCACAACTTGCAAATTTCGCAGGGTATGTGTGCGCATAAGAGTGTGTGAACGCTCTCAATAGTAGGCATATCCTTTTGTGTGTGTGTGCACCAGAGTGTGCGTATGCACGTTTTCAAAAATTTACAGGGTGTGCGTGCGCACAATGGTGTGCGTACGCACAAGTAAAAACATGGCCCTTGTTCAGAGCGCGCGCACAGCATTGTGCGTGCGCACACAAACCAAAACTCACAATTTCTCCAACATCACAGAAATCAGATTTTTGACACCAACTTTTAATGATCATATCTTTTCTATAAAAACTCAATTTTCACAAAATCTATACCATTTTAAAGCTCTTTGAATTATATTTAATTTGATACAAAATTCAATCAATTTTAAAAACTATAGCTTAAGATATGATCTGCTAAATTTGGCCTAAAATCTGTTTTTACCAAAAACCTTAAAAACTCAATTTCACCAAATCTCTCAATTCAAAACCAAACTACTCACAACCCAAACAATACCAAAACAACACAAAAGTCCATACCATTCATTCTTTAAACTCAACCATCAATAACATCCCAATTACACTATTCCACACCATCAAAATCATTATTCATCAACATCTAAATTCAACCTAAATCACATCAAGCTCCTAAACTCCATCATTATTCAACTATACAATATCCAACCTTTAATATCCTAACTTATAAACTCCTTCAACACTTATCATTAACAATACTCATAGTCATCATCAATCAAAATCAACACCAATACCCATCAAGTTATTCTCATAATCATACTTCCCCACATACAACTCACTCAACCTTTATCAAAATTCATATACCACACATTCCAAAAACTCCATATCATCATTATTATCATCAAACATATAATCACATACAATAAATCATACAACCACTTCATTCAATCCTATCTTAAAGGGCACTAGACTAAGTTTCACGAAACATTACATATTACATAAAGGAAACTGAAATCATACCTTGACCGATTTCCACGCAACTCAAAACATCAAGCTCAAACTCAAAGCTCCAAAACCATCAAGCTTGCTCCAACAAATACCAAACCTCAATCTAACATCATACAACATACCAACATCAAACTTAGGGTTCACAAAATAACTAAACACTAGGGTTTAGTGAAACCTTACCTTACCCAATGGCATTAGGGGTAAAACCCAACAATATTCCAATGCTAGATCACCCCTAAACAAACAAAAACACAAAGAAACTCAAAAATCCAAAGCCATTTTTGAGTTTTTGGATAGGGCAGAAAATTGGAGCTAGAGAAAGAGTTTCTTACCAATAAAACTTAGTTAGAAATGACGGACTCGGTAAGAGCAATGCGTGGCCGCAAACGGCTCATCAATCGGAGCTCCGTAGTTCAAGTTATGGTCACCGGAAGTGGAGGATGAATAGTGACCAAACCCTTTGCTCTCGTCTCTCTCAAAACTGCTCCCCTTTTCTTTTTTTAAGATTAGCTCCCGATTTTCAATTTTAAATTATTTTTGTCTTTTCAAAGTAATAAATTCAATTTAAAAAAAATATTATTTTTCTCAATACGCGGTACCGGACAGACTAGTGCCGATATCACTGGCTAAAGCATCGGTACGCATTTTTATAAAAAATTTTCGCAAAAGATATATTTTCCCACTTAGAATAATTCATTTAATACAAATTTCACCATTTTATTTTCAAAAGAACACTTCTATATTTTCGAACCTATTCTGGACTTATTATTTTATTAAATTGGTTATACGTGAAAATTCTGGTTCTTACAGGATAATTAATCGTTGTTGTTTGAAGAGTTGTATGAGGCATGATTTTAAAAATAAAGATTAATGTTTAGTGAATTAATTATTAAAGAACTAGATGGGATTAAGAATGAGACAAATGGTTAGAGAAAAGATTCATAAAATGAGCAATGATCACTACTATTAAACAAATTTTCTTTTTATATATCCTTCTACAATAATTTTGAAACTCCTTTACTGAGACCGTGTGGTTAGGTTCTCACGCCCTACAGCCCTATCTTGTTTAGGAAATGGAAGGAAAGGCTATGAATATTTTTCTGATCATTTGGTTATATTTTATTTGTTTAATTATCTTAGATATTTTCCTTCGCCTTGTTATCGTTAGTTATATTCTGTAAAGATGGATAAGAATTGTTATTTTATGATATGTGTATGTATATTACTTGTCTAATTACACTTGTGTAAGTTATTCTTGTGAATGTAATAGTGTTGTGTGATGATTTATTATATATATGTATGCATGTTTGTACGTACAAAGAAAATAAATATTTCTGGTTTTTCAAAGAAAAGTCTATGAGGATTTTTAGGTAAAGGCTCCTATTTTATTATTATATATAGAAGTGGTCGATGTCCTCGCCATAAGAGTGGCATAGCCGAAAGCGTGACATTTTAGTAATAAAGGTGTTACACCAAATGAGAGAGAGTGTCATTACTAATTGTAATAAGTAAATCATCTGAAATTTCAATTTCTGACTTATCACCAACAGTAGAACCAATATTCCCGTTTCTAATATCAATTATCCAATTAGCAAATATCTTCATTTTACCAACATGTTGATTTGAATTAGACATTAGAAGCCTCATGTTCGTTTGCAACTTCAAAACCTTACAAAATGACCCTAGATGGGATGAATTAATAGTTGATCACAATATATCGTATCTACTCCCTTTCAGAATTACCGGCAGTAGCTGTCTGAAATTACGTCCTAGAACAACAACCTTACCACCAAATGGTTGATGTGTCTTATGTTGATCAGAAACTAACATAAGATCCCTAAGCGTCCAATCAAGTATTCAAATAAGAATTAAGTAAATTAACTTTCAAATACAAAAAATGCAATATATGACCATATCTTTCTTAGAATTTTAAAAACTTGTACACTTATTTGATAATTTTTTGTTCACAAAAGGCATAACAATAGTAAATAATAAGGTGCTGATATTGCTACTTCTCAAATTACCTGTATTCTCAACAATATTGAATATGTCTGGATATTCAATTTGCATAGAATTATCTAATATAGTCGTGTTTCCAGTAATATCCTCAATTTCTTCAAATATTCTTGCAAACTTTATAATCAATTCCTTCAACAATGATTTTTCTTTTGTCTGACATGTCTTCCTTTTTTAGCTATACACATTGTCTTTGATTGTTTAGTTAGTAAATTTGAATTAGATATAATGCCCCTATAACCACTAGAGAGAACACATTAATTACTCTATATTATAAAAAATTAACATATCCTTAAATTTAAAAGGAAACTATATTATATCACTATTGTTATTGGCTATATTGATAATGTTTCTACATGTCATCATTATGTCTGTAAGATGCCCTTTAATTGATATATTACCTGTTGAGAGCATTATGATTTAGTAAAATTTTTGAACCAACTGAATTATGTATCCATATTATAAAGATGGGATTAAAATTAGAAGTAAAACTTTAGGTTTGTCATAATTACAATCCATCGTGGTTATCTTACTGTGTCTCTTTTGAAGTAGCATAGTCTTCCTCTTCATTCTTGTACCCTTTTGCAACCTATATCACTTCGTGTACTCTAGTGTATTTGTAGAATTTCATAAAATACTAGATAATTAATTGACAAGTAATAAATAAATTAAATGAGAGCGAAAAATATTAGAGATTTAATATCTATAATTTGAAAAAATAAAAATATTTAAGGTGCGAATTAAAACCCTTATCTTAAAGGTTTTGGTTCAAAATTAGGCCAACGGGCTAAGAAAATGAAGTTAGCCATACCAAGTCCAAGCCCACACATATATGTACCCACACTTAATGAAAGTTTAGCATCATTCACCCCATTTTGTGTGAAACACAGTTAGGGAGAGGAGAGAAAAGAGAGAAGAGAAACCCTAGGCACCCTCACCTTCAAACCTCCATAACTTTTGATCCGGAGCTCCGATTGATGAGCCGTTTATTGCCATGTGTTCATCTCGGAATTTTCTTCATTTCTATATAAATAAAGTGGTAAGAAACTCTAAGATTTTTGCCCAATTTTCATTCCTCTAGTAATTCGCATTTTTGGTAATGTGGGTATTGAGATATTGTGATTTTGATGCTTTAGGGGAAGCTTAACACAATCTCTAGTTGGGTTATAACCCAAGATCATATGGTATAAGGTAAAGAAACTCAATCCCTCTATTAGCTCCAATTTTGAGTGAAAAATCTAGTATAAACGTTGAATAATTGATGTAATTAGATTATATGGAGTAGCTTAGACTTGCTTGATTGATTTTGGCGCAACTTAGAGGCTTAGATTGATTGTGGAGCTCTTTATCAGAAGAGGATTGGCTAAGCTTGGGTGTTATTGAGAAGGAAATCCAATTGTTGGGTAAATCGCCATCATTAAGGCACGGGTTTGAGTTTCAAGTAGGCATTATGTAGAGTTATATAAATGCCTAGGTTAATTAACCATAGGATAAGTGTGGATTGCATTGGTTGATGTTGTGATTAGTAAATGAATGAGTATGTGTTTGCATTTGATTGAAATGGGTTGTGTGTATATGAATTTGGTAAAACTATGGACTATGATGGTGATTAGGTGAAAATTGGGCCGGAGGCCGTAATTGTGTAAGTCACGGTAAGTGGTTGGCATTGATGAGATGTTGAGATTTAATTGGTTGATTGTTTATGGAATTATGTGAATTTTCTTGAATAATGAGCCTTTGAATTGGGATTGATGTTTGATTAGGATTAATGGAGATTGATGTGAATTTGGGTATTGATTAATTGCTAGGAGTTGACGTTATAAGTGTTGAATGAATAAGAAATGATTTGAGAATGATGATGGAACACTAAGAATGTATAAAATATGGTTTTGGGATTGTTTTAAAAGAGATGAGTTGAGAATTTAGCATATAATGAGTTAATGCAGAATTTTGATAAAACTAGTTTTTAACTAATTTCGATGGACCATAACTTGGTGCCTGGAGCTTGGAATTGAGTGGAGGTTATCTCACATTAAAGATAATTAAATTACCTTTAAAACGATATAAAGATGAGAAAAACTGGATTTTTATAGAGAAAGTTATGAGAGTTAGAATTTTGGAGTTGAAAACTGAATTTCTACAACATAATTAACTTTTCTAAAACCAATATTCTCGCATACGCAGAGGTGTCACGCGACACGACCAGATGTTTCTGTCCGAGTACCCTCGTGTACATAAAGAAGGTTTATGTACCGCAAAGTTTTGCACTCATGCGTACGTGGAAGTGGCATGCATACGCACAAGTCCTGTTTTTTTTTTTTTTTAACTCTGTTTTCAATGTTTAGCCGTCCTGGCAAGTGTGTAAGCCCTCGTAACCCCTAATTTAATCCCGATGACCAATTTTTAGGCCCTAAATTGAGTATGAGCTTATGACATAGTTTGAATTGAATTGTTCCCAATTTGATGCATGGTTAGTGATGAGCGGATAATTTATACCCTTTTTGGCATTGTTTTTACATAGTTTTTAGCATGATTTAATTACTTTTTATTCTATTTTTATTAGTTTTTATGAAAAAATTATATTTCTGGACTTTACTATGAGTTTGTGTATTTTTCTGTAATTTCAGGTATTTTCTGGTCTAAATTGAGGGACCTGAGCAAAAATCTGATCCAGAGGCTGAGAAAGGACTACAGATGTTGTTGGATTCTGACCCTCCTGCACTAGAAGTGGATTTTCTGGAGCTACAGAAGACCAATTGGTGCACTCTCAATTGCGTTGGAAAGTAGACATCTTGAGCTTTCCAAAAATATATAATAGTACAAACTTTGCCTGAGATTTGATGGCCCAAACTGGCGTTCAAACGCCCATCAGAGACCCTTTTTTCTGGCGTAAAACACCAGAACTGGAGTTAAACGCCCAAACTGGCATCCAAGCTGGCGTTTAACTCTAGAAATGGCCTATACACGTGTAAAGCTCAATGCTCAACCCAAGCACACACCAAGTGGGCCCCGAAAGTGGATTTCTGCACTATCTGCACTTAGTTACTTATTTTCTGTAATCCTTAGTAACTAGTTTAGTATAAATAGCACTTTTTACTATTGTATTCACATATCTAGGATCTTTGGACTTGGAGGCTGGCCATTCGGCCATGCCTAGACCTCTTTTCTCTTATGTATGTTCTACGGTGGAGTTTCTACACCTCATAGATTAAGGTGAGGAGCTCTACTTTTTTTCATGAATTAATGCAAGTACTATTATTTCTCTTTCAATTCACACTTACTTCTTCTCCAAGATATACTCTCGTACTTAATTCAGGTAAGTCAGAATGAAGGGGTGACCCGTGACAATCACCCACTATCTTTGTTATTCGCTTAGCCAAGATCCGCGTGCCTGACAACCACAAGCGGTCTACATGATGTTCAACGTAGTCATTGGACGACAACCGGAGTATATTCTCTTGGGTCTCTAATCCACAATTTGCATCACCTCTCCTAACAACAGAGCATCCGAATCCGTGAGATTAGAACCTTCGTGGTATAGGCTAGAACCAATTGGCAGCATTCCTGAGATCCAGAAAGTCTAAACCTTGTCTGTGATATTCCGAGTAGGATCTGGGAAGGGATGACTGTGACAAGCTTCAAACTCACGAATGTTGGGCGCAGTGACAGTGTGCAAAAGGATAGAGAGATCATATTCCGATGCTAGTGAGAACCAATAGATGATTAGCCGTGCGGTAGCTGTACCTAGTATTTTTCATCCGAGACGAGAAATCTGACAGTTGATTAGCCGTACAGAAATTGTACCTGCTATTTTTCATCCGAGAGGATCATACAGCTTGCCATGGAAGGGAGCACGCATGATTGGAAGAAGACAATAGGAAAGCAGAGGTTTAGAAGCAACAAAGCATCTCCAAACGCTTATCTGAAATTCCTACCAATGAATTACATAAGTATCTTATATTATTTTATGTTTTATTTATCTTATTTATGCTTGAAAAACTAGCATAAGATGACTTGTCATCAGACTTAGTCAAAAAATTTTAAAATTTAGTTGCTTCTTGTTAGTCAAGTCAAAATTTCAATTTAAAAATTTTATCTTTTCAAATCTTTTTCAAAAATCAAATCTTTTTCATCTTTCCTCTCAATATTTTCAAATTTCTCAAAATAAATTTTCAAAATCTTTTTCTCATTTTCATTTCATAATTTTCAAAATTAGTGCTAACATTTAATGTTTTGATTCAAAAATTTCAAGTTTGTTACTTGCTTGTTAAGAAAAGTTCAATCTTTAAATTCTAGAATCATATATTTTAGTTTCTTGTTAGTCAAGTCATCAACTTTAATTTTAAAAATCAAATCTTTTTAATTTATTTTTTCAAATCTTTTTCAAAATAAATTTCAATCATATCTTTTTCAAAATTTAATTTCAAAATATTTTTCTAACTTCTTATCTTTTCAAAATTGATTTTCAAATCTTTTTCAATTAACCACTTGACTTGTTTGTTTTAATTTTAAAAAGTTTACTATTTCTTATCTTTTTCAAAACCACTTAACTACTTTTCTCTCTCTCTAATTTTCGAAAACCCCTAACCACTTTTTCAAAATTCATTTTAATTAACTAATTGTTTTAAATTCTAATTTTATTTTATTTCTTTTCTTAAATTTGAATTCTAACTTATAATTAAAATAAAAACAAAAATATTTTTCTTTTTCTTTAATTAATATTCGAATACTCTCTCCTTCATCTCTTTCTATTTATTTTATTTATTTACTAACACTTCTCTTCTACTCATAATTCGAACCCTCTCCCTCTCTCTATGTTCGAATTCTTCTTATTCTCCCTCTACCTCATTCCTTTACTCTTCTATTCTTCTACTCACATAAAAGAATCTCTATACTGTGACATAGAGGATTCCTCTTCTTTTCTATTCTCTTCTTTTTCATATGAGCAGAAACAGGGATAAAGACATTCTTGTTGAAACTGATCCTGAACCTGAAAGGACTCTGAAGAGGAAGCTAAGAGAAGCTAAAGCACAACACTCTGGAGAGGACCTAACAGAAATTTTCAAAAAAGAAGAAGACATGGTAGCCAAACCCAATAACAATGGTGGAGATGCAAGGAAGGTGCTTGGTGAATTTACTGCACCAACTTCTGACTTCTATGGAAGAAGCATCTCAATTTCTACCATTGGAGCAAACAACTTTGAGGTTAAACCTCAATTAGTTTCTCTAATGCAACAGAATTACAAGTTCCATGGACTTCAATTGGAAGATCCTCATCAGTTCTTAGCTGAATTCTTGCAAATCTGTGACACCGTTAAGACCAATGGGGTTAATCCCGAGGTCTACAGACTTATGTTTTTCCCCTTTGCTGTAAGAAACAGAGCTAGGATATGGTTGGACTCACAACCTAAAGAAAGCCTGAACTCTTGGGAAAAGTTGGTCAATGCTTTCTTGGCCAAATTCTTTCCACCTCAAAAGTTGAGCAAGCTTAGAGTGGAAGTCTAAACCTTCAGACAGAAGGAAGGTGAATCCCTCTATGAAGCTTGGGAAAGATACAAGCAATTAATTAGAAGGTGTCCTTCTGACATGCTTTCAGAATGGATCATCTTATGTATATTCTATGATGGTCTGTCTGAATTGTCTAAGATGTCATTGGACCACTCAGCTGGTGGATCTCTTCATCTGAAGAAAATACCTGCAGAAGCCCAAGAACTCATTGAGATGGTTGCAAGTAACCAATTCATGTATACTTCTGAAAGAAATTCTGTTAATAATGGGATGACTCAGAAGAAAGGAGTTCTTGAGATTGATACTCTGAATGCCATATTGGCTCAGAATAAAATATTGACTCAGCAAGTCAATATAATTTTTTAGAATCTGACTGGAATGCAAGCTGCATCCGGTAGTACTAAAGAAGCCTCCTCTGAAGGAGAAGCTTATGACCCTGAGAATCCTGCAATGGAAGAGGTGAATTACATGGGAGAATCCCATGGAAACACCTATAATTATTCATAGAGAAATCATCCAAATTTCTCATGGAAGGATCAACAGAAGCCTCAACAAGGCTTCAATAATAATAATGGTGGGAGAAATAGGTTTGGCAATAGCAAGCCTTTTCCATCATCTTCGCAGTAATAGATAGAGAATTCTAAGCAGAGCCTCTCTAACTTAGCAACCATAGTCTCTGATCTATCTAAGACCACTCTCAATTTCATGACTGAAACAAGGTTCTCCATCAGAAATTTAGAGGCACAAGTGGGTCAGCTGAATAAAAGAGTTACTGGAATCCCTCCTAGTACTCTCCTAAGCAATACAGAAGATAATCCAAAGAGAGAGTGCAAGGCCATCAATATACCCAAGGTGGCCGAAACTATAGAGGAGGAAGAGGCAGTGATTTTCAGTGAGAAAGACCTCAATGGACGTCCACTGACCACTAAGGAGTTCCCTAATGAGGAACCAAAGGAATTTGAGGCTCATATAGAGACAATAGAGATTCCACTGAACTTAATATTGCCATTCATGAGCTCTGATAAGTATTCTTCCTCTGAGGAGGATGAAGATATTGTTGAAGAGCAAGTTGCTCGGTATCTAGGAGCAATCATGAAACTGAATGCCTTGGATCAACAGAAATTACCTCAGAAGAAACCGGATCCCGGAAAGTTCTTAATACCTTGTACCATAGGCACCATAACCTTTGAGAAGGCTCCGTGTGATCTGGGGTCAGGAATAAATCTCATGCCACTCTCTGTAATGGAGAAACTAGGGATCTTTGAGGTACAAGCTACAAGAATCTCACTAGAGATGGCAGACAAATCAATGAAACAGGCTTATGGACTTATAGAGGATGTCTTAGTGAAGGTTGAAGGCCTGTACATCCCTGCTGACTTCATAATCCTAGACACTGGGAAGGATGAGGATAAATTTATTATCCTTGGAAGACCCTTCCTAGCCACAGCAAGGGCTGTGATTGATGTGGACAGAGGAGAGTTAGTCTTTCAATTGAATGAGGACTACCTTGTGTTTAAGGCTCAAGGATCTTATTCTGTAACCATGGAGAGGAAGCATGAAAATCTTCTCTCAATACAGAGTCAAGCAGAGCCCCCATATTCAAACTCTAAGTTTGGTGTTGGGAGGCCACAATCATGCTCTGAGTATCTTTGAAGCTCTCTAAGAGCTCACTGTCAAGCTATTGACATTAAAGAAGCGCTTATTGGGAGGCAACCCAATGTTATTTAATTATATTTATTATAGACATTTGTTTTCCATTGCCATGTTATGTTTTCTTTAGGTTGATGATCATGTGGAGTCATAAAAACAGCTGCAGAATTAAAGCAAATTCAAAAACAGCATCAAAAATAGCACATCCTGGAGGACAGGCTTACTGGCGTTTAAACGCCAGTAAGGATAGCAGAATGGGCGTTTAACGCCCATGCAAGCATCATTCTGGGCGTTAAACACCAGAATGGGCAGCATTCTGGGTGTTTAACGCTAGAAATGGCAGCATTCTTGGCGTTCAAAAAAACGCCCAGTAAAAAAGGATTTCTGGCGTTAAACGCCAGCCAGGGTATCTGGCTAGGCGTTAAATGCCCAAATAGGCAGTCAAGTGGGCGTTTAACGCCAAGATGACACAAGGAAGGTAATTTTGTTTTCAATTCGAATTTTTTCAATTTTTCATTTTTTAATTCATAATTTTTTGCATCAAACATATTTTAAACGTTCATCTTTCAATTTCTATTTCCAAAAAAATTAATAATCTTTCCAATTCTTTTTAATTATTTTTCAATTCTTTTCAATTCCTTCCAAAACGTTTTCAAAATTTACATATCTTTTCAAATTCTTTTCAACTCCTTTTAAATTTTTCTTGTATACAGTATTAAGTTTTCAAAATTAATTGCATCATTCTTCTTCTACTCCCTTCTATCTTATTTTGCTCGAGGACGAGTGACGAACGGATTTTCTGCTAATTTAGAATTTTATTAAAAATAATCGCGTTGTAAGTATAGTTTCTAAACCAACAGAGAATCTTTTCGTACAAAAGTTTTGGTTGTCACAGGTAACAAAACCCAATAAAATTTATAACCGAAGTATTTAAACCTCGGCTCATCTCTCAAGGAATTGCAGGGAAGTATAATTTATTATTGGTTATAGAAAAAGTATCTTTTTGGGTCTTTGAAATAGGGAACAAGGAAATAAATTGGCAAGAAAATAAATTACTAATTAGAAAAACTCTTGGCAAGGTATGAGAACTGGAAATCCCATCCTAGTTATCCTTATCAAGGGTGATGAAAATTGTTTATTGTTCCCACTTAGTTAACCCTTACTAAATAAAAGAAAGTCAAGTGGACTAATCAATTTGATTCCTCAAGTCCTAGTCAACTCCTATGGAAAGACTAGCTTTAGAGGGATCCAAATCAATCAGCAAATTCCAATTTTAAATCAACTGCTGAGTTTGATAACTCAAGTATCACCAATTACTCAACCAAAGCCAAAAGGGGAAAATCCAAATTATTTATATCATAAATAGAAGAAAGCAATTATAAATCTGAAATACCTCAAATTACATTAAATAGAATATTCACATCTAACATGAAGAGTTCATAAGCCAATTTGGCAACATAAGTAATTAGCAAGTGAAACAGAGCAACTAAAGTAATAGAGTGAATAAAAGTAGAAGAGAACATAAATTAAAGAAACATTGAACCTGGAATGAAGAAGAAGTAAACCTAACCTTTAAGAGAAATCCTAATCATAAATCCTAAGAGAGAGGAGAGAGCCTCTCTCTCTAAAACTACATCTAAAACCTAAAATTGTGAATAATGAATGTTGTATTCATGGTTGGATGCATTCCCCCACTTCATAGCTTCTAATCTGTGTTTTCTGGGCCAAAAATTGGGTCAAAAACAGCCCAAAAATCGCTGGTGGCGAATTCTGCAACGTACAGGTCGCTGATTTGCGCAGATCCATGTATGCGCGTGAAACCACGCATGCGCGTCACTTTTCTTCAGAGAAACTATGATAAATTATATATCATTTCGAAGCCCCGAATGTTAACTTTCCAACGCAACTAGAATGGCCTCATTTGGACCTCTGTAGCTCAAGTTATGATCGATTTAGTGCCAAGAGGTCAGGCTGGACAGCTTAGCAATTCCTTCAGCTTCTTGTATTTCTTCCAATTTTGCATGCTTCCTTTCCATCCTCTAAGCCATTCCTGCCCTGTAAACTCTGAAATCACTTAATGCGCATATCACGGCATCGAATGGTAATAAGAGAGGATTAATATTAGCAAATATAAGGCCAAAGAAGCTTGTTTTCAATTATAGCACAAATTTAGGAAGGAAAATGTAAAACCATGCAAATTGGTATGAATAAGTGTGCAAAGACTTGATAAAAACCAGTCAAATTAGCATAAGATAAACCATAAAATAGTGGTTTATCAACGAGCAAACCTTTTAAGTTTGGTGTGGAAAAAAAGCTCTGCTTTTTGTTTTTCCATAACCATTAATGGCACCTAAGGCCAGAGAAACCTCTAGAAAGAGGAAAGGGAAGGCAGTTGCTTCCAACTACGAGTCATGGAAGATGGAGAAATTCATCTCAAAAGCCCATCACTAGAAAGAGGATGTAGCAAACAAGAGATCCCACTTATGGACCTCAACAAGAGCAACAAAGGTAAGGAAGAGATATTGAGGAGCTCAAGCACTCCATAAGATCTTCAAGAGGAAGAACTAGCCGCCGTCACTAAGGTGGACCCGTTCTTTAATTTCCTTGTTCTTATTTTTCTGTTTTCATTTCTATGCTTTATGTTTATCTATGTTTCTGTCTTTATTACATGATCATTAGTGTCTAGTGTCTATGTCTTAAAACTATGAATGTTCCATGAATCTTTCACCTTTCTTAAATGAAAAATGTTTTCTGAAAAAGAAAAAGAAGTACATGAATTTCGAAATTTATGTTGAAATTAGCTTAATTATTTTGATGTGGTGGCAATACTTTTTGTTTTCTGAATGAATGCTTGAACAGTGCATATTTTTTATAATGAAGTTTATGAATGTTAAAACTGTTGGCTCTTGAAAGAATAATGAAAAAAGAAAAATGTTATTGATAATCTGAAAAATCATAAAATTGATTCTTGAAGCAAAAAAAAGCAGTGAAAAACAAAGCTTGCAAAAAAAAAGAAAAATAAAAGAAAAAATGGCAAAAAATAAAAGAAAGAAAAAGAAAAAACAAGTAGAAAAAGCCAATAACCCTTTAAACCAAAAGGCAAGGGTAAAAAGGATCCAAGGCTTTGAGCATTAATGGATAGGAGGGCCCAAAGGAATAAAAATCCTGGCCTAAGCGGCTAAATCGAGCTGTCCCTAACCATGTGCTTGTGGCGTGAAGGTGTCAAGTGAAAAGCTTGAGACTGAGCGGTTAAAGTCGTGGTCCAAAGCAAAAAGAGTGTGCTTAAGAACTCTGGGCACCTCTAACTGGGGACTCTAGCAAAGCTGAGTCACAATCTGAAAAGGTTCACCCAGTTATGTGTCTGTGGCATTTATGTATCCGGTGGTAATACTGAAAAACAAAATGCTTAGGGTCACAGCCAAGACTCATAAAGTAGCTGTGTTCAAGAATCAACATACTGAACTAAGAAAATCAATAACACTATCTGAATTCTGAGTTCCTATGGATGCCAATCATTCTGAACTTCAAAGGATAAAGTGAGATGCCAAAACTGTTTAGAAGCAAAAAAGCTACTAGCCCCGCCCATCTAATTAAAACTAATCTTCATTGATAATTTTGGAATTTATTCTATTTTCTCTCTTTTTTATCCTATTTTGTTTTTAGTTCCTTGGGGACAAGCAACAATTTAAGTTTGGTGTTGTGATGAGCGAATAATTTATACCCTTTTTTGCATTGTTTTTACATAGTTTTTAGCATGTTTTAATTATTTTTATTATATTTTTATTAGTTTTTATGCAAAAATCACATTTCTGGACTTTACTATGAGTTTGTGTGTTTTTCTGTGATTTTAGGTATTTTCTGGCTGAAATTGAGGGACCTGAGCAAAAATCTGATCCAGAGGCTGAGAAAGGACAGCAGATGCTGTTGGATTCTGACCCTCCTGCACTCGAAGTGGATTTTCTAGATCTTCAGAAGCCCAATTGGCGCGCTCTCAATTGCGTTGGAAAGTAAACATCTTGGGCTTTCCAGCAATGTATAATAGTCCATACTTTGCCCAAGATTTGATTGCCCAAACTGGCGTTCAGACACCCACCAGAGACCCTTTTCTGGCGTAAAACGTCAGAACTGGCACCAGAACTGGAGTTAAACGCCCAAACTGGCATCCAAGCTGGCATTTAACTCTAGAAATGGCCTATGCACGTTTAAAGCTCAATGCTCAGCCCAAGCACACACCAAGTGGGCCCCAGAAGTGGATTCCTGCACTATCCGCACTTAGTTACTTATTTTATGTAATCCTTAGTAACTAGTTTAGTATAAATAGCACTTTTTACTATTGTATTTGCATATCTAGGATCTTTGGACTTGGAGGCTGGCCATTTGGCCATGCCTAGACCTCTTTTCTCTTATGTATTTTCTACGGTGGAGTATCTACACCTCATAGATTAAGGTGCGGAGCTCTGCTGTTCTTCATGAATTAATGCAAGTACTATTGTTTCTCTTTCAATTCACGCTTACTTCTTCTCCAAGATATACTCTCGTACTTAATTCAGTTAAGTCACAATGAAGGGGTGACCCGTGACAATCGCCCACTATCTTCGTTACTCGCTTAGCCAAAATCTGCGTGCCTGACAACCACAAGCGGTCTACATGATGTTCAACGTAGTCATTGGACGACAGCCAAAGTATATTCTCTTGGGTCTCTAATCCACAATTTGCATCGCCTCTCTTGACAATAGAGCATCCGAATCCGTGAGATTAGAACCTTCGTGGTATAGGCTAGAACCAATTGGCAGCATTCTTGAGATCTGAAAAGTCTAAACCTTGTCTGTGGTATTCCGAGTAGGATCTGGGAATGGATAACTGTGACGAGCTTCAAACTCGCGAATGTTGGACGCAGTGACAGTGTGCAAAAGAATAGAGAGATCCTATTCCAACGCTAGTGAAAACCGACAGATGATTAGCCGTGCAGTAGTTGTACCTAGTATTTTTCATTCGAGACGAGAAATCTGACAGTTGATTAGCCGTGCAGAAACTGTACGTACCTGGTATTTTTCATCCGAGAGGATCATACAGCTTGCCATGGAAGGGAGCACGCATGATTGGAAGAAGACAATAGGAAAGCAGAGGTTCAGAAGCAACAAAGCATCTCCAAACGCTTATCTGAAATTCCTACCAATGAATTACATAAGTATCTTTTTTATTTTCTGTTTTATTTATCTTTCAATTATCAAAACTCATAACCAATTGAATCCGCTTGACTAAGATTTACAAGATGACCATAGCTTGCTTCAAGCCGACAATCTCCGTGGGATCGACCCTTACTCACGTAAGGTATTACTTGGACGACCCAGTGCACTTGCTGGTTAGTTGTGTTGAGTTGTGAAAAGTGTGATCACAATTTTGTGCACCAGTTAACAGGATGACATTGTTGCGGGGATAGTGTTTTTGTCCCACTCGCGGTGAGAACGGTGGTGTAATACCGCTCACGTGTTAATGAGAGATATGATAAGGATGATTATGTTGTTGAGGGGTGGTGATGATTGATTATGATTAAGGTATGATAAGAGTGATTATGATATTAATAGATGGTGATGATTGATGATGATAATGACTATGAATGAAGTGAAATATGTAACACCCTAATATTCAAATCCTTCTACTCGAGTCATAAGTTAATGATAATAAGGTGGTATGACTCTCAAGGTGGATTATAATACATACATACATACATACATACATACATACATACATACATACATACATACATACATACATACATACATACATACATACATATAAGGAAGGATAAGGAAGGATAAGGAAGGATAAATAGTACTTCAGGTGAGTGAGGGTCGATCCCACAGAGATTGTTGGTTTGAACAAGCAATGGCTATCTTGTAAATCTTAGTCAGGCGGATAGAAAATATAGTTGTTGTAGAAAACGCATAAAACAGAATAAAGATAGAATTACTTAAGTAGTGTGAAATCAATGATAAGAGAACGGTTGAGGCTTCGGAGATGCTTCTTCCTTCTGGATCAACTTTTCTCACTGTCTACTTCAACTTCTGATGATTCATTCTATGGCAGGCTGTAAATGATCAACGCCAGGTCAGTGGTCATTAATCTCCTCTGCTTCAGATCAAATGCCAGGTCAGTGGTCATCCAATCTGAACGGGGGTGAAGCTCCTGCAGTCCATTCCCTTGGTGATCCTACTCAAAGCGCCACAGACAAGGTCGGATCTTTCGGATCAGAGAATGCTGTTTTCTAATTCTAGCCTATATCACAAAGGCCCTAATCGCCCCGTACCTCGGCTGAACTGATGTCTCCAAGTCCCCAAAAAAGTCGTGGATTAGTCGCCTAAGAGATGTATAATCAAGCTTGTGGTTCAATACTATCCCGTCAAGGGCTCACAAGAACCCATGTAGAATAGGGATGACAGTCAAGTTACACTCCCAATTCATTAGGATGAAGAACGAAGACATATCTTAGAATGGAATCAAGCATAGATTGAAATAGAATAGTGATATTATTAATCCATAAGAATCAGCAGAGCTCCTAACCTTAACCTAGGAGATTAGTGACTCATAGCTTATAGAGAGTAGTAATGTATTCGAAAATAGTTTGTAGAGGAGGAAGAAGATCCTGAACAAGGGTGATCTTCTCCTTTAAATACTAATCTAATACTTAGGGATTACAGAATTAAGATAGACTGGACTCTTATTGCGAAAATCCTCTTCCTAGGCCAACTTGGTGAGTGTTTGGGCTAAGCTTGGGGTGTAATCACTAGCTGGGACTCCCCTTGGGGCATTGAACGCCAGCCTTGGTCCTTTGTGGGCGTCCAAACGCCAAGCTGCTCCCTTTTGGGCGTTGAACACTAGAAAGGGGGTGATAGTTGGGCGTTCAACGCCTGTTTTGGGCCTTTATTTCCAAAGACAAGTATAGACTATTATATATTTCTGGAAAGCCCTGGATGTTAGCTTTCCAATGCCGTTGAGAGTGCGTCATTTTAACCTCTGTACCTCTAGAAATAGTCGTTTGAACGCACAGAGGTCAGAATCTGACAACATCTGCAATCCTCTCTCAGCCTCTGAATCAGACTTTTCCAGAACTTTCCAGAATCATCCAAAAATCACCTAAAAACATAGGAAAACCACAAAAACTCAAAGTAGCATCCAAAAAGTGATTTTTACACTAAAACTTGATAAAACTTAACAAAACATAACAAAAAATAATAAGAAAATAGTGCTAAAAAGTGTATAAAATATGCGCTCATCACCTATCTCTCCCAAGGATACATCATCGTCTCTATAGGCAAGTTCCAAAATAAACATGTATATACATCATATTAAATGTTTTTCAAAATAAAAAGTAGAGATTCTAAAAGTACAAAATAGAATCAAATAGACTTTGTCGTGGACCAAACAAATCCAACTCACTACTGATCACCAGGACCTGTATCTGAAAAACAGAGAATATATACGGAATGAGACCCCCCGACCCATGGGTTCCTAGTATGGTAAAGGTGCCAAATAAATACAATGCACTATAATAAAAACTCGCTAAGCATCTTAAACTCGATACCTCGACATGTCATTTTCTATTACTAAGTTCTCACTAATCCTTAATCAGGTAACTAACTTAAGGGATTCTAATCTAAACCTTTTATATCATTTATCTCCACAATTCTGACAACCTTCCAATATTCTAATGGAACCAACCCTCAGTTAATTTGACTTAGTGATTCTGTATCAATACCTCAAATCATCCTATTCAATACTCATCATTTTTCATCAAGTATTTCATCATTTTATTTTGACAATGACAGCCCTCAGCGTCAACCAATACTAGCATGAGAGACCTCTCAGTTGTACAAGCACAAACAATACAAACAAGTAATACACAAGTAAGGCAAATAAGGCAAGTAGCATTTAGTCATATAACATATTCAGTTAGGCAAACTAATACAATTAGGCAAACCCAAACAAATCAAACATATGCAAATGATGTATGCCTGTCCTATGGCCAATGAGCTCATCTGTCGGTTATACAGCCCCCAGATATCGTCTCTCAACACGAAGGGAATCCTCAACCTTCAAGGAGGGAATCCTCAACCTAACTCATTCACACCACAGCTAGAAATCAAATCGAAGGGAACCCTCAACCTTCTCCATTCAATTCTCCAATGTAGCAAGAGAGAGAATCCTCAACCCCACTTGCCCACCGCAACAAGAGAGGAAATCCTCAATCTCATCTTGTCCATTACAGCAAGAGAGAGAATTCTCTATCTCAACTTGCCTATCAGTGAGTGGGATCCAACCGCCGTCCTCACCATTTTATTCGAAACTCATTTCAATTCAACACAAGCAAACATGCCCGCTATCCGAAATAATCATTACAGAATTAGATCGAAAGGAATCCTCAACCTTCTATTCAACTCTCTAGTGCGACAATTGAGAGAATTCTCAACCTCAAGCTCATCTACCACAACAAGAGATGGAATCCTCGATCTCAACTTATTTATCACAACAAGTGAGAGAATCCTCAATCTCAACTTGCCTTTACATGAGCGGGATAACACCACCGTCCTCACAACACAAATCTTATTGTCTCTTTAATCATTATCACAACACGAGAGAGGGAATCTGCTACATCAACTCACCTATTTATCCCAGGATATAGTGCCCGTCACACTCACCATCATCATCTTTTACAACATATAACTCGGAGGGAATTCTCAACCTCTCCAATCCGCTATCATTCACCAATTATCAATAACTGACACTGATAAACCCATATTTTATGATATATTTTATGCTCAATTTAAGTGATTTTATCAATTCTTCACCCACTTATTCATGTAAATTGCATGGTTTTACTATTCCTTCTTTATTTTATGATATATGTGAAAAACATGTTTCCTATGCTTTAAAAATATTAAATTTAATTATCCTTCATTACCATTTGATGTCGTGATTTGTGTGTTAGGTATTTTCAGGTTTCATAGGGCAGGAATGGCTTAGAGGACAGAAAGGAAACATACAAAAATGGAAGGAAAGCACAAAAACGGAGTTTTAAAGAAAAGGCAGCGACGCGAATGCATGGACGATGCAGACGCGTGCCTAGCGCAAAACGGCAGCGACGTGAACGCATGGACGACGCGAATGCGTGCCCTGAGAAGAACACAATTGACGCGTACGCGTGACCGACGCGTACGTGTGACAAGGAAAAACTCCAATTGACGCGAACGCGTGACCCACGCGAACGCGTGATAGACGCCACGTACAGGAATCTGCAGAAAATGCCCCCAGCGATTTCTAGACCCTTTTTCGGCCCAATTCCAAATCCAGAAACACAGAATATAAGCCAGAGAATGGAGGAATCAAAGAACAATTGGAAGAAAAAAACATACAATTGATAATTCACAATTTTAGGATTAGATATAGCTTTTAGAGAAAGAGGTTCTCTCTTCTCTCTTAGGATTTAGTTTTAGAATTAGGATTCCTTTTATTTTATGGTTGTTTCTTCAATCACAGGTTCAATGTTCCTTTAATTTTATGTTCTCTTCTACTTTTAGATACTCTAATGCTTTTACTTGTTAATTATTTATGTTGCCAAATTAGCTTATGAATCTTTCCATGTTAGATTTGAATATTCTATTTAATATAAGTTGAGGTATTTCAGATTTATGATTGTTTTACTCTATTTATAATGCTTTCAATTTAATTTAAGATTTATTCCCTTTTCGCTTTGGTTAAGTAATTGGTAACGCTTGAGTTATCAAACTCAGCAGTTGATTAGAAATTGGGATTGCTGATTGATTTGGATCCCTCTAAAGCTAGTCTTTTCCATAGGAGTTGACTAGGACCTGAGGAATCGAATTAATTTATCCACTTGGCTTTCCTTCATAGTTAGAGGTTAACAAAGCGGGAGCAATAACAATTCTCATCACACCTGATAAGGATAACTAGGATAGGACTTTCAGTTCTTATACCTTGCCAAGAGTCTTCATAATTATTAATTTTTCTCGCCATTTAAATTACATGTTCCCTATTTCAAAAACCCAAAAATATACCTTTTTCCATAACCAATAATAAATCATACCTCTCTGCAATTCCTTGAGAAGACGACCCGAGGTTTAAATACTTCGGTTATAAATTTTATTGGGTTTTGTTTCTTGTGACAACCAAATTTTTGTACGAAAGGATTCTCTGTTGGTTTAGAAACTATACTTACAACGCAATTATTTTTATAAAAATTCTTTACCGACATAAAATCCGACCGTCAAAATGGCGCCGTTGCCGGAGAATTGCAAACATGTGCCTTATTATTGGTTATTGTAAATATTTTAATTTGGTTGTTTATTTGTTTTTATTTTTGTTTTTAATTTTTATTAGCTACTATGAGTTCTCACCCCCGTCGCTTTGACTTTGGTTCTAATATTGTTGAAAGGAATGGAAGCTATAACAGGAACATGCATCAAGATCAAAATAATCAGAGATGGACGGAGCCACGAGGATCTGATCAACCCTTTAGGCAACAACACCTTCCAAGGTACCATGGACGACGACCAATCCACAATGCATGTCAAGACAATAGTATTGGTGGACCCTTTCGTGACAACCAACACCAACCAAATTACTACGGTCAAGAACCATTTCGAGGTGCATACCAAGATGATAGATATGGTTGACCCCTTGTGGTTACCAACAAGCCCCATCATACGCCTATAACCCACCTCATCAACATAGCTATGAACCACCACACTCAAAAGCCTTATACCAACACTCACCTCCATATGACCCTAACCCATATCCACCCCAATTCCAATCCAATTACTCCCAAGAACCACCACTTCCCCATGCACCATATCCATCGACCCAAGAATCACGGGAGCGTCTCAAGGAAACAGTGAAAAAATTTCATGCAACCCTTTACCAACTGGAGCAAGCGATCAATCGATTACCTTTCCGACATTCGGACACTCAAGGAACCCCATGGCTTCATGTGGACAATCTAATGAAGAACGTAGCATGAAGGAGATACTCGAAACTCCAATGGACGATAAGGAGCTTGACTTTGTACTGGAACAAGTGGAAGCAGCCGAAATTATTGAAGAAGAAGAATTGGTTGAAGACATAGGAGATTCTGAACCTCCATGGGAATCCAGAATTATGGAGAATCCCATCAAGAAATTTGCAATTGATGCTAAGGAGGATAGTGCACAACCCCCAAGGTAGTTATCTTATGAAGAATTGGACGGAACAACTCAAGAAGCAAGTTTCCTTGATAACGATAATCACGAGTCAAGTTCTCCTAGTAATGAACTTACATCCGCAAGTGAATTCTTTGAGACTGAAGAATCTTCCCCAAATGAATACGAAGACGATACGGAGATAGACTTTTCTCAACCTCCAAATTATGACTTGAGTGATGAGGAAGATATCGAAGACTTTGATCAAAACGTGGTTGCAGTTGAAGAAGTTTGCAAGGAAGTGGAGGAATTCATAGAAGAATACAACGGAGTAGAGCTTGCAAAACCACTGGAAATACCTATCCCAAGACCATTACCACCCAATACGAACTTCAAGTGGGTAAATTCCTTAGCCTTTATCGTTACTTTTCCACTTGAATATGGTTTGCTTGAAACAGATGGCCAGCTTAGAGCTATTTGTGGCTTTAAGAGTAAGAAAGAAATGGCTCGCACTCCAAGCTGGTATGCAAGATTCAATAAAGCTCCATGCTTTAATTTGAGGTACAAGGATTGGTTTCGAGTTTGACTGAATGGGTCTTGGAAGATGTTTGGTCATCTCAGTGAGAATTCAAATTCTGTACCGCCCGGTCAGAACAATGTAGATAAAAGCAAAAGCAGTTATAAAAGCAAGGTTTGGGATCCTGTAATCTATTCTGACATCCAACACCCCGGGAGCCTGAAAACCTGTTTGAATTTACTCAAAGGCTTTACATGCGTAATCTGGGACCCCGGAGGATATTGGAACTGCAAAAGTTGGTGGAGATTTCTAGATGAGTTCAAACACAAGCCACCATGACAATGAGCTCATCAAAACGTCCAACTTAAGGACTTTAACTAAAAGTGCTAGGTGGGAGACAACCCTCCATGGTATGATCGTTCCTTTTCAATTTTAATTTTATTTCGTTTTGTTTGTTTTTAAGTTTTATTTTATTCTATTTTATTGAACCTGGAATTATTCATAACATCCATATTAGCACTGCATCTGGCATATTGCATACTGTATATTGCATAAAAAAGCACCCCATGCCTGCGCATGGGCCACGCGTGGGCGTCGATTCGAAATCGACGTAACAATCCAACACCCAGAAAGTTGGGCTGGAATCATGTGGCTGGTATGCGTTAGGCACAAATTGGGCCACACAAAAATGTCAACGACGCGAACGCGTTACCTTCATTTCTCACAAACCACGCGAAAGCGTGAGCGACGCGTACGCGTCACGTGCAAATCTTAGCCCCCCTAAAAGGAAACAAAGAGTTACGCCAAAACGACGCTGGAATTGTGCATTTAGCACAATTCTGAGTGACGCATATGTGTGCCGCACGCGTACGTGTCACTTTCATTATTTCTCAATCATGCGATCGCGTCAATAACGCGTTCGCGTCAGAGCCCTTTTCGCCTCAATCACGCGATCGCGTGACCCACTGATGCCAGGGCATTTTGGCCAGTTTCACTGACCTTTTCTTTACTGTTTTAGGGTAGTTTCATGCATTTTCTTAGTTAATAAGCAAGTTTTGGGTAGATAATCACTTACATCTTGATTCAAGGAAACATTGTGAATTTCATGTGATTTTATGAGAATTATGCATGAATTGAATGACAAATTGGATAATGCATGTCTCATAACTTGGATTAGAGCTTTGATGCACTTTATTTGCTTGCTTTCAGGACAAAGGAAGCAAGGAAGAGCCACATTAGCAGCCACGTTAATCTAATTAACGTGATCACTAATGTGGAATGGGAATAAACTTGCAACGTTAATGAGAAAAATGATTGCCAATAACGCCTCAAAACCATCATGGCCCACGTTAATTGCCATGTTAACTACATCAACGTGGTAGTTAACGTGGAGAGAAAGGGAGCTCCAGCATTAGTGGTAAAAGTGAATACCACTAACGCTCCAAATTGGCAATTAGCCACGTTAAGAGTCACGTTAACTCAGTTAACGTGAACTCTAACGTGGAAAGGAAGACAAAGCCAACGTTAGTGACACTCACCTTTGTCACTAACGTTGGACGAAGCCACTATGAGCCACGTTAGTTGCCACGTTAATTGCATTAACATGGAGCTAACGTGGAGGAAAGAAATGATGAGCCAACGTTAGTGACACTCACCTTTGTCACTAACGTTGGAGATGGCAATCACCACCACGTTAGTGGCCACGTTAAGACACTTAACGTGAGGCACTAACGTGAGAAGGGGCGTTTGGAATGTTAGTGACAAAGGTAAGTGTCACTAACGCTCTCGAGGCTAAGGCATGCCCACGTTAAGAGCCACATTAGTTATACTAACGTGGACTCTAACGTGAGAAAAGGGGGACTAAGAGCAACGTTATTGGCAAAGGGAAAGGCCAATAACGCTTGCGATGGACCAAGAGGCAACGTTAGTGGTCACGTTAGTGCCACTAACGTTGAAGTTAACGTGAACCATCTTGGGCTAGGAACATTAGTGAAAAAGGTGATTGTCACTAACGTTCTCGAACCCACATTTTCACTTAACGTTAACGCCACTAACGTCCTAGCTAAAGTCCATGCCTATTTCACACTTTCTCTGCAAGTAAAGCTGAGCCCACTGAAGATTCCAAACTGCTTCAACTCAAGATCCAAAGGCCCATATCCAAGACTTAAAGAGCCAACTAGAAGATCAGAAGAGTAGTATATATAGGAGTAGTTTTGAACTAGAAAAGAGCTTTTGGGATTGAGAGAACCACTCTCTGTATAATTTTACTTTCTCTGCAACTTCTAGTTTTACTTTCAGAATGTATTTTCCATCTTTGCTTTCCATTCCCAGAGCTGTGAACAACTAAACCCCTTTCATTGGGTTAGGGAGCTCTGTTGTAATTTGATGGATCAATAATAATTTTCATTATTCTTCTTCTTTCTTTTCTCTTGATTTTACTAGAAAGCTTTCAATCTTCATCTAATTGGGTAGTTGTCTTGGAAAAGAAGCTATTCATACTTGGATCTCTTCGGAACCTTGGAAGAGGAATGAAGAGATCATGCTAGAAATGCTTTCTCATGTTGGACCAAATTGGGGTTTGGATGGATATAGTGACATATAATCTTACCAACACTTTGATTTGGGAATACATGTGGTATAATCAGTGACCACACTTCATCTCTTCTCATGAGCAATTAGACCAAGGAATTGGCTATTGATCAAGATTTGATAGATTGAATTACCAAGGAATTGGAATTCAATCACTTAAGATTGCCAAGGAGATCAATGAATGCATTGATTGAGGAAGAGATGAGAATGAACTTGATCCGGAGAATGCAACATCTCATGAGCCCAATGAATCCCCCATTTCTGATCTTACCCATTCTCTTTATTTTCTGCCATTTACTTTTATGATAAATTTCCCATTTCCCATTTAAGTTTCTGCAATTTATTTTCTGTCATTTATATTCAGTTCTTTACTTCCAGCATTTACAATTTCTGCTATTTACTTTCCCGCCATTTAATTTTCTGCAACTCTCAAATCAACTTCTGCTTAGCTCAACTAGAACATTCCTCCGATTAAAGTCGCTTGACCAATTAATCCCTGTGGGATTCGACCTCACTCTATTGTGAGTTTTTACTTGACGACAATTCGGTATACTTGCCGAGGGAAATTTGTTGAGAGACAAGTTTCCGTGCATCAAGTTTATAGCGTCGTTGCTGGGGATTGATTTTGTATCAACAATGATTAAATTGGTTGATTACCTAGATTGAGCATTTTTCTTTTGTTTGATTAAATTCCTTTGAGTGATTTACTTTCAGTTGTAGTTATTTTCTTTCCTTTACCCATTACCCGTTTGTAGTGTTCTCTTATTTGTTACAATTCAGTTCACTAACCGCTAACTGTTTGATATATTGCATCACTCACACTAACAGCATTTCTGACAAGAATACTTCTTGTATTTATCTCTTTCTTACTTGTGCCTTGTTGGTTGTATGACAGGTTGAAGAAGCGGGGCTTCAACTTTGATTCTGAACCTGAGAGAACCTTCCTTAGACTAAGGAGGGAAGCATGAGGAAAGAGAGTCGTTAGTGCTGAGAAAGAGGAGGAGTATTTTGAACCAAACATGGATGAGAATATGGAGAACCATCATGAAGAAGGGGCTCACAACCATGGCAGAGAAGGTCCAGTGCATCATGCTGGACAAGAAAGAAGAGTTCTAGGCTCTTACATCAATCCAAACCCAAGAAACTGTGGAAGTAGCATCCAAAAGCCAACCATACATGCCAATAACTTTGAACTGAAGCCTTAGCTCATCACCCTTGTTCAGAATAACTGTTCATTCGGAGGAAGTGTCCAAGAAGACCCCAATCAACATCTAACCACCTTCCTGAGGATATGTGATACTGTGAAGTCTAATGGTGTTCATCCTGACACCTACAGACTGCTTCTATTTCCCTTCTCACTCAAGGACAAAGCATCTAAATGGTTGGAATCCTTCCCGAAGGAGAGTTTAACAACCTGGGAAGATGTGGTGAACAAATTCTTGGCGAGATTCTATCCTCCTCAAAGGATCAACAGGTTGAGAGCTGGGGTACAAACCTTCAGGCAACAAGATGGTGAAACTCTCTATAAAGCATGGGAGAGGTTTAAGGACTTGACAAGAAGGTACCCGCCAGATATGTTCAATGAATGGGTACAGTTACACATTTTCTATGAAGGTATTTCTTATGAATCAAAGAAGGCAGTAGACCACTCATCTGGGGGATCTCTGAACAAGAAGAAGACCATTGAAGAAGCCATAGATGTCATTGAGACTGTAGCTGAGAATGACTACTTCTATGCTTCTGAAAGAGGCAACACTAGAGGAGTGATGGAGCTGAACAACATGGATGCACTGCTGGCCCAAAACAAGATGATCACCAAGCAGCTGGCTGACCTTACCAAGAAGATGGAAAGAAATCAAGTAGCAGCAATCACTACCTCATCAGCAGCTCAAGAAGGAGTGAATACAGAGGCAGAGGGTGATCAAGAACAAGCCAACTACCTTGGAAACTCACCTAGGCAAAACCATGATCCATACTCCAAAACTTACAATCCTGGTTGGAGGAACCACCCAAACTTTGGGTGGGAAAATCAACAAGATCAAGGCCAAGATCTGAGACGTCACAACCCCAACAACAATGCAGCTCACCAACATTCCACACAGAGATCATATCAGCACCCACCTAACAATACCTCTCAACATCCATATCAAAACCAAAATGGCCATTCTCACCCCTCCAACTCCAACTCACCATCATCCGAAGATAGACTCTCAAGGATTGACACCCTACTTGAATGAATATGCAAAGAAGTCCAGGACAGTAAAATGTTCCGAGAGGAAGTTCGGTCCAATATGCAGAATCAAGATGCTGCCATCAAGAAACTTGAGACACAAATTGGCTAACTATTCAAGCAAATTCCCAGCCATAACCTGTGCAGCAACCCCGATCCAAACCCAAGAGAGGAATGTCAGGCTATCACCCTCAGAAGTGGGAAGGAATTGAAGGAAATTCCCAAGAAATCACAAGAGAAGAACTCAAATGAAGGGGAAAAGGAACGAGATGAAGTCCAAATTCCCATTCCCAGTTCGCAGCAAAAAGGAGAAATGCTGAAGCCAGACGTCCCAAAAGCTCCATACCCTCAGCAATTGAAAAAGAAGGGGGATGACAACCAATTCTTAAGATTTCTGGAAATCTTCAAGAAACTACAAATCAACATACCCTTTGCTGAAGCAATAGAGCAAATGCCGCTCTATGCCAAGTTTTTAAAGGAATTAATGACCAAGAAGAGAAGCTGGAAGAGCAATGAGACTGTGATACTAACCGAAGAATGTAGTGCCATCATTCAGCACAAACTACCCCAGAAATTGAAGGATCCTGGGAGCTTCTAGATCCCTTGTATTATAGGGAAAATCACAGTGGAGAAGGCTCTGTGTGACTTAGGAGCCAGCATAAATCTGATGTTAGTAGCTATGATGAGAAAATTGAGGATTGAGGAGGCTAAGCCAACAAAAATGGCCCTACAACTGGCAGACCGATCGTTCAAGTTTTCTCATGGCATAGTAGAAGGTTTGCTAGTGAAGGTAGGAGATTTTATCTTCCCAGCAGACTTTGTAGTGCTGGACATGAAGGAGGAAGCCAAGGCCTCCATCATCCTGGGAAGACCGTTCTTAGCCACTGCTGGAGCTATCATTGATGTCCAAAAAGGTGAACTCACCCTGAGATTACACAATGAAAAGATGACATTCAATGTGTTCAAGGCCATGAGTTACCCACCAGAACCATTAGGCGAATGCATGAGGTTGGATTCACTGGAAGACGCAGTGCAAGAGATTTTTGAAGAAGAAGAACTTGAAGGGTTAACAGAGGAGGAATCAACATCTAGCGAAGAGGCTGCAACAGCAGAGATTCATATACAGGGTGCACCAAAGGAAGAGAATAAAAAAAAGAAGCACCCAAACTTGAACTCAAAGCACTGCCACCCACTCTCAAATATGCATACTTAGGAGAGAATGAAAGTTACCCAGTGATCATAAATTCAGCCCTCACCCAAGATCAAGAGGATGAACTACTCCAAGTATTATGAAAGCATAAGGATGCCATTGGATGGACCCTCGCTGACCTGAAAGGAATCAGTTCGGCCATATGCATGCATAAGATACTGTTGGAAGACGATGTCAAACCATCCATTTAACCCCAAAGGAGGCTGAATCCAGTCATGAAGGAAGTGGTATAGAAAGAAGTCATGAAGTTATGGCAGAGAGGGGTGATCTACCCGATCTCAGACAGCCCATGGGTCAGCCTCGTGCAAGTTGTTCCAAAAAAAGGAGGAATCACTGTAGTCCCCAATGAGAAGAACGAGCTAATCCCTACAAGGACCGTCACAGGATGGCGGATGTGCATAGACTACAGAAAACTCAATGAAGCTACAAGAAAAGATGATTTCCCCCTTCCTTTCATGGATCAGATGCTGGAAAGACTTGCAGGACACGCATATTACTGTTTTCTCGATGGTTATTCAGGATATAACCAAATAGTGGTTGATCCGAGAAACCAAGAGAAAACCTCATTCACTTGCCCATATGGAGTGTTTGCTTACAGGCGCATGCCATTTGGGCTATGTAATGCACCTGCAACTTTCCAACGCTGCATGCTCTCCATTTTCTCAGATATGATAGAAAAATTCATTGAAGTCTTTATGGATGACTTTTCGGTATTCGGAGATTCCTTTCCTAATTGCCTAAATCACTTGGCCCTGGTATTAAAAAGATGTCAAGAGACCAACTTGGTCTTGAACTGGGAGAAATGTCACTTTATGGTGACAGGAGGAATAGTTCTTGGCCATAAGGTTTCTAACCAAGGCATTGAGGTAGACAGAGCTAAGGTGGAACTCATTGAAAAATTACCCCCACCAAGTGATGTCAAGGCATTTAGGAGCTTTTTAGGGCACGCCAGTTTTTACAGAAGGTTTATTAAAGATTTTTCAAAGATAGCCAAGCCCTTAAGCAATCTCCTTGTATCTGATACACCATTTGTCTTTGATGAAAAATGCATGCTAGCATTCGAAAACTTGAAAAAGAGGTTGTCCTCTGCCCCTATCATTTCCCCACCTGATTGGAACTTGCCATTTGAACTGATGTGTGATGCATCTGATTTTGCAGTTGGGGCAGTGTTAGGACAAAGGAAAGATAACTTGGTCCATATAATATACTATGCCAGCAAAGTCCTCAATGACACTCAAAGAAATTATACCACTACTGAAAAGGAATTGCTGGCAATAGTTTTTGCATTTGACAAGTTTAGATCGTACCTCATTGGTGCCAAAGTGATCGTTTTCACATATCACACAGCACTTAAATATTTGTTTGCCAAGCAAGAATCAAAACCAAGACTAATAAGATGGATCTTGTTGTTACAGGAATTCAATATTGAAATTAGAGACAAGAAAGGAGTGGAGAACAAAGTAGCAGATCACCTATCCAGAATCCCTCATGATAAAGAAGGATCACATGATACAAGTGTAAATGAGTTCTTCCCAAATGAGCAATTGATGACGGTTCACAGAGCACCCTGGTTTGCAGATATTGCCAATTTCAAGGCAACTGGGGCTTTACCTCCAGAAATCAACAAACATCAAAAAAGAAAGCTCATCAATGACGCGAAGTATTTTGTTTGGGATGAACCATACCTATTCAAGAAGTGTTCAGATGGAATCCTTAGAAGATGTGTTTCAGAAGAAGAGGGAAGAGAGGTCTTATGGAACTGCCATGGCTCGTGCTATGGAGGCCACTTTGGAGGGAAAAGAACTGCAGCCAAGGTGTTACAAAGAGGATTCTTTTGGCCCACCCTTTTCAAGGATGCCAAGGAAGTAGCAAAGAGCTGCAATGAACGCCAAAGAGCTGGAAACCTACCCAAAATAAATGAGATGCCACAGAATTTCATCTTAGAACTAGAACTGTTTGATGTATGGGGAATCGATTTCATGGGACCATATCCAACCTCATATTCAAACAAGTATATCCTAGTAGCAATGGATTATGTTTCCAAGTGGGTAGAGGCCATTGCAACCCCAACAAATGATAACAAGGTAGTCATGAACTTCCTCAGAAAGAACATCTTTAGCCGGTTCGGAGTCCCACAAGCTCTCATCAGTGATGGAGGGAGCCATTTTTGTAACAGACCACTAGAAGCTTTTCTCCTAAGATACGGGGTAAAGCACATGGTTGCCACACCTTATCACCCCCAAACAAGTGGGCAAACCAAGATATCTAACAGAGAGTTAAAAAGGATTCTGGAAAAGACTGTAGGAGCATCAAGAAAGGACTGGTCGAAGAAGCTAGATGATGCTTGATAAACCCATATTTTATGATACATTTTGTGTTTAGTTTGAGTGAATTATTCAATCCTTCACCCACTTATTCATGATTAATTGCATGGTTTTACTTTCCCTTCCTTATTATGTGATGTATGTGAAAAACATGTTTCCTATGCTTTTAAATTAATTATTTTAATCACCTTTAATTCCATTCGATGCCGTGATTAGTGTGTTGAGTAGTTTCAGATCTTCTAAAGCAGGAATGAATTAAAGGATGGAAAGGAAACATACAAAAATGGAAGGAAAGTGCAAAACGGAGTTATGAAGAAACTGGCATCCACGCGATCGCATGGACGACGCGATCGCGTGCCAAGCGCGAATCAACAGCGACACGGCCGCATGACTAACGCGACCGCGTGCCTTAAGCAGAACGCATATGATGCGGTCGCATGACTAACGCGACCGCGTGGCAAGGAAAAGCTCCGAATGACGCGACCGCATGACCCACGCGGACGCGTGACAGAGGCCACGCACCAGAAATTGCAAAAAACGCTCATAACAAATTCTAAAGGCCTTTTTGGCCCAAATCCAAGTCCAGAAGGCATAGACCAGAGGTTATGAAGTGAGAGAATGCATCTATTCAGGGAGAGCTCGCCAATTTAGTTATTTCCCATGTTTTAGATCTAGTTTTGAGAGAGGTTCTCTCCTCTCTCTCTCTCGTTGGATTTAGGAATTCTCTTAGTTTTAGGAGTAACTCTCAATCCCAGGTTCTTTATTTTTATTTATTCTTCCAATTTAGTTTATGAACTCTTCATATTAGATTATGATTTCCTTTATTAATGCTATTTGAGGTATTTCAGTTTAATATTGCTTTCTTTTATTTATGTTATTGTTGTTTTACATCTGAAGGCATTTTTATTCCAGCAAATTTACTTTTTCCTCTTTTGGTCTTGGTTAAGAAAGCAGTAACTCAGGAGTTATCTTATCTCAACATAATTGATAACTGTTATCTTTGCTAATTGAACTAAACTTCAATAATCCCAACTCTTTCTTAGGAAATAAATAGGATTCGAATATCAAACTAATTAGTCCCTTGACTTTCCTTTACTTTAGTAAAGGTTAACTAAGTGGAATTAAGATTCGACTTTCATTGTTATTGATAGGAATAACTAAGTCTGGACTTCTAATTTCTCATACCTTGCCAAAAGTTTGCTTTGCAGTCATTTATTTATTTTAATTGCCCTTTAATTTACCCGCCATTAAGTTACTTGTTCCTCATTCTTGAAACTCCAATTTACAATCTCCATAACCAATAATAAGAATATACTTCCCTGCAGTTCCTTGAGAAGACGACCCGAGGTTTGAATACTTCGGTTAACAATTTATTTAGGGGTTTGTTACTTGTGACAACCACAACGTTTGTAAGAAAGGTTGATTGCTTGGTTTAGTAACTATACTTACAACGAGAGTTTATTATAACTTCTAAACCATCAATCTTCCGCTCTTTCAAAAATGGCGCCGTTGCCGGGGAACTGCTAACATGTGCCTTATTATTGGTTATTGTAAATATTTTTTTTTACTTGTTTATCTATTTTTGTTTTTCCTTTTTATTTTTATTTGCTACCATGAATTCTCACCCCTCTCGCTTTCAGTTTAGATCTAACTTTGTTAAAGGAAATAGAAGTTACAGCAGGAATATGCATCAAGGTCAAACCGATCAAGGATGGATGGAGTCAAGAGGATCTAATCAACCCTTCAGGCAACAACACCCTCCAAGATATCACAGACAACGACCATTCTACAATGCATACCCAGCTGATAGATATGGTGGACAACCTTGTAACTACCAACAAGCCCCACCCCGTGCCTATAGACCATCCTCTCAACATAACCTCGAACCACCATACTCACAAGCTTCTTTTCACCATTCGCCACCGTATAATCCTTTCCTACCCCAGTTCCAATCCAATCACTCCCAAGCACCACCACTTCCCTATGTTTCATGTCCAAATCCATCACCCAGAGAATCAGAGGTTCGCCTCAAGGCAACAGTAAATAAAATTCAAACAACCATTCGACAACTGGAGCAAGCAGTAATTCAATTAGCTTCTAGACGCGCGAACATTCAAGGACCGACCACAGCCCCATGTGGACAATCTAATGAAGAGTGTAGCATGAAGGAGACACTAGAAACTCCAGTGGACAAGACAGAGCATGAATTCATACTAGAACAAGTAGAAGAAGCTGTCATTGTACAAGAAGAAGAGTTAGTTGAAGATCTAGGAGACACTGAACCTCCATGGGAATCCAGAGTTGAGGAGAACTCCGTCAAGGACGTTACAGTTGATGCTAAGGAGGATATTGCACAATCCCCAAGGCAAGTCATTTATGAAGAACTAGACGGAATAACCCAGAACACAAATTCCCTTGATGATGATAGTCACAAGTCTAGCTCTCTTAGTAATGAACTTGCATCCGCAAGTGAATTCTCTGAGATCGAAGAATCTTCCCCAAGTGAATACGAAGATGACGCGGAGGTAGATTTCTCTCAACCTCCAATCAATGACTCAAGTGATGAGGAAGACATAGAAGACTTTGACCAGGACTCAGATGCATTTGAAGAATCTTACAAGGAAGTGGAGGAATTCACAGAAGAGCACAAGGGAGTAGAACTTACAGAACCACCAGAAATACCTTCCCCAAGGCCATTACCACCTAATACAAGCTTCAAGTGGGTACAATCCTTAACTTTTAACTTTACTTTTTCACTTGAATACGGTTTGCTTGAAACAGATGGCCAGCTTAGAGCTCTCTGCGGCTTTAAGAGTAAGAGGGAAATGGCTCGTGCTCAGAGCTGGCGTACAAGGTTCAATAAGGTTCCATGCTTTAACTCAAAGTGCACGGATTGGTATCATGCTCAATTGAATGGATCTCGGAAAACGTTTGGTCACTATGGTGAGAATCTACTTTCTAAACCGCCCGGATGGAAAAATATAGATCAAGACAGAGGCGGATTTAAAAACAAGGCTTGGGATCATGGATTCTATTCTGACATTCGTCACCCGGGAGCCTGAGACTCTGTTTGAAGGTGCTCAGAAGCTTTACATGCCTAGTTTGGGACCCCGGAGGCTATTGGCATTCCAAGCATTGGTGGAGATTTTTGGATGAATTTAAGCATAAGCCGCCATAACAGGAAGCTCCTCCAATGTCCAACTTAAGGACTTTAACTAAAAGTGCTAGGTGGGAGACAACCCACCATGGTATGATCGTTCCTTTTGCAATTTTAATTTTATTTAGTTTTGTTTGTTTTTGAATTTTGTTTTATTTTATTGAACCTACAATCATGCATAGCATTCACATTAAGCACTGCATTCTGCATATTGCATTCCGCATTCTGCATATATAAAAAAAAAGGGTGCGCGACGCGACCGCATGCCCCATGCGATCGCGTCAAATGGCGAACTACACTTCCCACGCGACCGCGTCATCCACGCGGCCGCGTGACCTGGAAATCGGCGTAAGGATCCAACGTCCAAAAAGTTGGGCTGGAATCGTGCGGCCATTGTGCATCTAGCACAAAATGGCCTACGCGATTGCATGCCCCATGCGATCGCGTCACTTGCACACAATTAATCCCACGCGACCGCGTCAGCGACGTGACCGCGTCGCATGGATTGCACGAACACCCCCAAAGAGACAGAGAGTTGCGCTGAAACGACGCTGGATTCGTGCGTTTAGCACAAATTCCAGCGACGCGATCGCATGCCCGACGCGATCGCGTCATTTACTCTTTTTGCCCTCCGCGCGATCGCGTCAACCACCTTTTTCACTCCAGCCACGCGACCGCGTGCTCCACGCGGCCGCGTGGATTCAAAAATATAACCCCCCAGTCACGCGAAACCCCATCAGTTGCGACACCCCCCCCCCAACTTTCTTCTCCCTCTCTTCTCCCCCAACCCTCAACCACCACCACCCAGCCACCACCGCGCCACCACCCAGACGCCGCCAACCACCCAGACGTCGCCACCACCTACCCCCTTCCTCCTTCCCCCTTCTTTCTTCTTCTTTCTTCTTTCTTCCTCCTCCTTCGCCACTGCTCACCTCCGCGCCACCACCCATTGCCTACAGCCGTCCCAACTATAACCCCCTTCCACCAGCAACACCACCCCTTTCCCCCCTCCCTTCCCCTACCCCCATTACCCTCTCTTCCCCCCTGCCCCGAACAGCCGCGCCGCCGTGCCCAGCACCGGACGCCACCATCATCACCACCCCCAGCCACCTTTCTGCCTATTCTTATTATTCGGCCTTCCAGGTTCCGCAACACACAATCCCTTTTATCCGTTCGTAGTTTATTCTTATTTTTCCGTTTATGTTCATGTTTAGGCTAGTTAGATATGCATGTTGTAGTGGATTTTAGGTTGTTAGGTAGCTTAGGATGTGGTTAGTGGATTTAGGTCTGTTTACTTGCACTGTTCATGATTCTATTTTATCAAATTTGCAAATCTGTTGTTGTTGTGATCTTGTTCATATGCTGTATTTCTTGTATATTGCTGCTCTTTACACTGAATTTTCATGTTTATATTCATTATATGTAACTGCAGCTTGATTTTTTTTAATTCATATGAACTGTTTGATTGCTGTTTATTTTCCGGGAAAATCTAATTTTAGCCGGAATGCTGCCCAAATTTTTATAAATCTTTTTGACTCTCATTCATGTTTTGATTTTGGAATCTTGAACTCTGTTTTCCTCTGCTTTTACCAAACCATTCATGAATGCCAGGGCATGCATTCTTATCCTCTTTGATTTCCTGGTTCCTAAACTGCAATTTTGATGTTTGATTCCTATTTTTGCTTTTTTTATCTCTATTTGAATCATCATCAAACTGTTTTACTTGTTTGAATATGAGTTACCTATAGCTTCTACCTGTGATTACTTGTTACTTGGACTATTTTCATTATGCCTCTTACTTTAACCCATTTTTCACTAACTCACCAATTTTAACTCTAACCAACATAACCTTTTCAAAACTTCTTTTTTTTTTTTTGCTTTTCTTTCACTTTCTTTTAACATTCTAACCAAGGCGTGATGTTAATTTTTCTATTTAACTTGCATTCAATTACATTTTGGATTGTGATTTCTTCTTTTCAGACTTTTCACTCCTATACAATCCTAAATGCACATTTTACTTAACTCATATTCATTATCCTATTGCTCCTTTGCCACTTTGTGTTTTCTTTGATTATTTGCCTATTTGCTTTCCTATTTTTATTATATCCTGGTTTTCTGCTTTTCAGGATGTCAGATTCCCAGAGAAAGGGAAAAGGCAAGGCCACTACTGGCAAAAGGAAAAGAGGAGAAGCCTCCGTGTCTATTATCGACCTCATGCATGATGCCTCCTTGCGGGAGAAAGCCTTTACCCCGCAGGAGAAGGCCGACCAGCTACTTCCCGCCAATGACTCAGTAAAGTTTGCAAACCGATACTGTGAGCTGAAGTATCCGGTGTTTGCAAACTCCGGGAACCTATACTTGGAGTGAACTTTGAAGATCCCAGAAGAACTCCAGCAATACACCTCTGATCAGATCAAACAAAGAGGCTGGTTCTTTCTGGAGAGACCTCTGACTGAGGTTAATGCATCTTGGGTTAGGAAATTCTACTGCAACTACTTCAAAACTTCCCTAGATGCAGTGAACCTCAGAGGGAAGCAGATTCTGGTTACTGAGGAGGCAATAGAAGAGGTTCTGAAACTTCTGCCTAAGACTGATCAGACAGATGGCTATCAGAAAGCTGAAGAGGATATGCGCTTTATGCGTTTTGACTGGGATGCAGTCAAGGCGAGGATCGCCCTTGACCCGTCAGTTCTTTGGATCATGGGTCAGAACACCACCATGCCCAAGGGGATCAAGCGGATTTACCTAAACGATGATGCTCGGCTATGGCATCAGATATTCAGCAACTACATTATGCCGAGTACTCACGAGACTGAGATACCAGCAGCTATGATCACCCTCCTTTGGTGTGTGATGGAGGGCAAGGACCTGTACCTACCACGCTTTATCCGGCACTATATGGCCAGGGTCCACGTCCGAGGCACTCTTCCCTTTCCCTATCTGGTTACACAGCTGGGCCGTCGAGCTGACGTGCCATGGGAGGATGCTGATGAGAGGCCACCTGCTGCGGAATGCAAGAAGATTATCCCACATAGCAGGAACTTCCTGGCCTTGGGCTACAGACCTCCATTCCTGACTGCCACTGCTGATGATACAGCTACACCATCTACCGGTCCCTCTTCCTCCACTGCTGCACCACCTACCCCTACCACCACCACTGCACCTCCACTTGCCACAGAGCCTGTCTATCATCTGGTGCACCGCTTGTTTCGACGACTTGACCAGATGGAGCGTCGCAACAAGCGACGCTATGAGCACCTGAAGCTGATGATACGATCTGGCGACATCCCCTCCGAACCTGACACACCATCCGAGGCATCTAAGGAGGAAATGTATGCGCCCGAGACAGAGACCCATCCCAGGGAGAGGCAGAGCAGGCAGACACCCAGCAGGCAGTACCTCAGCAGATCTAGGCTGCAGATCCTGAGATCCCTATTCAGACAGCCCCTCCTCTACAGCAGCCAGACCCCTAGCCAGCCACCACAGAGACACCAGCTACCATCCCTTCCAGTGATGACACCCCTTCATACCCTGCTTTAGTGAGAATCGGGGACGATGCTCCATTTTAAGTGTGGGGAGGTGATGACAAGTCATCCTAGCCTATTTTAGCTAGTCTTTTTCTTTTGTTTTCATTAGAATTATGCACTTTCTTGAGCTACAAGCAAGCTAATTGAGTAGATTTTCATGTTTCCCTTGATTGAACCAACCATATATGAATTCATGCCATTTCATGAGGTTTTATGCTATATTTGTTGCATATTATGAAAGATTGAATATCTCATGATTTTGAGCATAGCTTTGATGAGTTTGGTTGATTAATGATAGGTGAAGAAAGCTTGGAGAAAGGTTGAAGCAAAGAGGAATGGCTAGGAGTGAAGAGAGGACAATGGAATAAGTGAAATTGAACCAGGAAGCAAGAAGTTAGCCCCAACGTTAGCCCCCTAACTTGGAGACTAACGTTGGAACTTGAAATTTCCTCCCTGGCCATCCCACGTTTGCGCCAACGTTAGCCCCCTAACTTGGAGGCTAACGTTGGCACATGAATTACAAAGGGAGAAGGGCCAACGTTAGCCCCAACGTTAGCCCCCTAACTTGGAGGCTAACGTTGGAACTTGAGAAGATCTCCCCTGGGCACCAACGTTTGCGCCAACGTTAGCCCCCTAACTTGGAGGCTAACGTTGGCACATGAATTACAAAGGGAGAAGGGCCAACGTTTGCGCCAACGTTAGCCCCCTAACTTGGAGGCTAACGTTGGCGCCACTAACACACAAAGCATTGCCAACGTTAGGGTCAAAGTTAGACCCCTAACGTTGGCACCAACGTCCATACCAGTAAATTATGTTTGCTGCTATGAAAAGTTGGAGCCAAAGTTAGACCCCTAACTTTGGCTCAAACTTTTGGTCCAACTTTGGCTAACTTCAAAACCGGTTCAATTGGTTCGCTTTGGTTCTTCTTCAAACTTCAAGAGCAATCAACCAAGGCCTCTTTCAACCCAATTCCACCAAGAGCAAAGGCCCAACTCAAGGCTTTAAGATCATTTGAAGAAAGTGTATAAAGAGGATAGAATTCAAGTTATTCGGGGAGCTTTCCTTTTAAGAATTTTCATAATAGTTTTCGGAGAGCTTTTGAACTTGAGTGAACTTTAATTTCTTGTTCTCATTGCTTTCAATTTCATTTTACATTTGTCTTGGATCTTGGATTGGAGAATTGAAGAAATTCTGTTTCAATCTCAATCTTGGATCTCTCTGTTTCTTTACTGTTAATTGAATTTCATTTCCGGTTAATTGCTCTTCATCTATTCTCTTTGCAATTTACATTTTCCTTGCAATTGTTCTTGTTGGATCTAGGAAGGCATTGAGATCTAGACTTGGTTTTCTAGTCTCTGGGCCCTGAGATCTAAATTTTACATTCTCTGTTTCTTGCTTTCCATATTTGTTTACCTTTCTGTTATAAGATCCGATCCAATCCCAATTCCCTTTCCTACTTCTGTTTGATGCAATTTAATTTTTCCTTGTTTAATTTCTGCAAATCCACATCCCAATCCCCTTTACATTTCAAGCAATTTACATTCCTTGCACTTTAAGATTTCGCAATTTACATTTCTTGCACTTTAAGTTTCTGTCATTTACTTTCCTGTTCTTTAAGTTTCAGCAATTTATTTCTTGTTTTCTTTACTTCAATGCAATTTAATTCTGCAAGTCACAAAACCATCAACCAAATCTTGATTCGCTTGACTAAATCAACCACTAAGCTAAAATTGCTCAATCCTTCAATCCCTGTGGGATCGACCTCACTCCCGTGAGTTTTTATAACTTGATACGACCCGGTACACTTGCCGGTTAGATTTATGTGTTTTGGGAGAGATTTATTTTTCCTCCAAAATATCTCATCAGGAGGTCGCCATCTCTGGCGTATTATTTTGGTGAACTACTACAGACTCTTTTTCTTTTATTTTGGATATTTTTCTGTATTTTTCTCTCTATTTTTATTTTTTATTTTCTGAGTATTTATACATTGCTACTTTTATGTATTTTTACTCTATTCCTGCATTCTGCATTTTTAGTTCATATTTTAGTTATTTAGTTTAGCTTGCAATTCTAACTTATTAGTTATAGAAATTGTGGATTAATTAGTATAGTTTACCCTTTTTAGCATAAGATAGCTTAGTTTAAATTGGAAAATATAAAAAGGGAAGTAAACTAGAGACTTTAACAGAATCGAAACAACCCACACCTTGTATATATAGCATTACATGTTAGTTAACAACACTTCATCAAGGAGAAACACTAGAACTTTAAAGCCATTCAATATAAGTTTTACATTGAGAATAATGAGAATTTTTAACTAAACCTGCATGACATACATAAGTGATAAATGATTTTTGAGCTAGAGAACATATAGCCTGTGAGTTTTGAGCTTAATTGTATGGTTACATTCAAACCATAATTTTTATTCCTGTGTGTTCCGCCCTTCTTTTATATTCTGGTATTCTTTACTTTGTTTTAATCTATATGTCCGATTATAGAATGTAGATATATACCAAGAGAGTGATTGAGGCCATTATTTGATTTTAGCTCACTTATCCCAAAATAGCCTACCTTTTACATCACCCTTGTTAGCCCCCTCGAGCCTTTAAATCCCCTTTTATTCTATTAGCCACACTACTAGTCTTAAGCAGAAAAACAAAATAAAATCCCAAGTTGAATCCTTGGTTAGCTTAAGATAGAAAATTATGAATAGTTTAAAATGTGGGAAACCTATTGGGAACATGGATGATAAAAACAAAAGGTAGAAAAGTTGAAAGGAATAAAATAACTCAAGTTAAGAAATTTTGGGAAGCATGCTCATGAGAAATCAAAGTGATTAAATTACCATGTGCATTAAAAAAAAGTTATTTTTCAATATTTAATAAAGGGGATACAAAAGAATTCCCCAAATGCAAAATAAAAGCAATGCACATGGGATAAAAATAAAAATTGAAACATGAGCATGTAACATCAAGTGGGAAAATATGGGAAAATAGGTAAAGAAGTTTTGTTTTACTAAGCATGTATGTTAGGTGAGATCTTAGTCCAATTAAGGATTCACTTATTAGCTCACTTAGCCTTATACATATATCCTTACCTTTACATTGGCCCCATTACAACCTTAATTAAAGACCTCATGATTTTTGGTATGACTGTATTCTATAATTGTTGATTGGTTAGATGAAGAACAAAGTTATAGGGAGGAAGAATAAAAAAGAGGAATAGAGTGATTAACCCAATAAACACTGAGTGACTAGAGAGTAAACACAAATCCAGTGAGGGTTTAATAGCTCATTAACATTTATCTCTGTTTGAATTATCTAATTGTCTTGCAAAGTTCATAAAATGCTTTTTCTCCCATCTCAATTGTAAAAGTGCTTATTGATTATCTAAGGCTTGGCTATATACATATATGACTCCTTAAGAATGTGAATTAATTTAACTACATGTAAGCTTTATATATGAGTGAATAAATTAGAATTGCATGACTCATTTAGGTAGTTGCATTTAGAATAGGTTGCATTGCATGACATTCCATCACTTTAACCTTACTTATTACCTTGGATTTAGCATGAGGACATGCTATTGTTTAAGTGTGGGGAGGTTGATAAACCCATATTTTATGATATATTTTGTGTTTAGTTTGAGTGATTTATTCAATCCTTCACCCACTTATTCATGATTAATTGCATGGTTTTACTTTTCCTTCCTTATTATGTGATGTATGTGAAAAACATGTTTCCTATGCTTTTAAATTAATTATTTTAATCACCTTTAATTCCATTAGATGCCGTGATTAGGGTGTTGAGTAGTTTCAGATCTTCTAAAGTAGGAATGACTTAAAGGATGGAAAGGAAACATACAAAAATGGAAGGAAAGTGCAAAACGGAGTTCTGAAGAAACTGGCATCCACGCGATCGCATGGACGACGCGATCGCGTGCCAAGCGCGAATCAACAGCGATGCGGTCGCATGACTAACGCGACCGCGCGCCTTAAGCAGAACGCATATGACGCGGTCGCATGACTGACACGACCGCGTGGCAAAGAAAAGCTCCAAATGACGCGACCGCGTGACCCACGCGGACGCGTGACAGAGGCCACGCACCAGAAATTGCAGAAAAGCTCATAGCGAATTCTGAATCCCTTTTTGGCCCAAATCCAAGTCCAGAAGGCATAGACCAGAGGTTATGAAGTAAGGGAATGCATCCATTCAAGGAGAGCTCGCCAATTTAGTTATTTCCCATGTTTTAGATCTAGTTTTGAGAGAGGTTCTCTCCTCTCTCTCTCGTAGGATTTAGGACTTCTCTTAGTTTTAGGAGTAACTCTCAATCCCAGGTTCTTTATTTTTATTTATTCTTCCAATTTAGTTTATGAACTCTTCATATTAGATTATGATTTCCTTTATTAATGTTATTTGAGGTATTTCAGTTTAATATTACTTTCTTTTATTTATGTTATTGTTGCTTTACATCTGAAGGCATTTTTATTCCAGCAAATTTACTTTTTCCTCTTTTAGTTTTGGTTAAGAAAGCAGTAACTCAGGAGTTATCTTATCTCAACATAATTGATAACTGTTATCTTTGCTAATTGAACTGAACTTCAATAATTCCAACTCTTTCTTAGGAAATAAATAGGATTCGAAGATCAAACTAATTAGTCCCTTGACTTTCCTTTACTTTAGTAAAGGTTAACTAAGTGGAATTAAGATTCGACTTTCATTGTTATTGATAAGAATAACTAAGTCTGGACTTCTAATTTCTCATACCTTGCCAAAAGTTTACTTTGCAGTCATTTATTTATTTTAATTGCCCTTTAATTTACCCGTCATTAAGTTACTTGTTCCTCATTCTTGAAACCCCAATTTACAATCTCCATAACCAATAATAAGAACATACTTCCCTGCAGTTCCTTGAGAAGACGACCCGAGGTTTGAATACTTCGGTCAACAATTTATTTAGGGGTTTGTTACTTGTGACAATCACAATGTTTGTAAGAAAGGTTGATTGCTTGGTTTAGTAACTATACTTACAACGAGAGTTTATGATAACTTCTAAACCATCAATCTTCCGCTCTTTCAATGCTCTTTGGGCATACAGAACGACATTCAAAACACCAATCGGGATGTCCCCATATCAACTGGTGTATGGAAAAGCCTGTCATTTACCATTGGAGCTTGAACACAAAGCCCTCTGGGCTCTCAAGCTACTAAATTTTGATAGCCTTGCCGCTGGTGAAAAAAGAGTCCTGCAGTTGCAGGAAATAGAGGAGTTCAGATCTCAAGCCTATGAAAATGCCAAGATCTATAAAGAAAAGGCAAAGAGAAGACATGACCTCAATCTGACACCCAGGAGGTTTAAAAAGGGACAGCAAGTGCTCCTCTACAACTCCAAATTAAGACTCTTCCCTGGGAAACTCAAATCAAGGTGGTCTGGACCCTTTCTTGTCACAAAGGTCTCGCCGTATGGACACATAGAAATCATGGAGGAAAGCTCAAGGAGGACTTTCACTGTGAACGGAAAAAGGCTCAAGCATTACATGGGCAACATGGGTGAAAGCCCCAAAGTGAAATATCATCTCAACTGATGGAGAAATCGTCGAGCTAGCGACGCTAAAAGAGCGCTTCGTTGGGAGGCAACCCAACCTAAGGTAGTTTCCTTTTCATGATCATTTCAATAAAAATTACAAGTAGTTTACCCTGTATTGCGAGGAGCTAAGTTTGGTGTTGCACACCAAAACAATCCAAGAGTGAATGTGTAATTCTAAGTTTGGTGTTCCACCAAAGATTTCAGTTAGAATCACACTACACCTCTTCAAGAGCAAATTGCTAGCCCCAACCAATTAGGGAAACCACTTGACAAGAGTTTAGTTTCTAGTTCATAGTCGTTTTAGTAATAAAAGCACATAAGATCCTCTGCATGTATTCAATCTGTTGCATTAGGCGAGGAACTAAGTTTGGTGTTCACACACCAAATTGAGTTCAGAAATTCACAAGCATACATGCATGCTAAATATTCCTCAAGTGCTTGGAGAACAAGCAACTTCCAATAACTTTGCAGGGATTCAATCAATCTTCTGGAAAAACAGTGCACCATCATCCAAGGAGGCGAGGAAGGATGCAGAAGCTATGGATGATGACAACAAAGGGATAGCTGGAAGGCACTACCAAAAGGTTGTATCGTTATTTGATTCCATATGCTTGGAAATGCTCAAATTGGAAGTCTGAATGTACACCTGATTAATAGTTACTCTTTAGCTTAAATCACTAGAATTTAATGTTTGTTTTCCTTGCTTTTGTCAGATGCTTGTTAGTCTAATGTCACTACTGCATTCTCCCCTTGCTCACTTGTATGCTTGTCCCTTTAAGTCAAATAAAAAGAGATGTTATGAAAGACCAGAGTGATGTTCAATTTGTGGAGAAAGTTCTTAAGTTTGTGGGGTAGTAATTACTTAGCTAAGTTGGTTCACCAACAAGGTAGGAAGGCAACTATCTGTCCTGAATCATATGCTTGAAACACACCCCATGAGACTAGCTAAATAACAAGATCCCAATAAGAAAAGGGGAAAGAAAAATGAAAGTTGAGAAATAAAGAAAAAGAGTAAGAAATAAGGCTAGGCACCAAGGGTTGAATCTTAAGGCATGTGTCTGTGGTGCTCCTGTGCAAAGGATATACTTGGATGAATAAGCTCTCAGGGGTGCCTTATCACATGGTAACTTGGGTTAACTAACCCAGGATTATCATCTGAAAGTCCACTATCAAGAGTAACCTTTGCTACAGAACACTTAGTAACCCAAAGAGGTGCTGGACACCAAGGTCTCAAGAATAAAAATAACAAACCATGTGCCTGTGGTGTGAATGTATGGGGGAAAGAGACTTGAGGGAGTAAGTCCTTAGGGGTGTCTTAACACCTAGCACCTTGAACCAACTGGTTCAGGAATGCTGGCTGAAAGCTTATATTAAAGAGTCGCCCCCTCACAGAGCACCTAGTCTAAAGAACACAATCAAACCATGAAAAGACAAAGGGATCAATGAATAAAAGTCTCATAGGGTGCAATCAAGTGAGTATTCCAGGGCATGGTAAAGGTCTGAAAGCCAATGAAGGAATGAACCTAAGTTGCTATGCATGAAACCCCATAAAACCAAAGACATGACTTCCACAATAATGACTCATTTCTCTTGTCATTTCATTCATCATTCTCATGTTTCAGTACTTGCTTAGGGACAAGCAAGCTTTAAGTTTGGTGTTGTGATGCCAGGGCATTTTGGCCAGTTTCACTGACCTTTTCTTTACTGTTTTAGGGTAGTTTCATGCATTTTCTTAGTTAATAAGCAAGTTTTGGGTAGATAATCACTTACATCTTGATTCAAGCAAACATTGTGAATTTCATGTGATTTTATGAGAATTATGCATGAATTGAATGAAAAATTGGATAATGCATGTCTCATAACTTGGATTAGAGCTTTGATGCACTTTATTTGCTTGATTTCAGGACAAAGGAAGCAAGGAAGAGCCACATTAGCAGCCACGTTAATCTAATTAACGTGACCACTAACGTGGAATGGGAATAAACTTGCAACGTTAATGAGAAAAGTGATTGCCAATAACGCCTTCGAAACCATCATGGCCCATGTTAATTGCCACGTTAACTACATCAACGTGGTAGTTAACGTGGAGAGAAAGGGAGCTCCAGCGTTAGTGGTAAAAGTGAATACCACTAACGCTCCAAATTGGCAATTAGCCACGTTAAGAGTCACGTTAACTCAGTTAACGTGAACTCTAACGTGGAAAAGAAGACAAAGCCAACGTTAGTGACACTCACCTTTGTCACTAACGTTGGACCAAGCCACTATGAGCCACGTTAGTTGTCACGTTAATTGCATTAACGTGGAAGCTAACGTGGAGGAAAGAAATGATGAGCCAACGTTAGTGACACTCACCTTTGTCACTAACGTTGGAGATGGCAATCACCACCATGTTAGTGGCCACGTTAAGACAATTAACGTGAGGCACTAACGTGAGAAGGGGCGTTTAGAACGTTAGTGACAAAGGTAAGTGTCACTAACACTCTCGAGGCTAAGGCATGCCCACGTTAAGAGCCATATTAGTTATACTAACGTGGACTCTAACGTGAGAAAAGGGGGGCTAAGAGCAACGTTATTGGCAAAGGTAAATGCCAATAACGCTTGCGATTGACCAAGAGGCAACGTTAGTGGTCACGTTAGTGCCACTAACGTTGAAGTTAACGTGAACCATCTTGGGCTAGGAACGTTAGTGAAAAAGGTGATTGTCACTAACGTTCTCGAACCCACATTTTCACTTAACGTTAACGCCACTAACGTCCTAGCTAAAGTCCATGCCTACTTCATACTTTCTCTGCAAGTAAAGCTGAGCCCACTGAAGATTCCAAACTGCTTCAACTCAAGATCCAAAGGCCCATATCCAAGACTTGAAGAGCCAACTAGAAGATCAGAAGAGTAGTATATATAGGAGTAGTTTTCAACTAGAAAAGAGCTTTTGGGATTGAGAGAACCACTCTCTGTATAATTTTACTTTCTCTGCAACTTCTAGTTTTACTTTTAGAATGTATTTTCCATCTTTGCTTTCCATTCCCAGAGCTATGAACAACTAAACCCCTTTCATTGGGTTAGGGAGCTCTGTTGTAATTTGATGGATCAATAATAGTTTTCATTATTCTTCTTCTTTCTTTTCTCTTGATTTTACTAAAAAGCTTTCAATCTTCATCTAATTGGGTATTTGTCTTGGAAAAGAAGCTATTCATACTTGGATCTCTTCGGAACCTTGGAAGAGGAATGAAGGGATCATGCTAGAAATGCTTTCTCATGTTGGACCAAATTGGGGTTTGGATGGATATAGTGACATATAATCTTACCAACACTTTGATTTGGAAATACATGTGGTATAATCAGTCATCACACTTCATCTCTTCTCATGAGCAATTAGACCAAGGAATTGGCTATTGAACAAGATTTGAGAGATTGAATTACCAAGGAATTGGAATTCAATCACTTAAGATTGCCAAGGAGATCAATGAATGCATTGATTGAGGAAGAGATGAGAATGAACTTGATCCGGAGAATGCAACATCTCCTGAGCCCAATGAATCCCCCATTTCTGATCTTACCCATTCTCTTTATTTTCTGCCATTTACTTTTATGCTAAATTCCCCATTTCCCATTTAAGATTCTGTAATTTATTTTCTGTCATTTATATTCAGTTCTTTATTTCCAGCATTTACAATTTCTGCTATTTACTTTCCCGCCATTTAATTTTCTGCAACTCTCAAATCAACTTCTGCTTAGCTCAACTAGAACATTCCTCCGATTAAAGTTGCTTGACCAATCAATCCCTGTGGGATTCAACCTCACTCTATTGTGAGTTTTTTACTTGACGACAATTCCGTATACTTGTCGAGGGATATTTGTTGAGAGACAAGTTTCCGGGCATCACCCACGCGTTCGCGTGGATTCAAATCCACTAAAACCACCCACGTGAAACCCTAACCCATTTCGCGTCACTTTTCCCCCCAATTCCCTCTGCACTCTCTCTTCTCCTCAACCCAACCACCACACCACCACCATCGCCACCAGGACCGCCGCCACCACAGTCGCCAACCCAGACCGCCACACCACCCCTAGCCGAACCAACCCCCTCCCCCTCTTCCTCCAGCATCACTCTTCCCCCTCCACGACCCCCGCCCCGTCACCGAGCCGCCCAGCGCTGCCGCTACCACCCAGGACCTCCGGCCGACCGCCACCACGCCCCAACCCTCCCCTTTTCGCCCCATTCCTCTCTTCTTCCCTCTTCCCCTGCCAACCCCTACCGCCGCCAAGAACCGATTTGCCGCTCAGCCTTGCCACCACTGCGAAACCACCAGCGCCGCCGTGTCAGCCACCCTACCCACCACCATCTCTCTGAATTCAATTCGTGTTCCTCTGCACACCAGGTTCCGCCAAACAGCGATTCCTCTTTCAGTTAGTTAACCGCATTTTCTTTCAAATTATGTTCGAATTAGGATAGTTAGAGATGCATGATCATAGTGGATTTTAGGTGGTTAGGTAGCTAGGATGTGGTTAATGGATTTAGGCCTGATAATTGCACCGTTCTTGTTAATTGTTTTATCTGTTTCGCAATTCTGAAATTGCTATGATGATAATGCTGTTCATATGCTATTCTTTACTATTCTTTGATGCAGATTGAGTTTGTTTATTTTGAATTCATGTGAGTTACTCTTTGTTACTCTTTTCTGCACTATTTTATTATCATATGAACTGTTTTTGCTGTTGTTTATTACCCGGAAATATCTAATTTTTAGATGAAATGCTGCCCAATTTTTTTTAAGCAAATTGCTTCACTCAACTACCATTCATGAATTAGTTTTGGAAATTTCAAATCTTGCACTAAATGGTTTCAACCAACACAATTCATGAATGCACAGGCTAGCTTTCTTATTCTTTCTGATTCCCTTATTCAGTAAACAACATTATTGATGATTTCACTTTAGTTTTACATTTCTTTTCTATGATTGATCATCAATAATCTGCACTATTTCCTTGAATTTGAGTTACTTGTTATTCCAATTTGTGCAATTTTAGTTAATTGGGAACCACAACACCATGCCACTTACTTTAACTTCATTTTTAACTCTTAACTACTTTAACTTTCTAACTTGTCTATCAGCTTTCAACTAACCACTTTCAAACCACTTCAAGGCATGATTACTGTTCTTCGTGATTAACAAGTATTCTGCACATAATAAATTTTGGATTGTGATTTTTATTCTCAAACTTTTCACTCGAATACAATTCAAAATTTTACATTTATTTAACTCAATTCATGATTCTTTTGCTCCTTTATCCCTCTTTTGCCACTCTATGCTTAAAATGGATAAATTCCTATTTGCTTACCTGTTTCCCTGCTTTAGTTCTTAAATTGTATCCTGGAATTTCTGCTTTTCAGGATGTTTGACCCTAAAAGCAAAGGAAAGGGCAAGACAATAACAGGCAAAAGGAAAAGAGGAGAATCCTCCCTCACTATCTTAGACATCCTCCATGATGATTCCTGGCGGGAAAAGAATTTTACCCCGCAGGAAAAGGCTTATCAATTGGTGCCTGCCACAGACCCTGTCAAGTTTGCCAACAGATACTGTGAGCTGAAGTATCCGATTTTTCAAACTTCCAGGAACCTATACCTAGAAAAGACACTAAAAATTCCAGAGGAACTCAAGCAATACACTTCAGAACAAATTAAACAGAGAGGCTGGTTCTTCTTGGAAAGGAACTTAACTGAAGTCAACTCATCCTGGGTCAGAGAATTCTACTGCAACTACTTTAAAACGTCCCTGGATGCAGTACAACTCAGAGGCAAGCAGATACCGGTTACTGAGGAAGCAATAGAAGAAATCCTCCAGCTCCTACCTCAACCAGATCAGCCAGATGGTTACCAAAAGGCTGAGGAGGATATGAGATTCATGAGATTTAACTGGGACGCAGTTAAGAGGACTATAGCTCTTGATCCTACTGTCCCATGGGTCATGAGCAAGTCCACAGTGGCCCCAAAGGGAATTAAGCTCATTTATCTAAATGATGAGGCTCGGCTTTGGCAGCAAATTCTGAGTAACTACGTGATGCCGAGCACTCATGAGACAGAGGTGCCAGCTGCTATGATTACCCTCATCTGGTGTGTAATGGAGGGAAAAGACTTATATCTACCCCGCTTTATCCGGTATTACATGGCCAGAGTCCATGTTAGAGGCACTCTCCTCTTTCCCTACTTGATTACTCAGCTGGGCCGCCGAGCTGAGGTGCCCTGGGAGATTGCTGATGAAAATCCAACCGCCGCAGACTACAAGAAGATCATCCCTCACAGTAGGAAGTTTCATGCTTTGGGCTATCGACCTCTTTTTCTCACTGACTCTGCTGAGGCAGCCACATCTTCTGCTGCCCCTTCAACACCTCCTGCTGCACCAGCCACCACTACTACACCCTCACCTGCTTCAGAGCCCATCTACCACCTCGTGCATCGCCTATTTGACCGGTTGGACCAGATGGAGCGCCGCAACCAGCGGCGATATGGGAGATCTGAGCGTCACAGCAAGTGACGCTATGAGCACTTAAAGTTGATGATTCGATCTGGCCACCATGACATCCCCTCCGAGCCTGACACCCCTTCTGAGCCATCTGAAGAGGAGGCGAACGATCATGAGGAGGAGGCACATGCAGAGGCTGAGCAGGCAGGACCTGAGCAGGCTACACCACGACATGAGGAGCCCCACCAGATACAGCCAACAGATCCAGAGGTCCCTCTACAAACAGGGCCTCCGCTTCAGCAGGCAGACCCTCTGACACTCATACAGACTGCAGAGCCTGCGACCACCATAGAGACACCTACAGCACATCCTTCCGGAGATGCCACTTCTTCACACACAGTTTGATAGAGCATCGATGACGATGCTATTATTTAGGTGTGGGGAGGTCGCCATCTCCGGCGAACTTTATTTTGGTGAACCACTTTTCAGACTCTCTTTTATCTTATTTTGTTTATTTTCTGTATTTTTATTTTAACTTATCTTATTTGTCTTTCAGTACTTGCATATTTTTCTTTTGCTGTATTCTTACTTTATTTCTGCATTTTGTCACTTTGATTTACATATATATATATATTAGATATTTAGTTTAGTTGCACTTTTAGTTGTGATATAGAATATATGGATTAATTAGTTTAGTTTACCCTTTTAGCATATGATAATTTGGTTTAATTGAAAATAAAAAGAGTAAACTAGAAACTTTAGTATAACAGAATCACAACAATCCACACAACTTATATATATATATATATATATATATATATATATATATATATATATATAGCAATAAATGTTGGTTAATTGACAACATTTTTCAAGGAAAATACTAAATTTTATAAAAGCCATTCAGAGATTCACATTGAGTTGAATGTAACTCCTTGATTTCTATTTGCATGACATACATAACTGATATATAGTTTTTGAGCCAAAGAACACACAACCCGTGAGTTTTTGAGCTTAATTGTATGGTTACATTCAACCATAAACTTCATTCCTGTGTGTTTCGCACTTCTTTTCTATGCTTGTAATCTTTACTTTGTTTTAATCTATATGTCCAATATAGAATGTAGATACATACCCACATATGATTGAGGTCATCATTTGTATTTTCCCTCACTTATCCCAAATAAGCTTACCTCCTATATCACCTTTGTTAGCCCCCTTGAGCCTTTTAATCCCCTTTTGTTCTATAACCACATCACTAGCTTTAAGCAGAAAAATAAATTAAAAATCCCAAGTTGAATCCTTGGTTAGCTTAAGATAGAGATTGTGTGTCCACTAAGTGTGGGAAAACGTGGGAACATGGGTTGATAGGAAAGAATTAAATTAGTAAAATAATCAGAAATTTGGGAGCATGCTCATGTGAAACCAATTTAAATTAAAATACCATGTGCATTGATATATGTTGTGTTCAAAAAAAGCCCTTTTTAATTATATAAATAAATAAGGGGACAGAATTACCCTAATAATAAGTTTAGCGAAGAAATCAATGCACACAAGGTAAAATCAAAATAAAGTTGGTACATGAGTATGTAATAAGAAAGTGGAAAAATTGGGAAAACCAGGATAATTATAAATTATATAGAGTATGTATATGTTAGGTGAGATCTTAGACTAATCGAAAATTCAACTTATAGCTCACTTAGCCTTATATATATATCCTCACCTTTACCTTGACCCCATTACAACCTTGAAAAAATCTCATGATGTTTGTATGTATACATTATATATTTGTTGATTGGTTAGATGAAGAACAAAGTTTTAGAAAGCATGACTAGAAAAGAATAGAGTGATTAACTCCAAACACTGAGTGAATAGAGAGTAAACACAAATCCAGTGAGGGTTCAATAGCTCATCTCTATATATCCGGATTTAATAATTTAATTGTCTTGTAAGTTTGTGAAATATTTTAACCCAACTCAATTGTGAAAGTGCTTTAACATGATTTAGGCTTGGCTATATGATTCCTTGAAAATATGAATCAATTTAACCACATGTAAGCTCTATATATATATAGGTGGATAATAATTAGAATTGCATGATTCATTTAGGTAGCTTGCATTCAGAATAGATTGCATTGCATAAGATTCCACCATTCTACCTTCACTCCTTCTCTTGGATTTAGCAAGAGGACATGCTATTGTTTAAGTGTGGGGAGGTTGATAAACCCATATTTTATGATATATTTTGTGCTCAATTTAAGTGATTTTATCAATTCTTCACCCAATTATTCATGTAAATTGCATGGTTTTACTATTCCTTCTTTATTTTATGATATATGTGAAAAACATGTTTCCTATGCTTTAAAAATATTAAATTTAATTATCCTTCATTACCATTCGATGCCGTGATTTGTGTGTTAGGTATTTTGAGGTTTCATAGGGCAGGAATGGCTTAGAGGACAGAAAGGAAACATACAAAAATGGAAGAAAAGCACAAAAACAGAGTTTTAAAGAAAAAGGCAGTGACGCGAACGCATGGTCGACGCGGACGCGTGCCTAGCGCAAAATGGAAGCGACGCGAACGCATGGACGACGCGGACGCGTGCCCTGAGCAGAACGCAATTGACGCGTATGCGTGACCGACGCGTACGCGTGACAAGGAAAAACTCCAATTGACGCGAACGCGTGACCCACGCGAATGCGTGACAGACGCCACGTACATGAATCTGCAGAAAATGCCCCCAGCAATTTCTGGACCCTTTTTCGGCCCAATTCCAAATCCAGAAACACAGAATATAATCCAGAGAATGGAGGAATCAAAGAACAACTGGAAGAAAAAAACATACAATTGATAATTCACAATTTTAGGATTAGATGTAGCTTTTAGAGAGAGAGGTTCTCTCCTCTCTCTTAGGATTTAGTTTTAGAATTAGGATTTCTTTTATTTTATGGTTATTTCTTCAATCACAGGTTCAATGTTCCTTTAATTTTATGTTCTCTTCTACTTTTAGATACTCTAATGCTTTTACTTGTTAATTATTTATGTTGCCAAATTCGCTTATGAATCTTTCCATGTTAGATTTGAATATTCTATTTAATATAAGTTGAGGTATTTCAGATTTATGATTGTTTTACTCTATTTATAATGCTTTCAATTTAATTTAAGATTTATTCCCTTTTCGCTTTGGTTAAGTAATTGGTAACGCTTGAGTTATCAAACTCAGCAGTTGATTGGAAATTGGGATTGCTGATTGATTTGGATCCCTCTAAAGCTAGTCTTTTCCATAGGAGTTGACTAGGACCTGAGGAATCGAATTAATTTATCCAGTTGACTTTCCTTCATAGTTAGAGGTTAACAAAGTGGGAGCAATAACAATTCTCATCACACCTGATAAGGATAACTAGGATAGGACTTTCAGTTCTTATACCTTGCCAAGAGTCTTCATAATTATTAATTTTTCTCGCCATTTAAATTACATGTTCCCTATTTCAAAAACCCAAAAATATACCTTTTTCCATAACAAATAATAAATCATATATCCCTGCAATTCCTTGAGAAGACGACCCGAGGTTTAAATACTTCGGTTATAAATTTTATTGGGTTTTGTTACTTGTGACAACCAAATTTTTGTACGAAAGGATTCTCTGTTGGTTTAGAAACTATACTTACAACGCGATTATTTTTATAAAAATTCTTTACCGACATAAAATCCGACCATCAGACACCCATCGCTTATTTCACTTATTGTCATCATCATTTTCATCATACTCAATCTTTACTCCTCATCACTTTCATCCTCATCACGCATCACTTTACATCTTATTCATTTTCCTTAATTCCACAAACTTAACTCTTCAATTTCGGTCTCTAACTCTTCCATTCTTAATTACACCGGCTCTATACTCTTATTGGTGTTTATAAAGGTATAATGGTTAAAAGACTTAAAAATACGCTTTTGCCAAATCTGGAGGTTGTGCATACGCATGCCTATGACTTGCGTATGCATGGCTAAAATTTTGGGGGTTGCATACATGAGTCCTTCTTCACGTACACGAGTGTTGAGACAGGAGCTTTCTCTCTCATCACGTACTACGTCTGCGTACGCGAATTGGCAATTTTGACACTGCCACGTATGCATGCCTCTTTCCGCGTATGTGAAACCACTGGACAGTGCCCATTGTCCGCATCGCGTGGCACCTTCGCGTATGCGAGTGTTGTAGAATTGCCAAAAAGCTGTTAAGTGTAAAAATAAGTTTTTGAACCCAATTTTCAAACATTCATATCTTTTTGTACAAAATTCATTTTTCAACCATTCTTGAACCGTTGGAAAGACCATTAAATGAATTTTCATAAAACTCCAATTTTGAAAGTTTTCTAACTCTGAGAACCGAGTTATGGCGCATCGAAATTGGCCAAAAATCTATTTTAACCAAAAATACACATTTACCAATTCTTCCAATTGTTCACAAGCCAAAATCATTTCCACTCAACAATTTTACCACAAACCAACCCATTTCACATTCTTACACTCAACCAAATTCAAACATACTTCATTTACTTACTTCAACTCAAATTTCATCCATTTCACATCTCAAACCTCAATTCACTAATATCCTATCATTCATTCCAACTTTCCACACAATCATTATTAATTTCCATTCAATTTTAAACATCATTCATACAATACATCCATCAAATTACCGTTCTTACCTTTTTTCGGCCTCTGGTCCAAATTCATGGCCTCTAGCCCAAATTCACCAATTCAATATATAATCCACAAACATATAATCATTATCCAAATAATCAAATTCCTCAACACACCAGTTATGCTAAATCACATAAATCCCATCCCAAATTCACACCCAACACTTGAATTCTCTACTTCAAGACTCACCCAAAAGCTCCACAAGCTAATCCCAAGTTCCAAATGTGTACTCAAAAGCTCCTAATACTCTAATATACACAGTTTCATACATACATCAACCTAGGGTTTATAAAATCTCATAAATCACAAGGGTTGAAGGATTCTTACCTTAACCCAAAAAAATAGTTGATGAAAATAGTTGATGAAACTCATCAATAGCTCATACTAGAGCACTCCTAAATAACCAAAATCACAATATTTCTTCAGAACCCAAACCAAAACTCTAAATTAGAGGGAAACACGAAACTGCACAGAGGAAAATTAGATACTCACCAAGTCCTAAACTCGTCTCAAGCATCATCATATCCACAACTCCACAATTTCATCATATCAATTGTCTTTACAGTACTCTCTCACTTCACTCAACTAATCCACCCTCAGCACTCCAGAATCATAGGACTCTGTCTTCTAAACTTTTTACTTGAAACTATCTAGTTAACTTACTTAGGGTATTCTCTAAGTTTCAAAACCTAAAAAAAAAGTTAAGACACCCTAAAGGAGCTTTATGGAAGTTCACAAGCTTGCCAGAAAGGTAAAACAGTTGAAAAAAAGGTTTTCTTAAAAACAGGACAGTGTACATACGTATAGGATTGTGCATACGCACTCCCAGAAGAATTTTCACAAAGTGTACATACGCATAGAGGTGTGCGTACACACAGAAGATAAAAGTTTTTATTTTAAATGCACGCATAGATACGTGCGAACACCCTCAATAGAAGGCACTTCCCAACGTGTGCTAGCACACGATGTTGTACGTACGCACAACTTACAAAATTCACAGGGTGTGTGCACGTACCAGAGTGTGCTAACACTTTCAACAGTAGGCATCTCCCTGTGTGTGCGTGCGCACCAGAGTGTGCGTACGCACGTATTTTGAAAATTACAGGGTGTGCGTGCGCACAAAGGTGTGCGTACGCACAAGTCAAAACATAGCCACTGTTCGGAGCACGTGCACAACAGTGTGCGTGCGCACACAAACTAGAAATCAAAAATTTTGCAACATCAGAGAATTCAGATTTTTGGTACAAACTTCCAATGATCCTATATTTCCTACAAAATCTATACCATTTTAAAACTCTTTGAATTATCTTTAATTTTATATAAAATTCAGTCAATTTCAACAACTGTGGCTCAAGATATGATCCGTCAAAGTTCACCAAAAACTAGTTTTTACCAAATGTTCACTAGGTTCCCAACTTCCAAAGTTCACAATCAAAACCAATAATCCTACAACTAAAACAGTTCCAATGCACCTAATTTATTTCCAAATATCATCCAACACATTCCACAACCTACAAAATACATATTTCATCATTTTTCTCCAAAATTCCAACTCATGCACCTCTACTCCTCAAGAATTAACAACTTAATATCAATCTACCAACCTCAACATTACAAACATCATAATTCATTATCATTCCAAACAATCATCATTATACAACCCAACATGATAATTCCACATCATCATTTACTAATATCATCTCAATCATTAAATTCAACATACATCAGAATTATCAACGGTCAATTTCAATCCTATCCTATGGTCCACTAGCCTAAGTGTCCAAAAATATTATATATTACATAGAGAAAACCGAAACCATACCTTGGCCGATTCCGAATATGCACAAAACACCACATTAAGTCCAAGCAAGCTTTCAATCACCAACAAATCACCAGTCTCACCTTCAAAGCTCTAAATCAACTCTAACAAGCATTAACAATCAATATTCCAAGCTATACACATTAATGCCCCATAATTTAATACCTAGGGTTCATTAAATTCATAAATTTACAAGGTAAAGAGTTTTCTTACCTTCTCCGATGGTGTTTAGAGTACAAACCACCAATAGCCTAACCTTAAGTACCACCTAATCAATCAAAACACAAAAATTCATTCAAAACCAAAACCTATATTTTTGATTTTCTTAGGGCAGAGAAGAGGAGAGGAAATTTCGAATTCTACCTACACAAGTTAGATAGAACTAATAGGCTTGGTGAGAGCTTCGCGTAGCCGCTAACGGCACGCGAATCGGAGTACTGTAGCTCGAGTTATGGCCACCAGAAGTCGTGGATGAATAGTAACACTTCTCTCCTCCTCTCTTCTCACTTGCAGCTGGTGTGTTGTGTTTTGGTGGAGTGAATGAGCTGAAAATCTCATTAAGTGTGCTTTCATATGTTGGGTTTGGGCCTAACTTGGACCAGGTCTAACCCGTTAGTGTTTTTGGCCCGTTTGGCCAAGTTGGGCCAAACCTTTAAAATTAGTGTCCGATTTTCAACTTTAATTTGTTTTCTAAGTTTTTCTACAATTTTTATTATTCTCGCACAGTACCGGATAGACTTAAGCCGCTACTGCCGACTAATTTATCGGTACACGTTTTTACACAATTTTCTGCAGAAAATTACATTTTTCAACTTAGAAAAATCTACTGAGTCCAAAAATAATATTTATATTTTCAAATTAACATTCTAAATTTTTGGATCCTATTTTGGGTAATTTAATGTAATTAATCAAGCGGTTAATTAGTCGCAGTTCTTACATTTTTCCTGTATGGACAATCTGGGGAGATACGCCATGGTCTCCCTGATGAGTCTATATTTTTTGATATATTTTAGCTTGATTTGAATGGATTTCATCACATAAACTCACACTTATTCACTAAAATAGCATACTTTTGTGTTTTATCCCTAGATTGGACCTAAATGTGAAAACATGTGTTTTTGTGCCTACATTGGTGATTTTAATTCCACTTTCATGCCATTCGATGCCGTGATATGTTTTGTGAGTGATTTCAGGTCATTTTGGCAAGATTGGCTAGGTAAAAGTGGAAGAAAGTATGTACAAGGGAGAACACTTGAAGAAAACAAGGAAAAGCACACACAGACAAGTGTGCATGCGCACAAGTACCCGTGCGTACGCACACGAAGGAATTTGTATGTGTGCGTGCGCACAACCCTCTGTGCGTACGTACAGGTGGACTTTCAGCAAAGTGTGCGTACGCACACATCTGTGCGTACCCTACACGTGATTTCATTAATGACACACGTGCTGCGTGATTTTGGGGGCCTTTGGCCTAGTTTTTGAAGGCTCAATGCTGAAATTGAAGTGCTATATGAAGGGGATATCAACACATATGAAGGTATTAGGTTTTATTAGGTAGCATTAGGTAGAATTAGGACTTAGACATAATTTTCCATAGTTTTACATAGTAGGAGTAGGAGTAGTGTAGATTAGGGAGAGCTCTCTTAGGATTCTTAATTAGGGTTCATTGTAGCATTTTATAGCAAGCTTTGATTTTGGATTTTGCTCATCTTTTGTAAGTACTCTCAATTTCCTCGTTAATTTCACTACTTTTGCTTTTATGTTCTTATGGTTCAAGTTACTTTGTTTATATATACAATTTTGGTATCTTAAAATTTTGATTGATGAATTTAATATTTTATGCCTTATATATGCTTGATTGCTTGTTTATAGTTGGTCTTGTGAATATTTTGGTTATAGATTTTATTTTTCTTTGCAATTTCCTATGTTTTGGTTTTATGCTCACAAGGTGTTTGTGAAAATGCCAATTATGCGTTTTGAGTAGATTTTCACACCTTGGCTTGGGATTTGAGTTCCTAGGATACTAGAGTCATAATGTCCGATATTTAGTGGCAATTCTTGGGTAGTTAGTTGATTCTTATTTTCATTGACGCTAGCTTTTTACTAACTAGTTTGGTAAGTTAGCTAGGACTTATGGATTAAGTTAACTAAGCGAGATTGACTCATCATAGTTGCCATAGTTATGGTTATGGTGATGATAGAATTCCTTGGATCCTCATTCCCAAGTCAAGGCTCTTTTAATGCATTCCTATCATTTTCACTAAGTTTTTATCTTGTTTCCTTTTTAATTGCATTAATTATCAATTTTGATCATTCCTTAGTTCTTTCATTTCTTAGTTCTTTTAATCTTTTGTTCTTTGATTACAAAACCCCTTTGCCTCACAACCGAAAGTGTAACACTTCAATTGCATCCTAGGGAGAACGACCCGAGGTTTAATTACTCTCAGTTATTTTAATTTAAATTTGATATTTGATTAAGAGAATTCATTGTTGGTTTGGACTATGCTACTAACGAATTGATTCTTGTTTTGATTGATTCTAAATTAACAATAATTCTCTCTTATCAAATTTGGCGCCGTTGCCGGGGATGCAATTGAGTGCTATCCTTAGGTTGTTGTAAATATGTTGATAGTATAAATATCTTACTTTTTGGTTGTTTGGTTATTTTTGTTAATATTTATGTGTTTGTTTTTCTTGTTTGTTGATGTCTTTTGCTTTTATTTTCTACTTTCTCTATGAGCTATCACCCTTGTTGCTTGGAGCTTGGTTATGAGTATTTTGTAGGGTATAATAAATTCAAATTGGGATTGCTTCAAGGAGTGGGAGAATCAATTTAGGGAGGAACCAATTACGTATGGTAACACTCATGGCAAACACCTCATCTATACTCTAACGAGCCAAACCCTCCCCTATGTGAATACCAAATCCAAAGATATGAAAGATACCCCCTACATAACCCCTAACCACCAAACCTTCAAGCACCATACCATACACCTCCATGGAATCAAAATGTCTATACACCTTGTTACCAACCATATGAACTACCACATTCTTATACACCACCTCAATACCCTCACCCACATAATACACCTTCCTACTATACAACCGTTCTCCCAACCTTTGAACCTTCTCTTGCATCAAATTGTGAAATTCTCCAACCCTTGCCCCAAGAATAACAAGACCTTCAAGCATTCTTCCAAGAGCAAGAAGGATTCTGAAAGAAGCAAGGGGAGTTCATAGCTACTATAGCCGAAGCGGTGACCCGCTTGGCCTCACTACACTCAACCACTCAAGACATCCCCCTTGAAGAAGGTGGAGGATCAACTAAGGAGTGTAGTAAGGAGGGGAACATAGAGTCTCAAATTGAAGAAGTGGAATTGAAGCTTAAGTCACAAGTAGAGGAAGGTAGAACTAGTGAACCGAAAAAGCTAAATGGAGAATTGAGGGAGTTTGATCAATAAGTGGATTGCATCATCAATAATTTTTTGTCCACCTTGGTCAACCCTCTCAATGATCTTGAGGAGCCTCCCACTTTTGAGTTTGAGAGAGAAAGGGGAGAGCTAGAAAACAGTGGTTAGGAAGAGGTAATCATCCATGAAGTGGAGGCATATATGCAAGAGTTTACAAGAGCAATTCCAAATCAAGGGCAATTTGAATGGGTGACAATTTCCTCCATCAGCTTCATAGGCCCTGGTGCACGAAATTGTGATCTCAGGCAACGGCGCCAAAAACTCAGTACGCACGTCTTAATAAATCGTTTTTCATTCACAACTTCGATACAACTAACCAGCAAGTGCACTAGGTCGTCCAAGTAATAAAACCTTACGTGAGTAAGGGTCGATCCTGTAACAGCCCAGACGACCCGCTAGCACGATATTGTCCGCTTTGGCACACAAGGCCTCACGGTTTTGCCTTTGACGATAGGGATGATGGCCAAAGCCCCCCACACTCACTCGTCAAAACGCGTCATGCTAGGGAGAGGTATCCACACCCTTATAAGGCATGCTTCGTTCCCCTCTCCAACCGATGTCGGCCTTACAATCCACCCCCCTAAGGGAGTCCAACGCCCTCGCTGGCACATCGATCTGGGTTCTGGCTCTGATACCATCTGTAACAGCCCAGACCACCCGCTAGCACGATATTGTCCGCTTTGGCACACAAGGCCTCACGGTTTTGCCTTTGACGATAGGAATGATAGCCGAAGCCCCCCACACTCACTCGTCAAAACGCGTCATGCTAGGGAGAGGTATCCACACCCTTATAAGGCATGCTTGGTTCCCCTCTCCAACCGATGTGGGTCTTACAATCCACCCCCCTAAGGGAGTCCAGCGCCCTCGCTGGCACATCGATCCGGGTTCTGGCTCTGATACCATCTGTAACAGCCCAGACCACCCGCTAGCACGATATTGTCCGCTTTAGCACACAAGGCCTCACGGTTTTGCCTTTGACGATAGGGATGATGGCCGAAGCCCCCCACACTCACTCGTCAAAACGCGTCATGCTAGGGAGAGGTATCTACACCCTTATAAGGCATGCTTCGTTCCCCTCTCCAACCGATGTGGGCCTTACAGATCCCACAGAGATTGTTGGTATGAAGCAAGCTATGGTCATCTTGTAAATCTCAGTCAGGCGGATATCAAATGGTTATGGAGTTTTCAAATAATGATAATAAATAAACAGAAAATAAAGATAGAAATACTTATGTAAATCATTGGTGAGAATTTCAGATAAGCGTATAGAGATGCTTTCGTTCCTCTGAACCTCTGCTTTCCTGCTGTCTTCATCCAATCATTCCTACTCCTTTCCATGGCAAGCTTTACATAGGGCATCACCGTTGTCAATGGCTACATCCCATCCTCTTTGTGAAAAAGGTCCAAATGCTCTGTCACGGCACGGCTAATCATCTGGAGGTTCTCGATCATACTGGAATAGGATTCACCCTTCTTTTGCGTCTGTCACTACGCCCAGCACTCGCGAGTTTGAAGTTCATCACAGCCATCCCTTCCCAGATCCTACTCGGAATACCACAGACAAGGTTTAGACTTTTCGGATCTCAGGAATGGCCATCCACGGGTTCTAACTTATACCACGAAGATTCTAATATCTCGGACTCGGTCCTCCGTATTAGATATCTAAGAGATACTCATTCTGGCTTGTTTGCATGTAGAATGGAAGTGTTTGTCAGGCACGCGTTCATAAGTGAGAATGATGATGAGCGTTACATAATCATCACATTCATCATGTTCTTGGGTACGAATGGATATCTTAGAAGCAGAATAAGTTGATTTGAATATAAAATAGTAGTACTTTGCATTAAATCATGAGGAACAGCAGAGCTCCACACCTTAATCTATGGAGTGCAGAAACTCTACCGTTGAAAATACATAAGTGATGAAGGTCCAGGCATGGCCGAATGGCCAGCCCCCAAACATGATCAATATGATCCTAAGTTGAACTAAAAATCATAAGATCCTCTAATACAATAGTGAAAAGTCCTATTTATACTAAACTAGCTACTAGGGTTTACAGAAGTAAGTAATTGATGCATAAATCCACTTCCGGGGCCCACTTGGTGTGTGCTTGGGCTGAGCTTGAAGTTTACACGTGCAGAGGCTTCTTTTGGAGTTGAACGCCAAGTTGTAACGTGTTTTTGGAGTTCAACTCTGGTTCGTGACGTGTTTTTGGCGTTTAACTCCAGACTGCAGCGTAGAACTGGCATTCAACGCCCTTTTGCGTCATCTAAACTCGGGCAAAGTATGGACTATTATATATTTCTGGAAAGCCCTGGATGTCTAATTTCCAACTCAATTGGAAGCGCGCCATTTAGAGTTATGTAGCTTCAGAAAATCCACTTTGAGTGTAGGGAGGTCAGAATCCAACAGCATCAGCAGTCCTTCTTCAACCTCTGAATCTGATTTTTGCTCAAGTCCCTCAATTTCAGCCAGAAAATATCTGAAATCACAGAAAAACACACAAACTCATAGTAAAGTCCAGAAATGTGAATTTAACATAAAAACTAATAAAAATATCCCTAAAAGTAACTAGATCCTACTAAAAACATACTAAAAACAATGCCAAAAAGCGTATAAATTATCCGCTCATCACAACACCAAACTTAAATTGTTGCTTGTCCCCAAGCAACTGAAAATCAAATAGGATAAAAAGAAGAGAATATACTATAAATTCCAAAATATCAATGAAACATAGCTCCAATCAGATGAGCGGGACTTGTAGCTTTTTGCCTCTTGAATAGTTTTGGCATCTCACTTTATCCATTGAAGTTCAGAATGATTGGCATCTATAGGAACTTAGAGTTCAGATAGTGTTATTGATTCTCCTAGTTCAGTACGTTGATTCTTGAACACAGCTACTTTATGAGTCTTGGCCGTGGCCCTAAGCACTTTGTTTTCCAGTATTACCACTGGATACATAAATGCCACAGACACATAATTGGGTGAACCTTTTCAGATTGTGACTCAGCTTTGCTAAAGTCTCCAATTAGAGATGTCCAAGGTTCTTAAGCACACTCTTCTTTTGCTTTAGACCTTGACTTTAACCGCTCAGTCTCAAGTTTTCACTTGACACCTTCACGCCACAAGCACATGGTTAGGGACAGCTTGGTTTAGCCGCTTAGGCCAGGATTTTGTTCCTTTAGGCCCTCCTATCCACTGATGCTCAAAGCCTTGGGATCCTTTTTATTTACCCTTGCCTTTTGGTTTTAAGGGCTATTGGCTTTTTGCTCTTGCCTTTTGGTTTTAAGAGCTTTTGGCTTTTTCTGCTTGCTTTTTCTTTTTCTTTCTATTTTTTTTTTTGCCATTTTTTTTTCTGCAAGCTTTTTATTCACTGCTTTTTCTTGCTTCAAGAATCATTTTTATGATTTTTCAAATTATCAAATAACATGTCTCCTTGTCATCATTCTTTCAAGAGCCAACATATTTAACATTCATAAACAACAACTTCAAAAGACATATGCACTGTTCAAGCATTCATTCAGAAAATAAAAAGTATTGTCACCACATCAATATAATTAAACTAAGTTCAAGGATAAATTCGAAACTCATGTACTTCTTGTTCTTTTGAATTAAAAACATTTTTCATTTAAGAGAGGTGATGGATTCATAGGACATTCATAACTTTAAGACAAAGTTATTAAATACTAATGATCATGTAATAAGACACTAACATAGATAAGCACTTAACATAAAGAAAACAAAAAACAGAAAATTTGAGAACAAGGAATGAGTCCACCTTAGTGATGGTGGCGTTTCCTTCTTGAGGAACCAATGATGTCCTTGAGCTCTTCTATGTCTCTTCCTTGTCTTTGTTGCTCCTCCCTCATAGCTCTTTGATCTTCTCTAATTTCATGGAGGGTGATGGAGTGCTCTTGGTGCTCCATCCTTAGTTGTCCCCAATAATTGTGTGGAGGAAAATATATCCCCTGAGGTATCTCTGGGATCTCTTGATTTGCAGTCAAATGTTCTACCACTGAGCTATAGACCCTTGAGATGAATCTCTCCATCTCCTATGACTCGGAGGTGGAAGCTTTTGTCTTCCCTTTCCTCTTTCTAGAGGTTTCTCTAGCCATAGGTGCCATCAATGGTTATGGAAAAACAAAAAAGCTATGCTTTTGCCATACCAAACTTAGAATGTTGCTCGCCCTCGAGCAAAAGAAGAAAGAATAGTAGAAGAAGAAGAAGATATGGAGGAGATGGAGGGATGTGTGTATTCGGCTATATGGGTGGGCTTGGGTGGGAAAGAGATTTTGAATTTTGAAGGTAGGTGGGGTGTATGGATGTGAGTGGTGAATGGAAAAACAGAAGGGATGACTGTGAATGGAGAGAGGGAGGGTGATATAGGATTATGAGGAGGTAAGGTGAGTGGAGGAATGTGGGGATCCTGTGGGATCCACAGATCCTGAGGTGTCAAGGATTTACATCCCTGCACCAATTAGGCATGTAAAACGCCTTTGCATGCAATTCTGGCGTTTAAACGCTGAACTGATGCTTGTTCTGGGCGTTCAACGCCCAGATGCAGCATGTTTCTGGCATTGAATGCCAGTTCTATGCTTGTTTCTGGTGTTCAGCACCAGCTCTATGCTCTGTTCTGGCGTTGAACGCCAGCCAGATGCTCCTTACTGGCGTTTAAACGCCAGTAAGTCCTTCCTCCAGGGTGTGATTTTTCTTCTGCTATTTTTTTTATTCTGTTTTTAATTTTTTGATTTATTTTGTGACTCCACATGATCATGAACCTAATAAAACATGAAAGAACAATAAAAATAAAAATAAAATTAGATAAATAAAAATTAGGTTGCCTCCCACAAGCGCTTCTTTAATGTCAATAGCTTGACAGTGGGCTCTCATGGAGCCACACAGGTGATCAGGTCAATTTTATAGACTTCCCAACACCAAATTTAGAGTTTGGATATGGGAGTTCAACACCAAACTTAGAGTTTGGCTGAGGCCTCCCAATACCAAACTTAGAGTTTGACTGTGGGGGCTTTAGTTGACTCTGTACTGAGAGAAGCTTTTCATGCTTTCTCTCCATGGTTACAAAAGGAGATCCTTGAGTTTTAAACACAAGGTTGTCCTCATTCAGTTGAAGGATCAATTCTCCTCTGTCCACATCAATCACAACTCTTGCTGTGGCTAGAAAGGGTCTTCCAAGGATGATGGATTCATCCTCATCCTTCCCAGTATCTAGGATTATGAAATCAGCAGGAATGTAAAGGCCTTTAACCTTTACTAACATGTCCTCTACTTGTCCATAAGCCTATTTTCTGGAATTGTCTGCCATCTCTAGTGAGATTCTAGTAGCTTGTACCTCAAAGATTCCCAGTTTCTCCATTACAGAGAGTGGCATGAGGTTTATTCCTGACCCCAGGTCACATAGAGCCTTCTCAAAGGTCATGGTGCCTATGGTACAAGGTATTAGAAACTTTCCAGGATCCTGTTTCTTCTGAGGCAATCTCAGTTGATCCAATGCATTTAGTTCATTGGTGAACAGGGGAGGTTCATCTCCCCAAGTCTCATTACCAAATAAATTGGCATTCAGCTTCATGATTGTACCAAGGAACTTGGCAACTTTCTCCTCAATAACATCCTCATTCTCTTCAGAAGAGGAATACTCATCAGAGCTTATGAATGGCATAAGGAGGTTTAATGGAGTCTCTATGGTCTCTTGATGAGTCTTAGATTCCTTTGGTTCCTCAGAGGGAAACTCCTTATTGATCACTGGACGTCCTAGGAGGTCTTCCTCCTTGGGATTCACGTCCTCCCCTTCCTCCTTGGATTCGGCCATGATGGTTATATCAATGGCCTTGCACTCTCCTTTTGGATTTTCTTCTGTATTGCTTGGGAGGGAACTTGGAGGGGTTTCAATGATCTTCTTACTCAGCTGGCCCACTTGTGCCTCCAAATTTCTAATGGAGGATCTTGTTTCATTCATGAAACTTAAAGTGGCCTTAGATAGATCAGAGACTATGTTTGCTAAGCTAGATGGATCCTGCTCAGAACTCTCTGTCTTTTGCTGAGTTGATGATGGAAAAGGCTTGCTATTAAACCTGTTTCTTCCACCATTGTTAAAGCCTTGTTGAGGATTTTATTGATCCTTCCATGAGAAATTTGGGTGATTTCTCTATGAGGGGTTATAGGTGTTTCCATAAGGTTCACCCATATAATTTACCTCTGCTATTGCAGAGTTTTTAGGATCATAAGCTTCTTCTTCAGAAGATGCCTCTTGAGTACTGTTGGATGCAGCTTGCATTTCATTCAGACTCTGAGAAATCATATTGACTTGATGAGTCAATATTTTATTCTGAGCCAATATGGCATTCAGAGTATCAATTTCAAGAACTCCCTTCTTCTGAGGCGTCCCATTACTCACAGGATTCCTCTCAGAAGTGTACATGAACTGGTTATTAGCAACCATGTCAATAAGTTCTTGAGCTTCTGCAGGCATTTTCTTTAGGTGAATGGATCCACCTGCAGAAGTATCCAATGACATCTTAGCTAATTCAAACAGACCATCATAGAATATATCCAGTATGGTCCATTCTGAAAGCATGTCAGAAGGACACTTTTTGGTCAGTTCCTTGTATCTCTCCCAAGCTTCATAGAGGGATTCACTTTCTTTCTGTCTGAAGGTTTGAACATCCACTCTAAGCTTACTCAGCTTTTGAGGAGGAAAGAACTTGGCTAAGAAAGCCTTGACCAGCTTATGCCAAGAGTTCAGGCTATCCTTAGGTTGAGAGTCTAACCATATTCTAGCTCTGTCTCTTACAGCAAACGGAAAAAGCATGAGCCTGTAGACTTCAGGATCTACTCCATTAGTCTTAACAGTGTCACATATCTGCAAGAATTCAGATAAGAACTGAAAGGGATCTTCAGATGAAAGTCCATGAAACTTGCAGTTTTGTTGCATCAGAGAAACTAATTGAGGTTTAAGCTCAAAATTGTTTGCTCCAATGGTAGGGATGGAGATGCTTCTTCCATGTAAATTGGAATTAGGTGCAGTAAAGTCACCAAGCATCCTCATTGCATTATTATTATTTTCGGCTGCCATCTCCTCTTCCTGTTCGAAAATTCCTGTAAGGTTGTCTCTGGATTGTTGTATTTTAGCTTCTCTTAGTTTCCTTTTCAGAGTCCTTTCAGGTTCTGGATCAGCTTCAACAAGAATGCCTTTTTCCTTGTTCCTGCTCATATGAAAGAGAAAAGAAGATGAATCCTCTATGTCACAGTAAAGAGGTTTCTTATTGTTAGTAGAAGAAGAAAGGGAATAGGAGTGAAGAAGAATGGATAATCCAAACACAAGGGTGAGGATAGGAGCAGTGATTTGAGATGAAGAGAATTGTTAGTAAATGAATAAATAAATAGAAGGAGATGGGAGAGAGGGAATTTCGAAAAATAAATTTTGAAAAATAGTTAATGGTTTTCGAAAATTAAGATAAAATTAAAATTAAAAATTGAAATAATTAATTAATTAAAAAGAATTTTTGAAAAAGAGGGAGGTATTTTCGAAAATTAGAGAGGGATAGTTAGTTAGGTAGTTTTAAAAGAGATAAGAAACAAACAAAAAGTTAATTGGTTAGTTGAAACAATTTTTGAAAATCAATTTTTAAAAGATAAGAAGATAAGAAGTTAGAAAAGATATTTGAAAAAGATATGATATGAAAAGGTAGGATTAAAAAGATATGATTTTAAAAAAGATAAGATAAAAAGATATTTTTGAAAAGATATGATTAAAATTAGTTTTGAAAAAGATTTGATTTTTAAAATCACAATTAATGACTTGATTCACAAAAAATCACAAGATATGATTCTAGAACTTAAAGTTTGAATCTTTCTTAACAAGTAACAAACTTGAAATTTTTGAATCAAAACATTAATTGTTGATGATATTTTCGAAAATATGATGTAAAATTAAGAAAAAGATTTTGAAAATATTTTGAAAAAGATTTTGAAAAAGATAAGATTTTTAAATTGAAAATTTGATTTGACTCATAAGAAACAACTAAATTTTAAAAAGTTTTGAAAAAGTCAACTCAAATTTTCGAAAATTTATGAGTGAGAAAGGGAAAGATATTTTTTTATTTTTGAATTTTTAATGAAGAAAGAGAAAAACACAAAATTGACTCAATGCATGAGAATTTTTAGATCAAAACAATGAATGCATGCAAGAACATTATGAATGTCAAGATGAACACCAAGAACACTATGAATGTCAAGATGAACATTAAGAACTTATTTTTGAAAAATTTTCAAGAAAAGAAAACATGAAAGACACCAAACTTAGAAATTTTTCATGTATAGACACTATGAATGCAAGAATGCATATTAAAAACAAGAAAAGACACAAAAGAAGAAAATATGAAGATCAAACAAGAAGACTTACCAAGAACAACTTGAAGATCATGAAGAACATTATGAATGCATGAATTTTCGAAAAATGCATAAATTTGTAGAAAAAATACAATTGACACCAAACTTGAAATTGACTCAAGACTCAAATAAGAAACACAAAATATTTTTGATTTTATGATTTTATGATTTTTTTTGTATTTTCTTTTAAATTTTTTTTCAAAAAACATATAGAAAAAAAGAAAATAAGAAATTCAAAATTTTTAATAAGAATTCCAGGAATCTTTCAATGTTGGCCTAAAGCTCCAATCCAAGGGTTGGGCATGGCTTAATAGCCAGCCAGCTTTAGGATATATTACATGCATTGAAGTGATTAGTTGAATCCTCAGCCCAAGAGAATTTAGACATGGCTTTACAGCCAACCAGGATTCAACAAATCATCATGAAACACTAGAATTCATTCTTAAAAATTCTGAAGAAAAATATATTTTATTTTATTTATTTATTTTTTGAAAATTAATTGGGAAAAACGAAAAAGAAGGAAATATTTTTGAAAACTTTTTGAAAACTTTTTGAAAACAAAATAAGAAGAAAATTACCTAATCTGAGCAACAGGATGAACCGTCAGTTGTCCAAACTCTACCGTTGAAAATACATAAGTGATGAAGGTCCAGGCATGGCCAAATGGCCAACCCCCAAACGTGATCAATATGATCCTAAGTTGAACTAAAAATCATAAGATCCTCTAATACAATAGTGAAAAGTCCTATTTATACTAAACTAGCTACTAGGGTTTACAGAAGTAAGTAATTGATGCATAAATCCACTTCCGGGGCCCACTTGGTGTGTGCTTGGACTGAGCTTGAAGTTTACACGTGCAGAGGCTTCTTTTGGAGTTGAACTCCAAGTTGTAACGTCTTTTTGGCATTCAACTCTTGTTCGTGACGTGTTTCTGGCGTTTAACTCCAGACTGCAGCGTAGAACTGGCATTCAACGCCCTTTTGCGTCCTCTAAACTCGGGCAAAGCATAGACTATTATATATTGCTGGAAATCCCTGGATGTCTACTTTCCAACGCAATTGGAAGCGTGTCATTTGGAGTTTTGTAGCTCCAGAAAATTCACTTTGAGTGCAGGGAGGTCAGAATCCAACAGCATCAGTAGTCCTTCTTCAACCTCTGAATCTGATTTTTGCTCAAGTCCCTCAATTTCAGCCAGAAAATACCTGAAATCACAGAAAAACACACAAACTCATAGTAAAGTCCAGAAATGTGAATTTAACATAAAAACTAATAAAAACATCCCTAAAAGTAACTAGATCCTACTAAAAACATACTAAAAATAATGCCAAAAAGCGTATAAATTATCCGCTCATCAGGCCCATACCAATTTCCTATCTTGGAGACGGATCACCAACTTAAGGCATTTCTTGGAGTACCAAATAGTGAAAGATCAGGTGTTGGTTGTCAAAGGAATTCAAGGCATGAATGGTGCAAAGTCCAATTGGGAGGAGGCCAACATTCAAGTGGGTGCTTCAAAGGTGCTTGGAGAGGTTGTTCATCCAAGGGTATAAGTGAAACTCAACAAGAGGATGATAGAGAAGCCAAAGTGTGGGATCCGGGTATACATCTTTACAACCAATAATTTTAGATCCCAATTTCTTGCTTGAGGTTGCTTGAGAGCTTAATATACTTCGTTTGGGATCCGGAAGGATTTTTGAAGAGTAAGCATGGTTGGCAAATCAAGGATGTATGGAAGCACAAGCCTCCTTGATGTGAGCTCCAACCAAAAGTCCAACTTGAGGACTTAAAACCAAAGTGCTAGGTGGGAGACACCCACCATGGTAATATCTTTTCAACTCTTCTTTCTTTTAGCTTTTGTTTATTGAATTTTGTCTCTTTAATTAACTTAGTTTGATTAGATTCTAGGTTTAAATTAGTTGCATTTTATGTTTGATCATGTGCTTTTGAAGAATGATGTGTTTTGGGCTTGCAAACTTTGGTTGATATCATGGTTGGTGCCTTAGAAGCGTAAAAAATGTTGCAGAAACAGAGTTCTGTGCATGCACACAGCATTGTGCGTATGCACACTTCCCCTGTTTTTCCCATATGTGCGCGCACACAGAAGTGTGCGTACGCACACTCATTGTCACACGCTCTGTTCACAGCGCTTGCACCCTCTATGCACGCGCACCCCATCACATTTTCATTCTGTGCGTACGCACACTCTTTTATGCGTACGCACACATGGTCATTTTACTTGCTTCAAAAAAAAAAGTGGTATGTGCGTGCGCACAGGGCTGTGCGTACCCACACGTCTTGAGACCCTCTCTGCCAACAGCGCTCGCACGTCCTGTGCGTATGAATGCCCCCCGTTTTTGCTATTGTGCGTACGCAGGAGTCGCGGTCTGGCTAGTAATGAGAAAGGGTGCCCTGTTGCGTGCCCACCCCCTCTCTTCTTTCCTTGTTTCTTCTTTTACCTCACCCCACCGCCCAGCCCCTTTAGGCGACCACTGCCGCCGCTAGAGCTACCACCGCCGCCACCATCTCTCTCTCTCTCTCTCTCTCTCTCTCTCTCTCTCTCTCTCTCTCTTCTCTTTTCTTCTTCTTCTTCTCCTTTTTCTTTCTTTTATTTCTTCTTCCTTCTTTCTTTTTCTTCTCTCTTTCTTCTCTTCTCCGGTGAAACTCTGCCACCGTGAGCCTCGCAGTGGCTATCACAAGTGCCACTGTTACCTATCTCTTCTTTGTTTTGCTTATTTTCTTGTTTAATTTTTGTTTTCTTTATTTAACTTTGGTAATCTAGGTTAAGTTTTGCTTAATTATTTCTTTGTTGCATTGCAAGTGTTCAATTTTTGATCTGTGGGTTGTTGATGTTTGAATTTTGGTTTGAAATTGATGAATATATGCACCGCATACCATGTGTTTGCTTAAATGCCTGAATGAACTTTTTGTTTAATACATATGTTGTCGCGACCATGTGGGTTAACCTATATCCTTGTTTGGCATTCTAATCAAGAATTGTGCACCTTTGAATGGTTATATTTCCAATAATATACTTGTTGTTTATTGCTTTGAGTTGCTAGCACCAAATTGATATGCAAGAGTGACATTTGATTTCTTATTTGGTGCAATTTTTAACAAGTACATATTGAATTTAGTGAATTGAATTGAATTGCTTGTTCATCATGGTTTTTAAGTCAATATACGCATCACAAGGTCCTTGTTTCTTGTTAATGCCTTGCATTTGTTTGAGTTGACTTGACTTGATTCCTATCAAGACTTGTCACTTTTTGTAACAAACACCTTAACTATGTGATTATTTGATTATTCCTAAGGATGAATAAGTAATTTTCTTTTCATCATTGCATTGGTTATTGTTTGTTGTGCTATTTTATATCAATTTTGCTCTTTCACTTGCACACCTTCAATATCCAATATTTCCTAAATCCAATTCACTATTGTAGTTGCCTAAGTTTGCTTGTATTTAATTGATGCTCATTCATTGCTTGCATCTTAGGCCATTTAGTTGAGGAACTCATGCTTACTTTTTGATTGTGTGGATGCCATTTTAACCGGCCGTTGTGTGTATTCTAACCGCACGTATAATTGAAATACACACATGGCTCATCATTTTCATCATACCACACCACTATGCAAACTTCCTCAAATAGATGCTTATTTGCTTCTTACTTTACCTTTTTGTGCTACTTGCCCTATGAGTCCTAATTATACTGTATTCATTCTTTTTGAGGATGAGACATAAAAGCAAGGAGTCGGGAGAGGAGAAGAACACCAAGGATGGAGATACCGAGCATGCATTGGACTTGGCAATTTTACCACAACCCAAGTCTCCACATCCATGAGCTGAAGGTGGAGCTTTTGAGAGACATTCTCCCCGGATCGTGTTCGTGCACGAAGGACCGTACAACGCTTAAGTGTGGGGAAGGATTCGTCATTTTGGGGCGTAAACTTTCTTTTCCGAACACTTTGAACTTTATTTTTGTTTCTTTCTATTATGTTTCTTGTAGATATTGGGAGTGTTTTTTATTGTTGCATTGCACTTTCTTCTAGTATATATATATATATATATATATATACATCTTAGTTCATCCATAGTTATTGCATTATGCATTTTTTTTTGCATGGTATATATCTTATAGATAGAAGTTGTGATTGGATAATGTGAATAGTATAGCACCTAGTTCAATTTTGTCCTAATTGTTCATGTTAGTTTTTTTAGATGTTGAAAATTAGGAATAGAACTAGGAAAATTTTGAAAAACAATTGCATCCATCACAAAATACATATATATAGGAAATAATTTTGGTGAAAAACAACAAAAATTTTCAAGAATTTTGTTTTAGGGAATTCTATTGAATTGATTTGGAAAATTGTTTTTAAACTTGCTTGAATGATTTTTTTGGAACATAGAAGAAAGATAGAACAAACAACCTTGTGAGTTGTTGAGCCTATAATGAGTGGTTGCACATTTTAACCACTATTTTGTTCTTGTGTGCTATACTCCTTCTATGATTGTAATCTTGGTTTTGCTTGATTCTTTATTTCCGATGATTGATGTTTGAATGCATTGAGCATGATTGATGCCATCTTTGTATAGTACACTAACCCATATAGACCTACCCTTGCATCTACCTTTGTTAACCCCTTTGAGCCTTATTAACCCACATTGTTTGTAATATCACCACATTACAACCTTAAGCGAAAAACCATGAATTTACCTTGAATTGTATCCTTGATTAGCTTAGGTTGAAAAGTGTGTTTCATTTAAGTGTGGGGGAATGTTGGAAAACATTGGTAGAGAAAATGTTTATTTTTGGGTATTTATTGAAAATTTGGAAAATGGGTGCACATTCATGTATCAATTTGCTTTAACTATATGCATTTATCATAGAAAAAAAAAAGAAAATAGAAAAGGAAAAAAAATGAAATTGATTAACCATGAATGTCTGTACTGAGTATGGCTTCCATGTAGTCCCAATAGTTAAAACCTATTGGATCATAATTTTGAGAAAATTTTTGAGTTTTATTTATATTGTTCCCAAATTGCTTTGGGGACAAGATTCTGAGGATTTGGATAGTTGAATGGGTTATAAAATCAGGATTGGTTTTGTCTTTGTAATGTTTGATAGATACTGAGTCAGTATCTATTAGGATGAACTCGTAAAATTGGCGGGTTTTGTTGGGTGCTAAAGGCCTGAAGTGGAATCCAGTAGGAAAAATCTTTGGGATGACTTTGTTTGGTGAGCTATCCCAAAATTCAGGCTCTATATGGATAATGTTTGAGGTCTTGTTTGTGGACATGTAATTGTTTTGGGCTTTTTGTGTTTTGGTGGTGCTTGAGAATGTTTGGGGTGATTGGATAATAGCTTTTTCTTTTGGGTTTTGTATTACTGTTTTTGGCTGGCCATTTGGGATATCAGTTGAGTTATGTCGATTTCTTCATCTGACTCACTGCAAATGTCAGCCCAAGATTTTTTGTTGAGTTTTGTGAGACCTTGGTCTTGTAGAGCCATGATGGTTTCTATTGGGAAGGCATAGTCTGCCTTAGTTTGTTTGGATTGAGTGATTACTGGCTCAATTGTTTGTTGGGCTGGGCCTTTGGAGGATTGTTGGGTAGGTTGTTGGGTAGATGACCCTGATTGTTGAGTAGGTTGTTGGATAGATGACCCCGTTGGGGTGCTGGACCCAGATCTTCTGATTGGCCCGGGTAGGGCTAGGCGAACGCCTCTGCCTCTTACTGAGGCTAAAGTTGCCTTTTTAGGCATCGTCTCTTTGCTTGTCTCGCTACAAATATTCACGTGTGAGAAAGTCAAGGAGAGAGTTTGAGTTGCCCTTGATGTGCTCAATATCAAAATCAAAAATGCTTAATATAGCTTGCCATCTGGCAAACACTTGTTTTGATGCAAGATTTTTAACATCATTTTGTAAAACTTCTTTAGCCGATTTGCAATCAACTTGGACTAAAAATTTTTGATTGAGTAAGTCAAACTGAAATTTTGTGATGCATAAAACAATGGCTAAAATTTCTTTTTTGATTGTGGAATAGTTTTGTTGAGTGCTATTCCAATGTTTGGATGTAAATGCAATGATACATTCTTTATCATGCAATTTTTGTTTTAGGATACCCCCGTATCCTAAATCTGATGCATCTGTTTCCACAATCTTGAATGCATGAGGAACAGGTAGGTAAAGGCAAGGAAGATTGTGGACTTTTGTTTTAAGAAATCTGATAATATTAGAGTGTTTGTCTGTCCATGGTGGAGGATTTTTCTTAAGCCTGTCATGGAGAGGCTTAATGAGATTGTTAAGATTTGGGATGAAATCTGATACATAATTGAGACATCCTAGGAACCTCTGGAGTTGAGGTTTATCAAGGATATAATCTGGAAACTTTTCTGCAAACAAAATTGATCTTTCAATTGGAGTTATAGTTCCTTGGAAAATCATATGACCAAGAAAACGGATTTTTGTTTTGAAAAGAACAATTTTTTATTTTGAAACCGCAAGTCCATTTTTTTGGATGATGTACATAAAGGTTTTAACATGTTTGAAATGTTCTCCTAAAGTTTAGGAGAAGATTAAGACATCATCTATATAAACGATTGTGAAATTTGAGTATGGGTTAAAAATATCATTCATGATTTTTTAAAATTCAGAAGGGGCATTTTTCAGACCAAACGGCATTACATTCCATTCATATTGACCAAATGGGACTGTAAATGCAGTTTTGTATCTGTCAGAATCTTTAATCTGGATTTGCCAAAAACCGGATTTCATATCAAACTTTGAAAAGATATTTGCTGAGTTTAATTTGTTGAGTAAATCTTTTTTGTTTGGGATAGGATAACGAATCGACTGCAAAGCTTGATTTAGAGGTTTGTAATTGATGACAAGTCTGGGGGTTCCTCGTTCTATCTCAGCTTGCTTATTTACATAAAAAGCTGAGCAAGACCAAGGACTTTTGCTAGGACGAATTAGTCCTTTATCCAAAAGATCTTTAATTTCTTTTTGACAATGCTGCAAAAGCTGCTCATTCATTTGAATGGGGCGGGCTTTTGTAGGGATTTTTGATTCTTTGAAATCCTTTTCATAGGAAAGACCAACAACATGTTATTTCCTATTCCAAAATACATGAGGCAGATCTGAACAGATAGACTTCTCAATTTGATTCAAAAGGTTCTTAATTTTATCTTGAATTTTTGGCTGAGAAAGTTGAGATTCAAGAGTTTTAAAAGAGATTTCTTCCTTCAAAAAGCAAATTTGTTTGGTCTTGGAGTCAATTAAGTTTAAGAATTTTTGGGTTGGTGAGTCTAAGAACTCAAAGAAGGTTACTTGTCCTCCCACAAAAGAGGTAAGTCCAGGAAAATCCGCTAGGTAAGGAAACAAAAGGATTATGAAAGGTATCCCCAAGACTACATCATTTTTAATATCCTTTGCTATGATGAAATTGGTGGGAATCTTAAGATTACCCTTTTCAACAAAAGCATCGGTTAATTTGAATTTGATATTTAGTCTTTCACCCGTTATCGATCTAAGACATTCAGTAGTCTTTTCAAAATATTTTGTGGGGATCAAACCTTCCTTAATACAATTTGAATCTGCACCTGAGTCAAAAAGTGCGATGGTTTCAAGAACGAAATCTTTAACGACAGTTTGGATATGAACACGATGTTTCATAAAGGAGAATACATTTATTATTCTCAGGATTTATTTTCCCTCATTGTCATTAGATGCTTCATCTTCTTGTTTGGTAGAAAACTTAGTTTGGTTTATAAGAGGATCAAGTTCTTCATCACCAGTTTCTTCCTTTTGCTTTAATTGCGAGAGAATGAATTGATGATTGTCTTGATTTCTTTTGATTTCCTGGATTTCTTTTTTAAGATTGTTAACCTCAGTCTGGAGATCCTGAATGGTTATGGGACGAATAACTTGTTTTTTTAATTTTTTGAAAATGGGTTTGACATCATATTTATTACTAAGGACTAAATTTTTGGGTTTTTTTCTCTTTCTGAAAAGATCTTTTTAATTTCAAAAGAAAATTTTTCTTTTGTTCTGGATCGCCAATAGCCTCTATAGCATCAAACAAGAGATCTTGATCTTTAGATAAAACACTAATCTGCTTAACATCGGAATCTGAGGATGATTCAATATCATTGATGAGCGGATAATTTATACGCTTTTTGGCATTATTTTTAGTATTTTTTAGTAGGATCTAGTTACTTTTAGGGATGTTTTCATTAGTTTTTATGTTAAATTCACATTTCTGGACTTTACTATGAGTTTGTTTATTTTTCTGTGATTTCAGGTATTTTCTGGCTGAAATTGAGAGACTTGAGCAAAAATCAGATTCAGAGGTTGAAGAAGGACTGCTGATGCTGTTGGATTCTGACCTCCCTACATTCAAAGTGGATTTTTTGGAGCTACAGAACTCGAAATGGTGCGCTTCCAATTGATTTAAAAAGTAGACATCCAGGGCTTTCCAGCAATGTATAATAGTTCATACTTTGGCCAAGAATAGACGATGTAAACTGGCATTCAACGCCAGGTCTCTATCCAATTCTGGCGTCCAGCGACAGAAAAGGATCCAAAACCAGAGTTGAACGCCCAAACTAGCAAAAAAGCTGGCGTTCAACTCCAAGAAGGACCTCTACACGTGCAACACTCAAAGCTCAGCCCAAGCACACACCAAGTGGGCCCCGGAATTGGATTTAGGCATCAATTACTTACTCTTGTAAACCCTAGTAGCTAGTTTATTATAAATAGGACATTTCACTATTGTATTTGACATCTTTGGACGCCTGGTTCTTAGATCAGAGGGGCTGGCCATTCGGCCATGCCTGGACCTTTCACTTATGTATTTTTAACGGTAGAGTTTCTACACTCCATAGATTAAGGTGTGGAGCTCTACTGTTCCTCAAAAATTAATGCAAAGTACTACTGTTTTCTATTCAATTCTTCTTATTTCGCTTCTAAGATATTCATTCGCACTTCAACCTGAATCTGATGAATGTGACAATCATCATCATTCCCTATGAACGCGTGCCTGACAACCACTTCCGTTCTACCTTAGACTGAATGAGTATCTCTTAGATCTCCTAACCAGAATCTTCGTGGCGTAAGCTAGAATGATGGCGGCATTCAAGAGAATCCGGAAGGTCTAAACCTTGTCTGTGGTATTCCGAGTAGGATTCAATGAATGAATGACTGTGACGAGCTCCAAACTCGCGATTGCGGGGCGTTAGTGACAGACGCAAAAGGATAGTAAATCCTATTCCAGCATGATCGAGAACCGACAGATGAATAGCCGTGCCGTGACAGGGTGCGTTGACCATTTTCACTGAGAGGATAAGATGAAGCCATTGACAAGGGTGATGCCTCCAGACGATTAGCCGTGCCGTGACAGGGCATTGGATCATTTTCCCACGAGATGAGCGAAAGTAGCCATTGACAATGGTGATGTATCACATAAAGCCAGCCATGGAAAGGAGTAAGACTGACTGGATGAAGATAGCAGGAAAGCAGAGGTTCAGAGGAACGAAAAGCATCTCCATTCGCTTATCTGAAATTCCTACCAATGATTTACATAAGTACCTCTATCCCTATTCTATTATTTATTTTCGAAAACCCATTACTGTTTGATATCCGCCTGACTGAGATTTACAAGGTGACCATAGCTTGCTTCATACCGACAATCTCCGTGGGATTCGACCCTTACTCACGTAAGGTATTACTTGGACGACCCAGTGCACTTGCTGGTCAGTTACACGGAGTTGTGAACCATGGTTTTGGCATCATGTTTTTGGCGCCATTTCCAGGGAAAGAAAGAGCAATGAACTTTACATAATTAAAGTGTAATCACGATTCCGCGTACCAAGTTTTTGGCGCCGTTGTCGGGGATTGTTCGAGTTTTTGGCAAGCTTTTGGTCCGGTAACATCAGTGCCAAGTTTGATCCAGCAACAGCACCAAGTTTTTGGCGCCGTTGCCAGGGATTGTTCGAGTTTGGACAACTGACGGTTCATCTTGTTGCTCAAATTAGGTAATTTTCTTTTTGTTTTATTTTCAAAAAATTTTCAAAAATCTTTCAAAATTTTCTCCTTTGTTTTCGAAAAAAAAAATTTAATAAAAAAATGTTTTCAAAAATATAATTTTTCTTCAAAATTTTTAAGAATGAATTCTAGTGTTTCATGAAGCATGGCTGGCTGTAAAGCCATGTCTAATACGACTGTAGGACATGTTAGACGTGTCATGTCTGAGTTACATACTAAAGCTTGGCTGGCTATTAAGTCAAGCCTGACCCTTTGATTGGAGCTTTAGAGCATAAGATTCCTGGAATTCATATTAAAAATTTTGGAATCCTTATTTTTCTTTTTTCAAAATGATTTTCGAAAAATTAAAAGAAAAATACAAAAAAATCATAAAATCATAAAAATAAAAAATATTTGTTGTGTTTCTGGTTTGAGTCTTGAGTCATATCATAAGTTTGGTGTCACTTGCATATGCATCTTGCATTTTTCGAAAATTCATGCATTTATAGTGTTCATCATGATCTTCAAGTTGTTCTTGGTAAGTCTTCTTGTTTGATCTTGATGATTTCATGTTTTGTGTCTTTTCTTGTTTTTCATATGCATTCTTGAATTCTTAGTGTCTAAGCATTAAAGAATTCTAAGTTTGGTGTCTTGCATGTTTTCCTTGCATTAAAAATTTTTCAAAAATAGTGTTCTTGGTGTTCATCTTGACATTCATAGCATTCTTGCATGCATCACATGTTTTGATCTAAAATTCTCATGCATTGCATCATTTTTCTTGTTTTTCTCTCTCATCAAAAAATTTCAAAAATCAAAAAAAATATCTTTCCCTTTTTTTCTCATCAAATTCGAAAATTTGGATTGACTTTTTCAAAAATTTTTAAAATCAAGTTGTTTCTTATGAGTCAAATCAAATTTTCAATTTGAAATTCTTATCTTTTTCAAAATCTTTTTCAAAAATCAAATCTTTTTCATTTTTTTTAGTTATTTTCGAAAATTATAAAAATATTTTTCAAAAATCTTTTTCTTATTTTTATATCAAATTTTCGAAAATAACACATAACAATTAATGTTTTGATTCAAAAATTTCAAGTTTGTTACTTACTTGTTAAGAAAGATTCAAACTTTGAGTTCTAGAATCATATCTTGTGATTTCTTGTGAATCAAGTCATTAATTGTGATTTTAAAAATCAAATCTTTTTCAAAATTAATTTCAATCATATCTTTTCAAAATATCTTCTTATCTTATCTTTTTCAAAAATTTGATTTCAAAATATCTTTTCTAACTTCCTAACTTCTTATCTTTTCAAAATTTGTTTCAACTAACTAACTAACTTTTTGTTTGTTTCTTACCTTTTTCAAAACCACCTAACTAACTCTCTCTCTCTCTATTTTCGAAAATATCTTCCCCCTTTTTCAAAAATTTCTTTTTTTTATTTTTTCATTTTTATTTTCGAAAAACCACTAACCTTTTTCAAAAACCATTTTCAAAAATTACTAACTCTTTTTCAAAAATAATTTTCGAAAATTCACCTTCTTCCTCATCTCCTTCTATTTATTTATTCATCTCATCTCATATCTCTACCCTCCTCACAGTTGTGTTTCTTCCATTACATTATATTCTTTATCTCCCTCTTTTCTTCCACTCACAAAGGGATCCCTATACTGTGACATAGAGGATTCCTCTTCTTTTCTTTTTTCTCTCCTCTTTCTTATGAGCAGGGATAGAGAAAAAGGCATTCTTGTTGAAGCTGATCCAGAACCTGAAAGGACTCTGAAGAGGAGATTAAGAGAAGCTAAATTACAACAATCCAGAGACAACTTGATTGAAAATTTCGAACAAGTAAAGGAGATGGCAGCCAAACCCAACAACAATGCAAGGAGGATGCTTGGTGACTTTACTGCACCTAATTCCAATTTACATGGAAGAAGCATCTCCATTCCTGCCATTGGAGCAAACAACTTTGAGCTGAAACCTCAATTAGTTTCTCTGATGCAGCAGAACTGCAAGTTTCATGGACTTCCATCTGAAGATCCTTTTCAGTTCTTAACTGAATTCTTGCAGATATGTGATACTGTTAAGACTAATGGAGTAGATCTTGAAGTCTACAGGCTCATGCTTTTTCCTTTTGCTGTAAGAGACAGAGCTAGAGTGTGGTTGGATTCTCAACCCAAGGATAGCCTGAACTCTTGGGATAAGCTGGTCAAGGCTTTCTTAGCCAAGTTCTTTCCTCCTCAAAAGCTGAGCAAGCTTAGAGTGGATGTTCAAACCTTCAGACAGAAAGAAGGTGAATCCCTCTATAAAGCTTGGGAGAGATACAAAGGACTGACCAAAAAGTGTCCTTCTAACATGCTTTCAGAATGGACCATCCTGGATATATTCTATGATGGTTTATCTGAGTTATCAAAGATGTCATTGGATACTTCTGCAGGTGGATCCATTCACCTAAAGAAAATGCCTGCAGAAGCTCAAGAACTCATTGACATGGTTGCAAATAACCAGTTCATGTACACTTCTGAAAGGAATCCTGTGAATAATGGGACGCCTATGAAGAAGGGAGTTCTTGAGATTGATACTCTGAACGCCATATTGGCTCAGAACAAAATATTAACTCAGCAAGTCAATATGATTTCTCAGAGTCTGAATGGAATGCAAGCTGCATCCAACAGTACTCAAGAGGCATCTTCTGAAGAAGAAGCTTATGATCCTGAGAACCCTGCAATAGCAGAGGTGAATTACTTAGGTGAACCTTATGGAAACACCTATAACTCATCATGGAGAAATCATCCCAATTTCTCATGGAAGGATCAAAAGCCTCAACAAGGCTTTAATAATGGTGGAAGAAATAGGTTTAACAATAATAAACCTTTTCCACCATCCACTCAGCAATAGACAGAGAACTCTGAACAAAATACTTCTAATTTGGCAAACTTAGTCTCTGATCTGTCCAAGGCCACTGTGAGTTTCATGAATGAAACAAGATCTTCCATTAGAAATTTGGAAGCACAAGTGGGCCAGCTGAGTAAAAGGATCACTGAAATCCCTCCCAGTACTCTCCCAAGCAATACAGAAGAGAATCCAAAAGGAGAGTGCAAGGCCATTGACATAAGCAAAATGGCCGAACCCAATGAGGGAGAGGAGGACGTGAATCCCAAGGAGGAAGACCTCCTGGGACGTCCAGTGACCAATAAGGAGCTTCCCTCTGAGGAACCAAAGGACTCTGAGGCTCATCTAGAGACCATAGAGATTCCATTGAACCTCCTTATGCCCTTCATGAGCTCTGATGAATATTCCTCTTCTGAAGAGAATGAGGATATTACAGAAGAGCAAACTGCCAAGTTTCTTGGTGCAATCATGAAGCTGAATGCCAAATTATTTGGCATTGATACTTGGGAAGTTGAACCTCCCTTGTTCATCAATGAACTAAGTGATCTGGATCAACTGACATTGCCTTAGAAGAGACAGGATCCTGGAAAGTTCATAATACCTTGTACTATATGCACCATGATCTTTAAGGCTCTGTGTGACCTTGGTTCAGGGATAAACCTCATGCCCCTCTCTGTAATAGAGAAACTGGGAATTTATGGGGTGCAAGCTGCTAAAATCTCATTAGAAATGGCAGACAACTCAAGAAAACAGGCATATGGACAAGTAGAGGACGTGTTAGTAAAGGTTGAAGGCCTTTACATCCCTGCTGATTACATAGTCCTGGATACTGGAAAGGAAGAGGACGAATCCATCATCTTAGGAAGACCTTTCCTGGCCACAGCAAGAGCTGTGATTGATGTTGACAGAGGTGAACTAGTCCTTCAATGGAATGAGGACTCCCTTGTGTTTTCAACTCAAGGATCTCTCTCTGCATCCATAGAGAGGAAGCAGAAAAAGCTTCTCTCAAAGCAGAGTCAACCAAAGCCCCCACAGTCAAACTCTAAGTTTGGTGTTGGGAGGCCACAACCAAACTCTAAGTTTGGTGTTGAACTCCCATATCCAAACTCTAAGTTTGGTGTTGAGGAGTCTCAACAAAGCTCTGCACATCTGTGAGGCTCCATGAGAGCCCACTGTCAAGCTATTGACATTAAAGAAGCGCTTGTTGGGAGGCAACCCAATGTTTATTTATCTAATTCTATTATTCTTGTATTTCATGTTTTATTAGGTTCATGATCATGTGGAGTCACAAAATAAACAAAAAAAATTGAAAACGGAATCAAAAATAGCAGAAGAAAAATCACACCCTGGAGGAGCATCTGTCTGGCGTTTAGCGCCAGAACAGAGCATGATTCTGGCACTGAACGCCCAAAATGGGCAGCTTCTGGGCGCTGAACGCTAGAACAGGCATGGTTCTGGCGTTCAACGCCAGAAATGGCTAGTAATTGGGCGTTGAACGCCCAAAATGGGCACCAACCTAGCGCTGAACGCCCAGAGTTGTGTGCAAGGGCATTTTACATGCCTAATGGTGCAGGGATGTAAATGCCTTGACACCTTAGGATCTGTGAACCCCACAGGATCATCTCAGGATCTGTGGACCCCACAGGATCCCCACCTACCTCATCATCTCTCTTTCCATTCTTGATCATCCCTTCTGTCTTTCATTTACCACTCACATCCATACACCCACTACCTTCAAAATTCAACATCTTTCTCCCACCCAATCCCACCCATATGGCCGAATACACACATCCATCCATCTCCTCCATATCTTCTTCTTCTTCTTCTATTCTTTCTTCTTTTGCTCGAGGACGAGCAACATTCTAAGTTTGGTGTGGTAAAAGCATAGCTTTTTTGTTTTTTTTTTTTCATAACCATTGATGGCACCTAAGGCCAGAAAAACCTCTAGAAAGAGGAAAGGGAAGACAAAAGCTTCCATCAATCTATAGCTCAGTGGTAGAACATTTGACTGCAAATCAAGAGATCCCTGAGATACCTCAGGGGATACATTTTCTTCCACACAATTATTGGAAGAAACTAAGGGTGGAACATCAAGAGCACTCCATCATGCTCCATGAAATCAGAGAAGATCTAAAAGCAATAAGGGAGGAGCAACAAAGACAAGGAAGAGACATAGAAGAGCTCAAGGACATCATTGGTTCCTCAAGAAGGAAACGCCACCATCACTAAGGTGGATTCATTCCTTGTTCTTATTCCTTCTGTTTTTCATTTTCTATGTTATGTGCTTATCTATGTTTGTGTCTTCATTACATGATCATTAGTAGTTAGTAACTATGTCTTGAAGTTATGAATGTCCTATGAATCCATCACCTCTCTTAAATGAAAAATGTTTTAATTCAAAAGAACAAGAAGTACATGAGTTTCGAATTTATCCTTGAACTTAGCTTAATTATATTGATGTGGTGACAATGCTTCTTGTTTTCTGAATGAATGCTTGAACAGTGCATATGTCTTTTGAAGTTGTTGTTTAAGAATGTTAAATATGTTGGCTCTTGAAAGAATGATGACAAGGAGACATGTTATTTGATAATCTGAAAAATCATAAAAATAATTCTTGAAGCAAGAAAAAGCAGCAAAGAACAAAGCTTGTAGAAAAAAAAATAGGCGAAAAAAAATAGAAAGAAAGAGACAAAGCAAGCAGAAAAAGCCAATAACCCTTAAAACCAAAAGGCAAGGGCAAATAAAAAGGATCCCAAGGCTTTGAGCATCAGTGGATAGGAGGGCCTAAAGGAATAAAATCCTGGTCTAAGCGGCTAAACCAAGCTGTCCCTAACCATGTGCTTGTGGCGTGTAGGTGTAAAGTGAAAACTTGAGACTGAGCGGTTAAAGTCAAGGTCCAAAGCAAAAAAAAGAGTGTGCTTAAGAACCCTGGACACCTCTAATTGGGGACTTTAGCAAAGCTAAGTCACAATCTGAAAAGGTTCACCCAATTAAGTGTCTGTGGCATTTATGTATCCGGTGGTAATACTGGAAAACAAAGTGCTTAGGGCCACGGCCAAGACTCATAAAATAGCTGTGTTTAAGAATCATCATACTAAACTAGGAGAATTAATAACACTATCTGAACTCTGATTTCCTATAGATGCCAATCATTCTGAACCTCAATGAATAAAGTGAGATGCCAAAACTATTCAAGAGGCAAAAAGTTATAAGTCCCGCTCATTTGATTGGAGCTATGTTTCATTGATAGTTTGGAATTTATAGTATATTCTCTTATTTTTATCCTATTTGATTTTTAGTTGCTTGGGGACAAGCAACAATTTAAGTTTGGTGTTGTGATGAGCGGATAATTTATACGCTTTTTGGCATTATTTTTAGTATGTTTTTAGTAGGATCTAGTTACTTTTAGGGATGTTTTCATTAGTTTTTATGTTAAATTCACATTTCTGGACTTTACTATGATTTTGTGTGTTTTTCTGTGATTTCAGGTATTTTCTGGCTGAAATTGAGGGACTTGAGCAAAAATTAGATTCAGAGGTTGAAGAAGGACTGCTGATGCTGTTGGATTTTGACCTCCCTGCATTTAAAATGGATTTTTTGGAGCTACAGAACTTGAAATGGCGCGCTTCTAATTGCCTTGGAAAGTAGACATCCAGGGCTTTCCAGAAATGTATAATAGTCCATACTTTGGCCAAGAATAGACGACGTAAACTGGTGTTCAACGCTAGGTCTCTGCCCAATTCTGGCGTCCAGCGCCAGAAAAGGATCCAAAACCAGAGTTGAACGCCCAAACTGGCACAAAAGCTGGCGTTCAACTCCAAGAAGGACCTCTACACGTGCAACACTCAAAGCTCAGCCCAAGCACACACCAAGTGGGCCCCGGAAGTGGATTTATGCATCAATTACTTACTCTTGTAAATCCTAGTAGCTAGTTTATTATAAATAGGACATTTCACTATTGTATTTGACATCTTTGGACGCCTGGTTCTTAGATCAGAGGGGCTGGCCATTCAGCCATGCCTGGACCTTTCACTTATGTATTTTTAACGGTACAGTTTCTACACTCCATAGATTAAGGTGTGGAGCTCTGCTGTTCCTCAAAAATTAATGCAAAGTACTACTGTTTTCTATTCAATTCTTCTTATTTCGCTTCTAAGATATTCATTTGCACTTCAACCTGAATGTGATGAACGTGACAATCATCATCATTCCCTATGAACGCGTGCCTGACAACCACTTCCGTTCTACCTTAGACTGAATGAGTATCTCTTAGATCTCCTAACCAAAATCTTCGTGGCGTAAGCTAGAATGATGGTGGCATTCAAGAGAATTCGGAAGGTCTAAACCTTGTCTGTGGTATTCCGAGTAGGATTGAATGAATGAATGACTGTGACGAGCTCCAAACTCGCGATTGCGGGGCGTTAGTGACAGACGCAAAAGGATAGTAAATCCTATTCCAGCATGATCGAGAACCGACAGATGAATAGCCGTGCCGTGACAGGGTGCGTTGACCATTTTCATTGAGAGGATAAGATGAAGCCATTGACAAGGGTGATGCCTCCAGACGATTAGCCGTGCCGTGACAGGGCATTGGATCATTTTCCCAAGAGATGAGCGAAAGTAGCCATTGACAATGGTGATGTATCACATAAAGCCAGCCATGGAAAGGAGTAAGACTGACTGGATGAAGATAGCAGGAAAGCAGAGGTTCAGAGGAACGAAAAGCATCTCCATTCGCTTATCTGAAATTCCTACCAATGATTTACATAAGTACCTCTATCCCTATTCTATTATTTATTTTCGAAAACCCATTACTGTTTGATATCCGCCTGACTGAGATTTACAAGGTGACCATAGCTTGCTTCATACCGACAATCTCCGTGGGATTCGACCCTTACTCACGTAAGGTATTACTTGGACGACCCAGTGCACTTGCTGGTCAGTTACACGGAGTTGTGAACCATGGTTTTGGCATCATGTTTTTGGCGCCATTTCCAGGGAAAGAAAGAGCAATGAACTTTACATAATTAAAGTGTAATCACGATTCCGCGTACCAATCATCTACTTGGATATTATTGATATCATCCGAAGATTCTCGTCCAGAGTCATCATCTGAACTTTCAATTAAAAGATTGTTAATCTGATCCTCAATCTGAGGATCAAGGTTCAGATTATTAATCTTTCTTTTTAACCTACAATATTTGCTAACATGTCCTGGTTTTTTTCATGTATAGCAAATAATGGGATTTTTCTGTGGATACTTTTGAAAATTCTTTTGAAAACTTTTTTCATTTTTAGAGTTTTGAAAACCTTTTCTAGATCTCCTAAAAGTTTTTTTAGGATTGGGTTTAAAAACCTTTTTGTTGGATGGTCTCTTAGATTTCCTTGGATGGCAAACAGGAAGACCGAATTGTTCACAGAAAGTTTCCAAATCGATATGATTTTCTATTTTTTCTCGAGCAAGTTGCCGTTGGATTTTGTCATCTTGACAAATCTTTAGAGCAACTTTTTGGATAAAAGAAATAAGTTGTCCATAACTTAACTCGTCATAGGGTATTATCCCGTCTGGAGTTAAGCTGCGGATTTTGTCCCTTACTTTATCTCCCAGGGATTTGGGAAGTCCTACAAGGAATGTTTCTTTCCAGAAAGGTTGTTGACTGTCTTCCCTAGTATAGACCCTAGTGAGAAAGGTGTCTTTATACCACCGAAAGTTAGACAAAGTTTTGCACCTTAGATTAGAAAGTAATTCAGCAGAACGATCTTTCCAAAGGGATGGGTCACCAATGAAGTGGCTGGCTATAGTAAAGATTAAGGTATTGACAGCATCAGGGATAGGTTCCCCGTCGTCACCAATGATGGGTTCATTTTGATCATTGACTTTTATAGTAGAAAAGATTGAGTGTTTTTGGTTATCAGAAAGGTAGTTATCCCACCATCCTTTGAGTTGACCACTAAACCCAGAAATAATAACATTGGCTATTGCTTCTTCAGAGGTTTCATGAGCAGCTTGGTAAGTTGTTCCTACCATAGTCATATGCTGAAGCATACTCATGATGTTATATTCGGTTTTGCCGTCTATGTTCCATTCATAGACATTATTGGCATTGAAGCTGACAAAACATAGTTCTCTTTCTTCGAGAGCTAGATCTGGAGCGGAGACACGATTATATCCGTATGCAGAAGATTTGGTTAGATCCTTCCACTTGGTTATAGAGTTGGTCATAATTGGGCTGACTTTAAGGGATGATTTTCCCGAATCATCACTCTGATCAGAGGAAGATTCACTAGAATCATGACCAAGAGCATTAATGGCTTTGGATGAACGGGTTTGAATACGAGATGTAGACTCACCAGAGTTTATAGGAGTTTCAGGGATAGTGGTGAAACGGTTTAAAAGTTGGTCAATTTTTTGAATGACTTCTGAATCACCAATTTGTTTTTTTAAAATGGAGGTTTTAAGACTTTGCTTTGCCCTGCTACTCATTTTGAAAGGTTTAAAAAGTGGTTTCTCAATACTTTTAGAAGTAGATGCTTCAAAAACATTTTTCAAAGAGAAAGTAGATCCTGAAGATGAAAGGTTGCCACCCAAGCATTGTAAAAATCTATTGGTATAATTTGATTGCTCAATGAGATTTTTAATATCTTTTGGGGCGACAGCTTCATCTACATTCTTTGATTTAAAGGGAGGGGCCATAACAGGGTTATGTCCTTCCGTATTTGAAATAATAAAAGCTCCTTTTGGAGGAAACTCAGATCTGACTAAGTTCCCGTCTTTGACTTTCCAAGTTGAAATAACATTTGCTAAAAGCGAAGTTTGTTTGGTTTTGAAAGGATAATCAATATCATTTTTGATGGAATAAGCATGAAACCATTCAAAGAAAGGAATATGCTTTTTAACCTCATTTAGAAAATTATAGTACTTTTCTTTGAATGATGAGATTTGAGCAGCTGTATAAGTACATAAATACCATTTTCTGTGGAGGTCATACTCCTTAGAGTAAAGGTTTTTACGTAAAGCTTCTCTATTTATAACAAATTCTGTGCTACTCATGGGTACCATCATTCATAGAAGAATATGTTGGAGATTGAATGGAAGATTGTATTTCAATTTCAATATCATCATCCGAGTGCCTACCCTCGGTTTGATAAACTGCTTGAGAAATGTTCAAATTATTTTGTAATCCCAAAATATTAATTTCAGAATGTACGGGTTTTGAGATTTTTGAAAACTGAGATTGAGAAGTCACAGAAAAAGACCTTTTTGCTGAAGCAAAATCATTGGATGTTCCTACTTTAGACCTGGAGGAAAAAGAGTTTCGTCTGTCAAAGAAAATCTCTACTTTCCCTGATTCATCTTGTTTTATTTCTCGTAAGAGAGGTGCTTGTCTAGGTTGTGTTGGGATAGCTCTGTCAATAGACCATGACTGGGGAAGATCAATTTCATCCCACCTTATGAGCCTTGGGATCATAACATTGGCCTTTGTCATGTCAATGACAAACAAAGTAGTTTCACGATCTTGGGATTTAAGAAGGACTCTAGAATTACAAGTGTTCATGACCTTGTATTGAATCCTATAGATTAAAGCAGCTGGAATGGATCCTTTCTTCATGTTAAGACCATGAATTCGGATGTTTAGGAAAAGAGAGTCAAGAATGTTAATGTCTAACAAGCTGACCATTTTATTTGGAAAATAGTTGAAGTAAACTGGACCGTGTCCTAGACTTGTTTCAACTGTTCCGATAAGGGAATCTTGGAAGTCATTGTGTCTAATATCTCTAAGACACATGAGAATGGAAGCATTCAAACCTTCTCAGATGAGAGGTTTGACAGCAACTTAGACACACCCTATGTGAAGATATCTGTAGTGACGGACATGTTCTCTGACAGATTGTTTGGTTAAAAGATGGAATTTCTCACCGGACTCTAGTCCCAGAGGAATGTTGTTTTCAGCGGTTTTGATGATATAGTCTGATTTCCTTTTGTTGTCGTCAGGGACGTATAATTCATCTTGGGGGATTTTGGGTATTTCCCAATTGTCAATGGCTTGATTGATATCTTCGAAGTAGACTTCTTCTTCAAAGATGTTATGTTTGGGAGAGAGTTCCTCAGGACGAGCAACTTTCTCAGTAAGGGGATTGGAGGAAGAATGGGTTGGAGAGGTAGAGGAGGAAGATGGAGAAGAAAAGGAAAGACGTCTGGAAAGAGAGTGGAAGAGTTTAGACATATTTTCATAAAATCTGATATCGATGCCCTCCTTTGGTTCAGAAAGAACATATATATTATCACTAAACTATCACTCAAATTTTTGAATCTAGGGTTTTTAACTCTTTTTCTTTTTTTTTTTTTTTTTGAAATCTCTAAATCCATAGCCACCAGAAGTTCTTACGTTTGAATCTTATCACTTTCAAGAACATCGTCAAATTAGCCTTACTGCCCATCAACAAGGGTCTTACAGCTACCTTTCCTTTAAGTGATAAGATTAAACAGCCTGTACTTCCAAATTTAAAGAGTGGTTATTTTTGACATATACAGATAATAAGAACATGAATAGTAAATAAGAACATGAACAGTAAACATAATTTCCAGATCCATGAACCTCAGAGATAGTTTAATGATAATAATAACATTCCTACTTCCCCATCTTATTACTATATATATATATATATATATATATATATATAGTAATAAGATGGGACAAAAGTCACCCCAAAGAGAATAGAAATGAATAAGGAATGCCACTACAAAAAAAAGGGTTAAAACGGCGGTTATTTTTGGAAATTACGGCGGTTAGAACTGCCATTATTACAAAAATGACGCCTCCAAGAAACGCCGTTATTCTGAGCGCCATTCTGATTATTACGGCGGTTTTCAGAAAACCGCCACAATTACCTATGGATAATACGGCGGTTTTTTGAGGGTTAAAATGGCGGTTTTTGATATGTTTAAAATGGTGGCTATAACCGCCGTTTTTACCAGGATGTTGTGGCATCGTTTCTGTTTAAAATGGCGGTTTCTAACCGCCGTTTTTACCATTATAACCGTCATTTTTACCAGGTTATAATGGCATCTTTTGTGTTTAAAATGGCAGTTTCTAACCGCCGTTTTTATCAAAATATAATTGCATCATTTTCATTTAAAATGGCAGTTTTTAACCGCCATTTCTACCAGCGTATAATAGCATCATTTTCATTTAAAATGGGAGTTTTTAACCGCCATTTGTACCTAATTATGATGACAATTTTATGCTTTTTAAAATAAGATTGAAACAACCAATTTAAAGTGATATTTTCGAAACTCACTTAAAAATCTCGTAATAACCAAAAGACATAGCCATAAATCAAACATCATAAGATGATTTTTAATTCATACATGATTCAAAAGTCATAATCCAAGTCATAATAGAAATGTCATAATCCAAAAATAAAGTATCAAAGTAACATTTTTCAATAATACGTCTTTAACATATAATCCTTAATATACGTCTGAACATATCAAGCAAGGTCATGCTTCCTTGTTGATTGTTCCAGAAGACCTACTTCCTAACTCTTTTGGTGATGGAATCTCACTCTCCTGATCCAATCCCTACAACAAAAATATAATTATTATGAGCACAAGAAATGCAAGAAAAAGGCATATATTGATATATATTTTAGGTCTGATTTAATTTAGAGGTTCACAGCATATCGAACCATTTTTTGATGCCTGTGCAAGGCCAAAATCGGCTATCTGTGAAACGATGTGACACAGGAAAAAAACCGAATCAATTAACACTTAAAAGGTGTCTATGACTATCTAAATATTACTGCATCATAAAATTTGTGCAGTTTTTGAACTATTCAGTTCTGAAAAAAGAGGATGAATAGTTATCCCACCTTAGCAACAAAATTTTCATCCAGAAAAATGTTGCTAGACTTAATGTCTCTATGGCACAAAGGAGGATCACAATATAAATGAAGGTACTCCTGCATGTGACAATGCAAAGGAAAAGTGTGATTCAACAATAAAAATACCAAACAAGAAGATATTAAAGCTTGATATTAAACTAATCAATCATATGTACCAATGCATTAGCTACGTCAATCGCAATTTGGATTCTAGTTCGCCAACTTAGCGGTGTTCTACCAGGAGCTGCACAACAAAAAAAGAATAAAGTGAGATCGGGTTTGTTAGGGGGAACAAGCTAATAGATTGAGCTATATTCCACAATTCTCTAAGGCTATTATTTTGTTGAATAGATAATTGTTATTAGAAAAAGATGCAGAAGAGCATAATAGTAATATCTTAAAGTGTACTATTATTGAAAACAATATATAGATAGAGGTGTCCTTTTAAATCCAACCAAATAATATCTTAAATGTACCATTGAAAAAAATGTATAGATACTAAGAGGCATACAATGAAGATGATCTAAGTCTCAGTCTCACGGATATTTGATAGTTAAGAGGTCTCATAAACCCCCAATATAACTTGCATATCTTCAACACTAGCAAGCCCAACAAATGGAGTATTGTCAATATTCCATGTTGCAGCAGCCAGCAGATGTAGGTATTTTCCTTTTCACTTTAATTAATATCAAGTTGGTTAAGTACTAAACAAATTCATCCCATTTCTACCTATCCCAAAAACAACTATATTTTCTCAACTTGGATAAAAAGACTCCTTCTCAAGAGAAATAGAAACTTAATCATCTTATAAAATTTAATTAATCAAATTCTTAATAATAAAATTTAAGTATGGGTAAATAATAATATTTAAAAAAGAAAAGTCCCAACAAGAACAATAGAACTTACTGCACGGAATCAGGAGGCAAAAGAAGCATGGTAAATGGCTTAGATGGTGGAACAATAGAACTATAACTAGGAAGGGCATGCTTAAAGGTGATCATGAGTTTGACTTTTGAATAGAGTTGCTGATGAGTGCTCAGAATTATTTTGGCTGTATACATACCGGTACGAGATATATGAAAGGAAAACTCAACCTTCAAGGTATGCATGTCATGAAAATGAATCTTACGATCCCAATTCTTACAAGAAATTTAAAATTGAAAATTTTTATTTATGGAATGACTTATTTCAATTTCTTTTAAGGTATTTTTTATAGTGGTTATTATTCACTTATCTAACTCAAATATAAAGAAATAGATCCCACATCGAAGCGTATACCAAAATACTCTGTTTCTGATTAAAAACCGCAGCAGCTCCTTGGACACCCTCTGTTTCTGACTCGGTTAGAGCATTTAGATGAGAGCTTAAGTCCTTAACCTACAAATCAACAAGTTAACTACCAGACTGTATACTAAACCGACGAAGGTATGACAGAGAGTAAGAATGAAGTGGAAGTAAACTTTTATGATTGAAAAATACTTTTTATTATAACATAAAAATGCATCTTTCATGTTAGTTGCAGCTAATAATTAAGGATTTTTCAGAAGTTTTAGTATTTTTTGTGCATTTAGTACTAATCAACCACATTTGCCTAGAGCTAGAATTTATCATATCTAATTATACTATTTACTAGCTTTGAAATTTGTAAGAAATGTTGTATCGCTAATTGTTGTAGAACAAATGATAAAAGCATGTAGTCCTATTTGGTGCAAACAAACTTATGGCTTGGGGTCCCATTTGGTTTCTCTATAAAGGACTAAATAGAGTGTCATAATAGAAAGATTTATATGAAGTTGAACCAAAGTTTTATGATCTGCTTCCACTCATCACACTCATTCAGTGAAAGTCAAATTAAATTACCAATACTAATTAAGCAAAACTATAAAGATTTGAACTGATGAATATATATAATTAATAAGACTAAAACTGGTGGTATTTGAGCTAGTTCTGGACTATATTCACATTGCTCAGAACCACCATAACCATTAACTCTTACTTCATTGCTCAATGGCAGCAGCAACACCAGTGCCACCTAAAACAGTATATCAATTACAGATTCATTGAATTTCTCCTAGATTAAGAATTTTCTCCAATATGCAAACAACAAAATCAACTTTTAACCATATCACCAAATCAAATGTGTTGCATTAGCATCAATTTTTAACCATAGATAAGAAATTGAAGTTAGATGAAAAAAATCCTCAACGAAGATAACAGCCAAAGGAAATATTATAACAAGGCTTCTCAATGATTTTTTTGTTTTGGGATTAAAGAGAAAATTAGACAGCAGAGGAGGAATACAAAGGACAACAGATTCTCTTTACAAAAATGAGCAATCAGAAGAAAAGTTCAAAATTCTAGAATATGCAATAAGCATAGCATCAAAACTAGGCATTACCTTAACTTTATCAAGAATAACCAACGGTCCAGCAACACCAGACACAGTTCTGTATTCTGCAACATCAAAAAACAATCTTATTCTTGCCAATGTGATAAACTGATCAACCCAATAACCATTCAAAAATACTTTTCTTCCCCACAATGACAAGCACAAAAAAGAAATGGTGATTTGCTAATTCATCAACCAGTGAAACAAAATGTTTACCACTTCAAAGCATTTGATATTCAATAACCATCTACAGTTTAGGAGCATTATTTTGCTTTAACTATTTTCTCAATCAAATTGCTGCTCGTCACTTTCAAAAGTTTCTTCCGAACCCTAAAAGTTAAAATTGAACAAAACGTCCAAATTATGTATTGCGATACAGTAAGAGGAGGAATGAACCTCTACACCGGTTTTGGCTTGGAAGTTGACAAAGGAATTCCTCTCCTGCAGAACGCAATCCCTAGTGGGGGATCTGAATGGTAAGGAAGGAAAGGAGAGACTCATCAAAAAGGAAGGAAAGGAGAGGAAAGGAAGGAAAGGAAGGAAAGAAAGCTGACCTAGATCGTCGTAGAGGAAGGCATTGACGATTTTGGCAGAGAAGACACAGAGGATGACAAGGAGAGGAAGCTAGAGGAGACGTCACCGGAGGAAATCGCCGCTGTAGGAGATGTCGTCGATGCAGATGCAGATCGATGCCAGAGGAGATGTCGCTGGAGGAGATGTCACCGGAGAAGGTCGTCGGAGAACGCAAGAGGAACGGAGATTGTCACAGAGGCCATACAGGAGAACAGCGTCACAGCAGTTCAAAACTGCCCTAATCACAGCGTCACAGTGTCACAGCTGATGGGGACGACGGAGCGGAGGTAGAGATCGCGGGACATTGAAATAGGCTCAACGAGCTTGAGAACATAAATGAAGATGTAAGCGAGGGAAGAACAGAAGGCCATGTGGATCATGGTGAGTGATATTGGGTAGGGCCAGTTGTACATCTTGTGATCTAAGATGTACTTGTTGTACATGATGACCGTGAAGCTCAGGAAGATCCATATCGCGACGTAGGTGTATGATAGGATGATCTTCTTCACGACGCCGTCCGAGACCGCCATTGTTGATGGATTGATTGATGGATCTGTGGTTGTAATTGGCTTTGTAACCCTAACCCTGAGATTTGGGGGTTTTTGAAGAGTGAAGAGGGGTGGTGATGTATAAGAGAGAAAGAGTGAGATCTCAGATCTGGCCGAATTTCAGGGGATTGCCATTCAATGCAATTTTTTCAAGTACAGTACAACAATGGGGGTTCAAAACCGCCCTAATTACAAAAACCGCCACAAATCCAAAAGTAAATTATGGCATCAACGGAAAATGTTAGAATATTCAAATATTATGGCGGTTCTTCAAAACTCCCATAATATAAATGCCATTTTAACTTCTTTTTTTTGTAGTGTGCATATGTGATGTAAATGAAAGAGCATATATGAATGTGTGAAAAAAGTGAGAATAGGAAAGTTAGGTTGCACATTTTTGTTATTGGATTAATAAAGGTTGAATTGGATACTTAAACTAATCAAGGATTCAATCAATTTAGTCCACTTAGCCATATCTATCCCACCTTGACCCTAACCCCATTAAAACCCTAATAAGTCCTCATGATAATTGCATTCATGCATCACATGGTTGTTGATTGTTAGATGAAAAGAAAATCCTTGAAAACATGATTAGAAGAGACTTGTAAAGTGAATTGACCTTAAACACCGAATGATTAGAGCGCATACACTCCTAGTGAGGGTTCAATTACTCAATTCTATGTTTCCACACCTCGTATCATGCGTTCTTGCAAGTTGCTTCATTTTGATGAGATAAATCAATTCTTTAGATTTTGTTTGCATTGAATTATTTCTTTGCTTGGCCCTATATGTCTATATACTTGCTTGGAATTTGATTGTTTGTTTTCACCAAATCAATAGGAAACTATATATATATATATATATATATAGTATACCCTACATGCATTTAGATAGTTGCATTCAATAAGTTGATTACCCCTTTTGATTATTCTCCTTGTTTGGTTTAGTATGATGAAATGCTATTGTTTAAGTGTGGGAAAACTAATGAGTCCATATTTTTCGATATATTTCAGCTTGATTTGAATAGATTTCATCACATAAACTCACACTTATTCACTAAAATAGCATATATTTGTGTTTTATCCATAGATTGGACCTAAATGTGAAAACATCCATTTTTATATCTAAATTGGTGATTTTAATTCCACTTTCATGCCATTCAATGCCGTGATATATTTTGTGAGTGATTTCAGGTCATTTTTGCAAGATTGGCTAGGCAAAAGTGGAAGAAAGCATGTACAAGGGAGAACACTTGAAGAAAACAAGGAAAAGCACACACAGACAAGTGTGCGTGCGCACAAGTACCCGTGCATACGCACAAGAAGGAATTTGTAGGTGTGCGTACGTACAGGTGGACTTTCAGCAAAGTGTGCATACGCACAGGACCCTGCACGTGATTTCATTAATGAAACGCGTGATGCGCGATTTTGGGAGCCTTTGGCCAATTTTTGAAGGCTCAATGCTGAAATTGAAGTGCTATATGAAGGGGATATCAACACATATGAAGGCATTAGGTTTTATTTGGTAGCATTAGCTAGAATTAGGACTTAGACATAATTTTCCATAGTTTTACATAGTAGGAGTAGGAGTAGTGTAGATTAGGGAGAGCTCTCTTAGGATTTTTAATTAGGGTTCATTGTAGCATTTTATAGCAAGTTTTGATTTTGGATTTTGCTCATCTTTTGTAAGTACTCTCAATTTCCTCTTTAATTTTACTACTTTTGCTTTTATGTTCTTATGGTTCAAGTTACTTTGTTTATATATGCAATTTTGGTATCTTGAAGTTTTGATTGATGAATTTAATGTTTTATACCTTATATATGCTTGATTGCATGTTTATAGTTGGTCTTATGAATATTTTGGTTATAGATTTTATTTTTCTTTGCAATTTCCTATGTCTTGGTTTTATGCCCACAAGCTGTTTGTGAAAATGCCAATTATGAGTTTTGAGTAGATTTTCACACCTTGGCTTGGGATTTGAGTTCCTAGGATACTAGAGTCATAATGTTCGACATTTAGTGGCAATTCTTGGGTAGTTAGTTGACTCTTGTTTTTATTGACGCTAGCTTTTTACTAACTAGTTTGGTAAGTTAACTAGGACTTATGGATTAAGGTCAATTATGCTTGCTTGACCTACTCCTCGATGTTAGGGTTAACTAAGCGAGATTGACTCATCATAGTTGCCATAGTTGTGGTTATGGCGATGATAGGATTCCTTGGATCCTCATTCCCAAGTCAAGGCTCTTTTTATGCATTCCTAGCATTTTCACTAAGTTTTTATCTTGTTTCCTTTTTAATTGCATTAATTATCAATTTTGATCATTCTTTAGTCCTTTCATTTCTTAGTTCTTTTAATCTTTTGTTCTTTGATTACAAAACCCCTTTTCCCTCACAACCGAAAGTGCAACACTTCGATTGCATCCTAGGGAGAACGACCCGAGGTTTAATTACTCTCGGTTATTTTAATTTGAATTTGACATTTGATTAAGAGAATTCATTGTTGGTTTGGACTATGCTACTAACGAATTGATTCTTATTTTGATTGATTCTAAATCGACAATAATTCTCTCTTATCACTCCCACAACGATAGCACAGTCCTATCTTAGTTTGGCATGGCTAGTCTGGATGGTATCTCCCGCATCTTTGGCACTCCAAATCTTCTGAAGTAGCCTTTGCCCACTTTTCTTTACCATTTCCCGTGGGGTTGTCATTTTTTCGGTAATTGTTCCAACCTTGGGAAGGCTGAGGTGGACACCCACTCCTTTTGAAGTCTATTCCTCTCAGCGCAAAACTCTTTGTCTAGATCCTTTCTATGGGACTCCCTGTGGTCACTCCTCGCTATATCAGTTTTCTTGCAACACTCTTCCACCACTCGACTATTGTTAACTAACTCCGCAAACTCTTAACCTCAAGAGGCGCCACAACTCGCATGATATCATCCCTCAAACCATCTTGGTACTTCATACACTTTCACCCCTCATATTCTTCAGGAGCACCCTAACAAACCTGTGAGAAATGACACAACTCTTCAAATTTGCTCGTATAAGCAGCCACCAACATTGATCCTTGTTTAATTGTAGTAGCTCTAATTCCTTAGCCTGTCTTGCAGAGTTTGAGAAGTATTTCTTGTAAAACTCCCCTTTGAACATCTACCAGGTAATCACCTCATCTCTATTCCTTTGCTGTAGCAGTCGGTAAGCTCCTTGCCACCAGTGTTGCGCTTCTCCACTTAACTGATATGCAGCGAATTCCACCAACTGACTCTCAGGTACATGTTGCGCTTGCATTGCCATTTTCTATCGCCTGGAACCAATTATTGGTTTTCGTCGCATCATTTGAACCCTTGATATTGGGGATTGACCTTCAAAAAGGATGCCAAAGTTATCGGACCTCCATTAGCTTAGTTCCCCTCAAGTCCGTTACCGTTCCCGTTCATTCATTCCATAACTTGGTTTGTAGCCGTAGTATTTACGCACATCGGATTCATAAAAGTGATAGAGGGAAATCGTCGGTTAAAAATTTTCACAAAATAATTCCATTTCAAGTATAGTTCCAAACCAATAGACAACCTTTAATCAAAGTTTAATTTGTTTATCACAAGTACAAACCCAATAAAAACCGAGAGTATTTAAACCTCAGGTCATCTCTCAAGAAATTGCAGGGAAGTGTGCATGTTATTGGTTATGGGTGTATATTTTTTGGGTTTTGGGTTTGATAACAAGAAATTAAAACTAACAACTAAGAAAAGTCTTGGCAAGGAATGAGAATTGAAATTCCTATCCTCATTATCATCCTCAATTATGATGGTAATTGTCTTTTGCTCTCACTTAATTAACCTCTAACAATTGAAGGAAAGTCAAGTGAGCAAAATTGACTCTAATCCAAAAGTCCTAATCAAAGATTAGTTTTAGTAGAATTCAAGCCAACAAGAAATCTTCAATCACCAATCAACAAAAGAGTTTGATAACTCAAGAGTCTCTAATCACTCAACCCAAGCCAAGAGCACAAAATTCTACACTAAAATCCAACCAAGTATTCTATCAAACACTTGGAAGGCATAAAATGAAAGCATAGTAAAATAGCAAGAAATAATAAATTCTATGACTACCAAATGCAAGAAAACAATAATAAGAACTCAATTAAAGAATGTTACTAAATCAAAACAAGCAATAAAACCTAAATCTAAGAGAAATCTAACCTAATTCTACCATAATTCTAGAGAGAAGAAAGAGATTCTCTCTAAAATATGACCTAAAGAATGTTACTAAACTATCCTAATTTCTGTCCCCTTCATCCTTCTTGATTTTGGCCTCAAATAGCTTCAGAATTGAGTTGGATTGGGCTTTAGCAGCTGCAGAATTTGCCCCTAGCGTGCTTTATTAAGTTGGTCACGTGCTGCTTGTCACGCGTACGCGTGACGAATAGCAGATTTCTAAAACTTCATTTCTTCATGAATTCTCCACTTTGCATTTTTTTCTTCATTCCTTCAATCCAATCCTTGCTTTATAAACCTGGAATCACTTAATAAACATATCAAGGAATCAAATGGGATTAAAGTGAATTAAATTTGGCAAATTAAGGGCCTAAAAAGCATATTTTTACTCTTAAGCACAATTTAGGGAGAATTTACAAAATTATGCTATTTTAGTGAATAAATATGAAAAAAGTTGATAAAATCCACTAAATTCAATACAAGATAAACCACAAAATTGGGGTTTATCAAAGAGAAGTCATAGTAGCCAAGAGCATGGCTTGGTTATCCCCCGATGTACCTTCTTCATTTTCTCTCCATATTCAGGTTTGACCACGTGCACGAGTCATCATTCGGGTCATGTCCACACCAAACAAGCGATATTAAGATGATCAGTCTCAATATCTCAAGTTAAGTGCTTCGAATTCTCAAAAGTATACTCATAATCAGAGTATGCATTGAAGCATAAGCAGTCCATCCCTCAGGCTCACGAGGACGAACTGCTCTGATACCATAATATAACACCCTAATATTCAAATCCTTATGCTCGAGTCATAACTTAATGATAATAAGGTGGTACGACTCTCAAGGGGGATTATAATACATACATACATATATATATATATATATATATATATATATATAAGTTGAAAGGAAAAATTAAACGAGAAGCCTGAAAAGGAGTAAAATAAAATCACAAACAGAAACTCTCACGTATCGATAAAACAGAAGATAAAGCACACATTTAAACGAAGGTAAAGATAAGTAGTAAGGAAGGATATGATAAGGATAGGATATAAACATATAACATAAGTAAATAGCCACTAGCCGCGACCCGCAAAGTTTAGGCCGGCTAGGGTTACAGGAGTAAAAGCAGTTGACAACAGAATTTCCTATCTCTCCCATATATATATATATATATATATATATATATATATATATATATATATATATATATATATATATGTATTATAAGTTGAAAGAAAAAATTAAATGAGAAGCCTGAAAAGGAGTAAAATAAAATCACAAACAGAAACTCTCACGTATCGATAAAACAGAAGATAAAGCGCACATTTAAACGAAGGTAAAGATAAGCAGTAAGGAAGGATATGATAAGGATAGGATATAAACATATAACATAAGTAAATAGCCACTAGCCACGACCCGCAAAGTTTAGGCCGGCTAGGGTTACAGGAGTAAAAGCAGTTGACAACAGAATTTCCTATCTCTCCCAAGGATACATCATCACCTTTATAGGCAAGTTCTAAAATAAATATTTATATGCATCATATTAAATATTTTCAAAATAAAAAGGACAGATTCTGAAAGTACAAAACAGAATCAAATAGACCTCACCATCGACCAGACGAATCTAGCTCACTACTGAGCACCAGGACCTGCATCTAAAAAATAGAGAATATATACAAAATGAGAATCCATGACCCATGGGTTTCCAGTACGGTAAAAGTGCCAAATAAATACAATGCACTATAATTAGAACTCGCTAAGCATCTTAAACTCCATACGTCGACATGTCATTTTCCATTGGTAAGTTCTCACTAATCCTTAATTAATCAGGAAACTAATTAAGGGATTCTAATCTAAACCTTTTATATCATTTATCTCCATAATTCTCACAACCTTCCAACATTCCAACGGAACCAACCCTTAGTTAATTTGACTCAGTTATTCTGTATCAATACCTCAAATCATCCTGTTCAATACTCATCATTTTTAATCAATCATTTCATCATTTCATTTTGACAAAGACATCCCTCAGCGTCAACCAACATCAGCATAAGGGACCTCTCAGTTGTATAAGCAGAAACAATACAAACAAGTAATACACAAGTAAGGTAAATAAGGCAAGTAGCATTTATTCATATAACATATTCAGTTAGGCAAACTAATACAATTAGGCAAAGCAAAACAAATCAAACATATGCAAATATGATATATGTCTGCCCTATGGCCAATGAGCTCATCTGTCGATTATACAGCCAACCCAACACACCCTGTAGCTAACCCGGATATCGTCTCTCAATACGAAGGGAACCGTAACCTTCAAGGAGGGAATCCTCAAGCTCCCATTTAGAGAGACACTGTGATGTAATGACAGGGAATCCTCAACCTAACTCATTCACACCGCAGCTAGGAATTGAATCGAAGGAAATCCTCAACCTTCTCCATTCAATTCCCCGATGTAGCAAGAGAGGAAATCATCAACCTCACTTGCCCACTACAATAAGAGAGAGAATCCTCAACTTTATCTTGCCTATCAGTGAGCGGGATCCAATCGAAACTCATTTTAATTCAACACAAGCAAACATGCCCACTATCTGAAATAATCATTACAGAATTAAACCTAAGGGAATCCTCGACCTTCTATTTAACTCTCTTGTGCGACAAGTGAGGGAATCCTCAACCTCAAGCTCGTCTACCGCGACAAGAGAGGGAATCCTCAACCTCATCTTGTTTATCACAACTAGTAAGAGAATCCTCAATCTCAACTTACCTTTACATGAGTGGGATAACACCACCGTCCGCACAACACAATTCTTATTGTCTTTTTAATCATAGTCACAACACAAGAGAGGGAATCCTCTACCTCAACTCGCCTATTCATCCCGGGATATAGTGCTCGTCACACTCACCATCATCATCTTGTCTAAAACTTCACTCACTTGTACAACATATAACTCGAAGGGAATTCTCAACCTCCCCAATCCGCCATCATTCACCAATTATCAATAACTTACATCCATCACTCAATTCGCTCATTATCATCATCATTTTCATCATACTCAATCTTTACTCCTCATCACATTCATCCTTATCACGCGTCACTTTCCATCTTATTCATTTTCCTTAATTCCACTAACTTAACTCTTTAGATTCGGCCTCTAACTCTTCCATTCTTAATTACACCGGCTCTATACTCTTATCGGTGTTTATAAAGGTTTAAAAGGCTAAAAGAATGGTTAAAAGACTTAAAAATACACTTTTTCAAAACTTGGAGGTTGTGCATATGCATGCCTATGGGTTACGTACGTATGATTGAAATTTTGGGAGTCGCGTACGCGAGTCCTTGTTCGCGTACGCAAGTGTTGAAGATAGGAGCTTTTCCTCGCGTCACGTACTACGTCCGCGTACGCAAGTGGGCAATTTTGACATTGCAGCGTACGCATGCCTCCTTTCGCGTACGCGGGACCACTGGACAATGGCCAGTGTCCGCGTCACATGGCACCTCTGCACGCCAGTGTTGCAGAATTGCCAAAAAGTTGTTTAAGTGTAAAAATTAGTTTTTGAACCCAATTTTCAATCCTTCATATCTTTTTATACAAAATTTATTTTTCAACCATTCTTGAACTGTTGGAAAGATAGATAAATGAATTTTCATAAAAATCTAATTTTGAAAATTTTTCAACTCTGCGGACCGAGTTACAGCCCGTCGAAGTTGGCTAAAAATCTATTTTAACAAAAAACACACATTTACCAATTCTTTCAATTGTTCATAAGCCAAAACATTTTCACTCAACAATTTTACCACAAACCAACCCCTTCACGTTCTTATACTGAACCAAATTCAAACCTACTTCATTTACTTATTTCAACTCAAATTTCATCTATTTCACATCTCAAACCTCAATTCACTAATATCTTTGTTCCTCTTTTCTACCACTCTGGCTAACTTCCTTGTTCTAATAAGTTTTCCTTAATTGTGTTGTCCATGTTAATGTACTTTTCTACCCTTTCTTGTACCTCATGGAGAGAGTTTAGGTGCCTCTTTAAAATTGATTATGAAAAAAGGTCCATTATTGAGTACATTCACCAACCCCATGATGGCCATCTCTGTTGGTAGGCTCTGGATTTTCAAACAAATTTTATTGAACATTTCCATATAGGCTCTAAGGGATTCTCCTGGCTTTTGTTTTACCTTGAGAAAATTTGGAGTGTGTTTGGTCTTGTCTTTTTGAATGAAAAGTTGGATTTTGGATAAATCATCAAAAAATGATATTGACCTTGGGGTTAAATTTTGAACCATTGTATGGTTGCCTTGGTTAATACGGTCAAGAGCACCTTGCATCGAGTTACATCAGACACATATGCTAAATACATTAAGCTTTTAAAGTTACTGAGGTGATGTTGGGGATCTTGGTTGTATCGTCGTAAAAGTCTATATCTGAGCTCTTAAAGTTCGTGGGAAACTTTACATGCATGATTTCCTCGAAAAAGGGTCACTACCTGAAGGAGTTAAGTCTTTTTCTTCCCAAATTCCCCTATTTCTTAGATCAGTTTCCAATTTCTTCAACTTGTCTTCCAATTCTTTCGATTGCGTAATTCCCTCCACAACTGTGGCATGGACTCTCTTTATTTTTCCAACTTGATTTCTAGTTGGTCAAGTTGTCCTTGGTGACCATGGACAAAGCCTATGATCTTTGCTATATTTTCAATCCTTGGTCTTTCTGGTATGTGAATTTAGGAGCTCATTCATCATCTTTGTCGCTCATCTTTGCTTTTTTTAGACTGCTGAGATATAGAGAATGCTCGATCATCATTACGATGAACTCCACTTTATGATCTTGAGTCAGATGCAGTACGTTCGTCTTCAGGATGTGAGTTTGTCATGGTTGAAGGTTGATCTCCAGTTCTCCACACAGCGCCAATGTTCTGCAAGAATACCTGAAACCAAAGTCATATGGGTCTATATGTGAGGTCTATAGTCCATTGAATAAAGGTTCTGATTTGTTCACCAAAGTAGTGAAGCTGTCCGACGTCTTCGAGTGGATGATGGTGGCAGATACCTACAAGGGAGTATGATACTTAAGTTATCAAGAGTCTTAGGCAATTTTAAGTGAATTGGGATTGAGAAATCCCTGAGGTTGATGAGGAATTTATAGGAAAAGTAATGACTTGGTCATCACTATAGAATTGCCCCTCTTGTGATAATGGGTAGGTATTTGATAAACCCCTATTTTATGATAATTTCTGGATAAAAATATGGAGTTTATTAACTTATCTTACATTTATTCACCAAGAATGCATGTTATTATTATTTTTTCCTAAATTGTGCTTAAGAGTTAAAAGCATGCTTTTTAGGCTTTTAAAACTGTCAACTTTCATTCACTTTAATTCCATTTAATATCGTAATGTGTTTGTTGAGTGATCTCAAGTTTAACAGGAAAAGAATCACTTAGAAGTGGAGCAAAAGCATGCAAAAGTGAAGAAATAATGGAGAATTAAAGATTTGAAGATCCCGCTGCCATTCGTACGCATCTTTCTCAATTAGTGTGCATGCACGACGCGTGCATACGCATGACATACAGCGCATGCCTCATTAATGAAAGCACATGACCACAATTTTAGGGCTCATTTAGTGCCCAATTAAGCTATATTCTGAAGAGAAGAAAGAAGCAAAAAGGCCAAGGGAATGGAAGACAAGGGGGGTTACCAATTGAGAGTGTGTAAAGAGTTTTTATGATTTATAGTTTTTAGAGAGAGAAGCTCTTTCTTCTCTCTAGGTTTTAGAATTTTTTAATCAATTTTTGTTCTAGTTCTTGAATTGAATCTTAGTTAAATCTAGTTTTGTTATTTGAATGTTTGTTCTCCATTTTAATTCTATTTAGAAACTTTTTGCAAGTCACTTCTTCTTATTTTGTTAATTTGTGGATTTTGTTAATTTTGAATTTCTATTAATATATTGATGTTTTTATATTTTATATGTTTTAGTGAATTGATATTGTTGATATTCGGTAGTAATTAAATTTAATTTTGATTAATTTTTATGATTTCATGATGTTTTCTCTTATTGCTCACCAAGTGTTTGATGAAATGTTTAATTTAATTATGGAGTAGATTTTTCAATTCTTGGATTGGGGTTGAGTAATTAAGGATTCTTGAGTTATCAATGTCCAATATTGATTGGTAATTTAGGGTTGTTAGTTGATTTGATTTTCACTACACTAATCTTTTGCCAAATTTGATTGGTAAGTTGATTAAGATTTGTGGATTGAGAATAATTATGCCTAATTGACTTTTCTTCGATATTAGGGGATGATATAGTGAAAATAACTCTTAATAATTGTCATGTTTGTGGTTGATAACAAGGATAAGAAGCCTAACTTCTCAACCCTAGCCATGACCTTTTAAGTATTTGATTACCATCTCTTTTATTTACTCTATTCTCTTAGTCCTTTTAGTTTAATTCCATTACTTCCAAGTATAGTTACCTCTTAATTGTTACCATATCGATTGCATGCTTACTAGATAGTTGTTTACTTGCTTACTGCTTTTACTTATTGCAATTTTATTGTTAGTTTTTCTTTAATTCTAGTTACCTTACCTTTTCGCATTCATATTCAAAACTCCCAAATTCCATAACCAACAATGTGCATTCAATTGCAAGTCCAAGGAAGAACGACCCGAAATTCAACTCCTAGTTATTGATTTGATTTTTGTGACAACCTTCTAAACTTTGATTGTGAGTTGGTTGTCGGTTTAGACCATACTTGCGACGTAATTGAGTTTTTAAGACTTGAAAATTTCTGAACCTGTAATTAACCCGCATCAGTATTCTCCTGAGATATGGAGAGTTATCCCACGTTATAATGGTTGCTAACCTGTAGATGAGTATCTAAAATAATGGAGTGAAAAGACTTTTTTTATTGCACAAGTTGAGTTGGTCGTGGGTCACAAAACTTGCGCTCCGACAGATTGATTGATCTAGAATTCTATTAAATTGAATATGTAAGTTTAATGGATTTTCTCAAAATAGTTCAATCTTTACTAAATCTGTGATCCTTAATTATTTGGGTCAGAATATAAATAAAATATTATAGAGATTATTCATAATTTATGTGTGAACAAAGAGAATTAAAAGGGAGTAGCTTAATATTTTTTAGTAAAATAATAATAAAACCCATTGTATACAAATTTACATTGATGTTTTATTTTGTTGTTCTTTAGTCCATATTTGTCATTCATAAGCTGTTTTTTTAATTGATTAATTGTTTAAAAATTAGAAGTAAAATTAATCGTTCATATATATTAAAATAATTCATAAATTTTTAGCGGTACTTGGATACAACTTTCAAGAAAGATCTCTTTTAATTGAAAACCATCAAAATAGTATTTTTGTATTAAAATAATAGCCATGTCCCATGTGGTATATAGTCCAAAAATTTTCGAACAATAAACTATTAATCATATATTTTTGGATTTTTTACTCTTCTAATATATTTTTGTAGGTTGATATGGTACGAAATCAATTTCATCGATGTTGCAATTTTGTCACGATGGATGTGAAATTTTTTCAAATGTTGTTTCGGTGACTTTTAATTTTGGATAATGCTACTTATTCTTTAAAATTCAGCCTTTGTTCGTTTTTTAATTTAATAATATTATTTAATTATATTTTAATTAAATTATTTATTTATTTTAAATAAATACATTTTAATTAGATTTAATTTAAATCTTATCAATTAATTTTTTCAATTTTTTTTAAAAATAAAACAATTAGTATATTTTGTATCTATCCTGACAGAAAGGACACAGAAACACTAACAAGGGACATAATTTATTTTTTATTTTTCTTTTATTATTCTTGTTAATTTTTTATAATTATATTTTTTATTATTATATTTTTTTCTCAAATTTTTTAAATGAAAAAAATAGAATAAATTAAATTTTTATAATTTGTTCTAATTTATCACCAAACAGAATACAAGAACACAAAATTTTTGTGTCTCTGCCTTTTGTATCTTGTTCTCATCAGTGTCTTGTCTTCTTCTCAGAAACAAACGTAGCCTTAATGACATGAAACGTTAATTCACATTATACATGACATTTAACATATTCAATTAGACGCTGATCAAATATATTTATAAAAATTTATCAATTTAGTGTAGTTAAGTTATATTAGCATATTAGGATTAAAGTTTTATATAATTAAAAAATTGACTAAATTGATAAATTTTTATAAACATATTTGTTCAACGTCTAATTAAACATACTACGTAATATGTATGCTATTAATTAACACTTTATATCATCAAATCGTTGACGAAAATTATTAATTATGTGACAGAATAATAAAAATAATTAGTTTATAATATTTAAAAAATTAATTTAATTAATAAAATTATTTAAAAATAAATTTTGAAAAATGACCCATTTTTTAAAAACTAATTCCATCATTAATCCTTTTCTTTTCTCTTTATTATTTAAGGAACATAAAACCATAGGAATTAGCAACTTTAATTTATGCAAACACTAAAGAATATAATAATCAAGCATGTATATCTTACATATATTTTGTAGGTATTTTTTATATTATTTTATATATACTTATAATACATCTAAAATAATAATGAGAAAATATATAAAATATTTTTGGTACACATTTAAAATACGTTTAAATTTGTGCTTATATTTTTTTAATATAAATAATTTTTTTAATAGATTCAAAATAATAAGTTAACATTTCAAATCCATACTTATATTTTTCATAATATAAATTATTTTTAACACATCTAAAATAATAAAATACACAAAATATTTTTGATACATATCTAAAATTTGTATTTATATATTTTAATATAAATAATTTTTTAACACATCTAAAATTTATCAAAAATAATTGTGTTTATTATTCTTATTAAATAACTATTTACTAGACTTAATAGTTAAAACAAAAAAAATAATTTTAATAATATTATTTTTATTTTAATTTAGTTAGAATTTAATTTTAGTTTGTTATTCTGGTTATGTTATGTTTAAATTTAAATTTAAATATTTTAATTTTAAAGAGATATAATTTTAAATTTTAAATATATAAAAAAAGATTTGAGATATAATATATATATAAAACTAATTATTATAAATTTATAATAGATAATAATTGATTAAAAAATTATTTATGATGAATAGCTAGTTACATGCATGCACAGTATAAATTTTGAATTTTTCTCGTTTATGGTGGAGGAATTAATGGAGTTCCAATCAAATCAAGATAAAGCATTTTCGATTCCTCCCTAATCCATGATTGAAACACTTATTAATTAGCTACACGCATCCAAAATAAATAAGGAATTATCATGTTAACAGAGACAGATTCAATAATAAATTGGGGGTGTACATATTGAAGTGGTATAGGGAAAGAATATAATTTTTTTATAGTTATTTTTTATTATTTTTTTATTATTTAAAATGTAAGTCCTACTTTTATTAGTCTCCTTTTATTAATCTCTCTTTTATTCTATTAAAAAAAATCTGTAAACTTACATTTTTATCATATAATTTACCTAATAAATTTTATGGATTTTTTTTTTTTTGCATGTCATTCGTTTCTAACAAATAGTGCTAAAATTATTTAAAAAAAAGTGCTAAAAATTTATTCTGTTAGTTTATTTCTTTATTTGAAAGGATAAAATATATAAAAAAAAGTGTTATTTTTATTCGCTAAATAACGTGTATGTTAGACAATAAAATTCTTTTTTTTTGGGTTCCCAACAAAATATTTGGAACTAAGAAAGTGAAATATCATATAACATTATCATTGCATTAGTTTTTTTTTTTTTTTATCAAAGATAGGAGACTCGAATCCGCAACCTCTTAATGGAGTATGGGAAGACTATGCCATTTGAGCTATTACTCATTGGCTTATCATTGCACTAGTTACATCCTATAATTTAACTTCTTTTTATTTATTTTTTTTTTTTTTACCAAAGATAGAAAACTCTAACCCACAACCTCTTAATTGAGTATGGAGAGATTATACCATTTGAGCTAATACTCATTCTTTTTATTTATTTTTCTCTTGATCATTTGCATAATGTTATTGGAAATAGTCAATAATAAGAGTTTAGTTTACAAAATAAATTAATATCAATGTTTCTTTCTAAAGAAAAATGAATTTAGTCACCCAAAAAAAAAAAGAAAAATGAATTTAATTAGAATACTAAATAAACTATTATTCAATAATAGAAACAATTTAGTGTGTGTTTGGATTACAGTTTATAAATGGGAGTTTCTATCAAATTGATTTTGTAAAATTGATTTTGATAAAAAGTAAGTTTGAGTTAACATGATTTATGTTTGGCAATCTTTATATTAAAATTGATTATAGTAAAATAAATGTTGTTTAGATTATATTACTCAAAATTACCTTTAGATGAAAAATTACTAAAAGAGACATCAATTTAAATATTTTTTAATATACATGCAAAATCAGAACACTAACAAAAATAATATAAAAAATATTTATCATATAAATAAAATAAATACAATAAAAATAAAAATATGAAAAAAAAATACTATAAATTTTATAATGTCAAACAAAAAGAAAATATTCTATAATTTTTCTAGTACGGTCACTACTCTTTAATTTAGTATTATTTTGGATTATAAATTTTTATTATTTATGGCTCTATTGTTATTTATAATTAATTTTTTATTTATTTTATCTTTTTTATAGGATCATAATTTATATTATACAAAATTTTGATAATAAATATAGTATATAATAATTACAATTACAAATTTTACAAAGTCAGAATAAAAAATAAGAAACAAATTAATGCAAAACAAAAATAGAGTATATCAAAGAATGAAAAAAATCATACAGATAAAAAATAATAAAAATTTCATAAAACCAACAACATATATCATATGAACAAAAAAATATAATAAAAAATAAATAAAATTTATATGAATAAAATCAAATAAAAAAATAAAAAAATTTCATACACAACATAAATACAAAGCAGTAAAGGATAGAAAAAAAGAATTTATATAAAAAAATAATAAAATTATCATAAAAATTAATAAAATATCTAAAAAATTAGAGCACTATAAAAAATTAAAAAAATCAACAACATTTGTCATATGAATAAAAAAATATAATAAAATAAATAAAAAATTATATGAACAAATCCAAACAAAAATAAAAAAAGATTTTATAAAAATATACATATAAAAAATAGTATAGTAAATAATAAAAAAATGAATTTTTTATTTAAATAAATAAAATAAATTTAATAATTACCAAAATAAATAATTTAAAAAATATTTATCGAAATAAATACTCCTCTCTTATCTCGTTTACACTGTAAAAGAGATAATTTTACACTGTAAAGGGGATAAATACGTGTCGCATACACTTTTCTGATCTCGTTTACACTGTAAACGAGATAAGAGAGAAGTATTTATTTCGATAAATATTTTTTAAATTATTTATTTTGGTAATTATTAAATTTATTTTATTTATTTAAATAAAAAATCCTAAAAAAAACTCATAAAAATATAATATGAGAAATTAGAACACTACATAAATAATATAAAAATATTCATTATATAAATAAAAAATATAATAAAAAATATAAATAAAAAATATAACAAAAAAATATAAAAATAAAAATGCAAAAATGAATATTAAAAATAATTAAAAAAATTAAAATATTCAATTTGCTAATAATTAAAATAAATTTAAATAATTTTGATGAAAAAAAATTGAAATAAAGAACTATAAAAAAATAGGAAGAACTACAAATAAATTTTATAAAAAAAAATAAAAGATGGAGTTGATAAAAAATAAATAAATTTTTCACCTAACCTTACAAGTTAGAACTTCTTTTACAGCTATCCACATCCAAAGCATGGAATTTTTTTTTTTAAATCAGGACCAAAGTGTGTGATAGCAAGACCCCTTACAAATTGAAACCAAAAATAATACATATATAATATATTGTTCGTCCATGTTTATCACGCTAGCAGATGCTGAGGATTATATTATTTATTGCAACTTGGAACAACGGATTTTTTTTTTTAAATAAAATAAAAGAATAATTATTTTTTAAAATCTCATTTTTTAATTTTAATTTTTTAAATACGCTATTTTTTTGTTAGAACAAGTTCGTCGTACTCCCGACGAACTCTATAATTTTTAGAGTTTATTTAATTTCCGACAAACTTCACTTTAAATTTTAAAAAAATTTCTAACTCAAATTCTTAAATTTTATAACAGACAACGACAACCATTATCATCGTCTCTAAAATATACGGGAATATACGAGAGTACACAGGAATAAGTCATACTTTTATTAGGAATATAATAATTTTTTTTATTTGTAATGAAAAATAACTCTTTTTAAATATGACTTATTTCTGTGTATCTATGTATTTCTAAAGACGATCATAATAATTATTATTGATACCAACAATATTAAAAAAGTCATGCTTATTATTTGTGTATTTTTGTATATTCCTATAAATACTACTTAAAAATTAGAATTTTTGAAAATTTAAAAGAAGTTTGCGGGGATTCGACCGGAGGCACGGCGACCTCCCTCTACCAAAAAAAATCGTATTTCTAAAATTAAAATTAAAATTTTGAATTTGAGCAAATAATAATTTTTTATTTTATTTCAAAAAAAAAAAATCCTGGAACAACTGGTTTTTTAGTTAAACAATACCCTCTGCAAGTTCCAGTAGTACAAGCTAAAAAAATTCATACCGGGTATAGTTACTTATACCTTATCTTTCGGTTTCTCAATAATTACGTTACACCCAACTCGTAAGAAATGAAATAACGCGTGGATATTCCGCATTTAAAAAAAAAACGAATAATGATGACATGGCAACGCACTACTCCTACGTGTCATCCACGTTGCACTCTATTAGTCAATCGTTTATACTTAGCAAATGCTCCCCGTGTGCTCGCCTTCGCAATCCATACACTTTTCGCGTGCGGTCTCGTGCGTTTCCCATCTTCGTTTCTCGCGTCACATACCGACCTCACTTTCAATCTCCTAGGCGCATTCCTTCCATGCTCCCCCTACTCTCATTCCATCTTCACCATTGCTTCTAATCTCAACAAGTCAAAGTAATCAAACCTCATGGCTACCCTATACCCGGACCAAAAATTCGCACTTGCTACAGTTTGCGAAAGCGTGGAAGGCTCGTGGGATTACCCACCAAGCCACGTTGCCATGCAAACAAGCCTCGTGCCCTTCAAAATTTCATTCCTCTACAACCTACCCCCACCCTATATGCCTACGAACTCACATTATAACCGTGGATTCTTCCTATATTGGAGCATAAGGTGTACTTACCCGCAGAGGAACAAAAGCAGCCTAAAAATACTAGGATTGTGATTTAGGGTGTGTTTGCATTTGCGTTGGAAAAGAGAAAAGCTCGTTTGTGTTCTTTGAACGCTTTATCTTTATGTTTGGCGACATTTTTATTTTAGAAATGCAAAAGTGATTTCTGTCTTCAACCCTAGTTTACCAAAAACTAAAAATTCTAGTTTTTCCATTGATGTTTTCACGTTGGATTAAACTTTATGTTCTTTGTACCAATTATGTCCTTCATATTCACATGTTTATTGTTTTTTAATAATATTTTTTTTCTAATACTTTTTTATGTATATTATTATTTTTTATAAAATTTCTAAATTTTTTATGAGTTTTTTTTGCTGTTATTGTTAATTTTTTGTATGGAATATTTTTTTTTATTTTGTATTATGATTCTATTAATCTTATTAGAGTACTAAAGAATACTAAAAGTACTAAAAAAATATTAAAATTTATTTAAATATTTAAAATAAAATTATAAGATAACATAAAATAATTATTTAAATTCATGTTCTTTTCTGTAATTTTTTATCTAAAAGTAATTTTGAATAATATAATCCAAACAATATTTAGTTTACTATAATCCATTTTAAATAAAAATTACCAAACATAAACTACGTTAATACAAACTTATTTTTTTATCAAAATCAATTTCACAAAATCAATTTTATACAAATCTCCTGTAATCTAAATACACACTTTATCTATAGCATCTTGACTTGGAGTGAATGGGATCTCTTGATTGTTAATACTCAATACTGCTAATTGGTGTAACGAATGAAAGAACCAATAATTTAACGGTAAGCTATCCAATGGTGACTTTAATGTTAAATAATTTAAAAAAATTTCAGGTATTTTCGGAATATTAATTTTAATATTTTAATTATTAATTTTAATTATTAAAAAATATATAATATATATTAATTAAAATTAATATTTAAAATTATTAAAATATTAGTATTTTTAAAAATATCTGAAAATTTTTCAAATAAATTTATAATTGGTGATTATGATATTAAAGTTCATGCATGTATGGAAAAACAGTCACAATTTCAACCAAGAAACTTGATCAGGGGGTGTAATTGTGATTTGTGACATAAAAAAGGAACCAAAGTTGACATTCAAATTGGAAATTCATTGACCATTCGCCACAATTGAAATTTCAGTAATCAGCTAATTAAAACGTGAAAAAGACCTAATTCAATAACATCTTCTAAAATACTAAGAATAATGGGAATTTTGATTAGCATGAAATTAAGTAATCCAATTATCAATTTTCAATGAATTAAAGAAGTAGTCCATGACATGATCCGCTTAACCTAAGATAGCATTTTTAATCTGTACAAATTGAACCACAGCGCCCTACTAATTACTATAACTACCAAGCCATGGTTTCACAAAATCATTGATTGAATAGAGATTATGCAACTTCCAATACTTCCCGCTACTGCCACTGACTCTGTAGCAACCAACAATTCTTCAGCTGAGACTCCACGCTTTCTCTGAAGCTCTTCACCCGAACCAAACAAAAATGGGTCGAACACAAGCCCATGCCCGATCCAGGACCAGATCCGACCCGGATCGTTTTCAAGAGGTAGCAAACCGGCCCGCACCCTACACCTTTCCCCTGAACTACGATTCCCCACGCTCTTGTTGTTCTTTCTGTATCGGAACCGCCGTCCTCCGCCTCGTCCTCCCCTCCGATCTCCTCCACGAAGATGACTCCTTCTGGCACCGGCGTCTCCCCTGACTCCCACCGTTGCTTCACCGCTGGCCAATCGTCAACAACCACCTGCTTCTCCGTCGTCGTCGATGTGGTGGTTTCTTCTCCCTTTCTCTTAGAAAAAATCTGCACCAGAAGCGGCGCCTCCTTCAGATTCTTCACGATTTCCACCACTGATTCCCTCATCCACGTGTCCAGCCTCTCCTGCGCCTCCAAGACGGCAGCGCTGTCACGGCCTCCTCCATTATTAGAATCCTCTCTCTTCCCGAACGGCTCAATGCTCATCCGATTCTCCACCACCGCTCCCCTAGCCGCCGCTGGCGCCGCCGAAGCCATCGAGATCCTCCCCTTCCACGCCGTGGAGCGCGCCAGGTCTCCGATCACGACGGAACACGGCGAGGCAAAACAACACCGATCCTGGATTCCGAAGTTAGCAGCGGTAAGGCGGCTGTTTCCGCCGCAAGCAATGCCGAGAGACGACGACGCCATCTTCTTCTGCCTGCGTGGATGGCGGGGAAAGGAAGAAAACACGCAGAAGAAAGGGAACAAGAGAGAATCTTAAAAGCCAAAAGGGATGAAAGCTTTTATTACTTTCTGTTTGTGACGAAGGGTTTGTGCTTAAGAATTCAAATAAAGAAGGAGAAGAGAGGGAAGAACGAGAATCAGAGAAAGCTGTTAAGATAGATAAAGGGATAGAAGAAGCGTAATGGGTGAGGCGATTATTATAGTTTCAGTGACGCGTTCAAGATTAACGGTTGATCAACGCTTTCTTCAAATTTGACGGTTCTGATCTGATGCATAGGTGACTCTATCGGACTCTGACTCGGACTCCTTCTGGCTACTGTTTAAAATTCATATCACAATTAAGTGTGGAATTGGATTACAGTTTGTAAATAAAAGTTTTTATCAAATTGATTTTGATAAAAAATAAATTTGAGTTAATATGATTTATGTTTGGCAATCTTTATATTAAAATTGATTATAGTAAAATAAATATTATTTGCATTATATTACTCAAAATTATCTTTAGATGAAAAATTATTAAAAGAGATATCAATTTAAATAATTTTTTTAATATACATGCAAAATCAAAATACTAACAAAAATAATATAAAAAATATTTATCATATAAATAAAATAAATACAATAAAAAAATATAAAAAAATACTATAAATTTTATAATGTCAAACAAAAAAAAATATTCTATAATTTTTCTAGTACGGTCACTACTCTTTAATTTAGTATTATTTTGGATTATAATTTTTTATTATTTATGACTCTAATGTTATTTATAATTAATTTTTTATTTATTTTATCTTTTTTATATGATCATAATTTATATTATACAAAATTTTGATAATAAACGTAGTATATAATAATTACAATTATAAATTTTACAAAGTCAGACTAAAAAATAAGAAATAAATTAATACAAAACAAAAATAGAGTATATCAAAGAATAAAAAAAATCATACAGATAAAAAATAATAAAAATTTCATAAAACCAACAACATATATCATATGAACAAAAAAATACAATAAAAAAAATAAAATTTATATGAATAAAATCAAATAAAAAAATAAAAAAATTTCATACACAACATAAATACAATGCAGTAAAGGATAGAAAAAAAGAATTTATATAAAAAAATAATAAAAATATCATAAAAATTAATAAAATATCTAAAAAATTAGAGCACTATAAAAAATTAAAAAAATCAACAACATTTGTCATATGAATAAAAGAAATACAATAAAATAAATAAAAAATTATATGAACAAATCCAAACAAAAATAAAAAAAGTTTATAAAAAATATACATATAAAAATTAGTATAGTAAATGATAAAAAAACGGATTTTTTATTTAAATAAATAAAATAAATTTAATAATTACTAAAATAAATAATTTAAAAAATATTTATCGAAATAAATACTCTTTTCTTATCTCATTTACACTGTAAACTAAATAATTTTACACTGTAAACGAGATAAACACGTGTCGCATACACTTCTCTTATCTCGTTTATTTAATTTTTATAGAGTTTATTTAATTTTCGACAACCTTTACTTTAAATTTTAAAAAAATTATTAACTCAAATTCTTAAATTTTATAATAGATAACGACAATCATTATCATCGTCTCTAAAGTATATGGGAATATAGGAGAGTACATAGGAATAAATCATATTTTTATTAGGAATATAATAATTTTTTTTATTTGTAATGAAAAATAACACTTTTTAAATATGATTTATTTTTGCATTTAAAAAAAAAGGAATAATGATGACATGGCAACACACTACTCCTACGTGTCATCCACGTTACACTCTATTAGCCAATCGTTCACACTCGGCGAATGCTCCCAGTGTGCTCGCCTTCGCAATCCATGCACTTTTCGCATGCCGTCTCGTGCGTTTTCCGCCTTCGTTTCTCGCGTCACATACCGACCTCACTTCCAATCCCCTACGCGCACTCCTTCCATGCTCCCCCTACTCTCATTCCATCTTTACAGTTGCTTCCAATCTTAGCAAGTCAAAGTAATCAAACCCCATGGCTACCCTATACCCGGACCAAAAATTGGCACTTGCTACAATTTGCGAAAGCGTGGAAGGCTCGTGGAGTTACCCTCCAAGCCACGTTGCCATGCAAACAAGCCTCGTGCCCTTCAAAATTTCATTCCTCTACAATCTACCCCACCCTATATGCCTACGCGCTCATATTATAACCAGGGATTCTTCCTATATTGGAGCATAAGGTGTACTTATCCGCAGAGGAACAAAAGCAGCCTAAAAATATTAGGATTGTAAGTTAGTTGTGATATGAATTTTAAACAGTAGCCAGAAGGAGTCCGAGTCAGAGTCCGATAGAGTCACCTATGCATCAGATCAGAACCGTCAAATTTGAAGAAAGCGTTGATCAACCGTTAATCTTGAACGCGTCACTGAAACTATAATAATCGCCTCACCCATTACGCTTCTTCTATCCCTTTATCTATCTTTACAGCTTTCTCTGATTCTCGTTCTTCCCCCTCTTCTCCTTCTTTATTTGAATTCTTCAGACGAAAGCACAAACCCTTCGTCACAAACAGAAAGTAATAAAAGCTTTCATCGCTTTTGGCTTTTAAGATTCTCTCTTGTTCCCTTTCTTCTGCGTGTTTTCTTCCTTTCCCCGCCATCCACGCAGGCAGAAGAAGATGGCGTCGTCGTCTCTCGGCATTGCTTGCGGCGGAAACAGCCGCCTTACCGCTGCTAACTTCGGAATCCAGGATCGGTGTTGTTTTGCCTCGCCGTGTTCCGTCGTGATCGGAGACCTGGCGCGCTCCACGGCGTGGAAGGGGAGGATCTCGATGGCTTCGGCGGCGCCAGCGGCGGCTAGGGGAGCGGTGGTGGAGAATCGGATGAGCATTGAGCCGTTCGGGAAGAGAGAGGATTCTAATAATGGAGGAGGCCGTGACAGCGCTGCCGTCTTGGAGGCGCAGGAGAGGCTGGACACGTGGATGAGGGAATCAGTGGTGGAAATCGTGAAGAATCTGAAGGAGGCGCCGCTTCTGGTGCAGATTTTTTCTAAGAGAAAGGGAGAAGAAACCACCACATCGACGACGACGGAGAAGCAGGTGGTTGTTGACGATTGGCCAGCGGTGAAGCAACGGTGGGAGTCAGGGGAGACGCCGGTGCCAGAAGGAGTCATCTTCGTGGAGGAGATCGGAGGGGAGGACGAGGCGGAGGACGGCGGTTCCGATACAGAAAGAACAACAAGAGCGTGGGGAATCGTAGTTCAGGGGAAAGGTGTAGGGTGCGGGCCGGTTTGCTACCTCTTGAAAACGAGCCGGGTCGGATCTGGTCCTGGATCGGGCATGGGCTTGTGTTCGACCCATTTTTGTTTGGTTCGGGTGAAGAGCTTCAGAGAAAGCGTGGAGTCTCAGCTGAAGAATTGTTGGTTGCTACAGAGTCAGTGGCAGTAGCGGGAAGTATTGGAAGTTGCATAATCTCTATTCACTCAATGATTTTGTGAAACCATGGCTTGGTGGTTATAGTAATTAGTAGGGCGCTGTGGTTCAATTTGTACAGATTAAAAATGCTATCTTAGGTTAAGCGGATCATGTCATGGACTACTTCTTTAATTTATTGAAAATTGATAATTGGATTACTTAATTTCATGCTAATCAAAATTCCCATTATTCTTAGTATTTTAGTAGATGTTATTGAATTAGGTCTTTTTCACGTTTTAATTAGTTGATTACTGAAATTTCAATTGTGGCGAATGGTCAATGAATTTCCAATTTGAATGTCAACTTTGTCACAAATCACAATTACACCCCCTGATCAAGTTTCTTGGTTGAAATTGTGACTGTTTTTTCCATACATTTATGAACTTTAATATCATAATCACCAATTATAAATTTATTTGAAAAATTTTCAGATATTTTTAAAAATACTGATATTTTAATTATTTTAAATGTTAATTTTAATTAATATATATTATATATTTTTTAATAATTAAAATTAATAATTAAAATATTAAAATTAATATTCCGAAAATACCTGAAATTTTTTTAAATTATTTAACATTAAAGTCACCATTGGCTAGCTTACGTTAAATTATTGGTTCTTTCATTCGTTACACTAATCAGCAGTATTGAGTATTAACAATCAAGAGATCCCAATCCCATTCACTCCAAGTCAAGATGCCATAGTTATATAGTGGTAGCGTATGGGGATATATTAAAAACAAAATATCACTCCCTTGTTAGAAAAATAACAAATTTAACTTTGATGTTTGATTTTTACAACAATGACTTAAGTGTTATATATAATAAGAGAGACCTTAATGGATCATTTTTTTTTCCTCTGGTAGTGATTATTGAGAACTTGTTAATCTTTTGCCAACTAATGATGATTAGTTTATTAATTTATTTAAATAAGAATTATAAATTCAAATTTTATATATATATAAAATTTATTGGTCAACGACAAATTTTTAAATAGAACTTCGATCTATAATAGATTAGTTTTTCAAAAAAAAAGTTAATTATTTTTTAATGTATTAATTAAAATTAAGGATTAGTTTAGATTGACTTTTAAAAAATGATTTTACTTAAGAACCAAGTAGGAGGTAGCCAACTAGAGCCAACTCGTTAAAAAACAGGAGGTCTGTTACAAAAAAGAAAAAATAACTTCCCACTACCCTAATTTTTCGAATTTCAAAACTAAAAATACAAAGAATTGGTTTGAGTTGGCTTATGTTATAGTCGGTGCTCTAGACTTTTTCTTTGAAAAAAAAAAACTTTTCATATTCTGACCCAAAATAAAGTCAAGACCAAAAAGGTTAAAAGTCCACCCAATAAGAATGGCATCATCTACTTCTACCCAACCTCATAGAGGTCGGCATGACAATGGTAGTTCAACCTTATTAAGCTAAAACAATAACTAACTCTTAAGATATCTTCCACTTATCTAGAAGGGAGATCTCAATAACTCCCTAGAAAAATGGAACAATTATCCACCATCAAAGGTGAAACTACACTAAAAGGTGGTTACCTATTCTACTATAAATATACTACAAACTCAGATATATTTAGAACCCAATCTACAAAAAAGCTTACCTAAAATCTTTGCTAACTTAAACATCAGAGTCTCTTGTAGGTACTACCCCCACCTCTTTACAAAGAACTTGGACGGCGGCACCTCAGCTCTAATACAAGTCCGTCGCTGTCACAGAGGGAGCCTGGACCTCACGTTCAGGCCCAAACACAATCCAATTTCAGGTAACCTTCGGAACATTGGCATCGTTGCTGGGGACTACTGCAGAATTTATAACCCACAAACTAACCGGCAAGTGCACCAGGTCGTACCAAGTAGTACCTCAAGTGAATGAGGGTCGATCCCACGAGGATTGATGGATCAAGCAATAATGATTGAGTAATTGGCTTAGTCAGACAAACAGAAAATAGTGTTTTGAGAGTTCAATTGCATCAAACAGTAATTCAGAGAATTAATAAAGCAAGCAGTAAACGAGTTGTGAAATATATAGAGAAAATAGTTAAGGTTTCAGAGATATTTATTTTTCGGATTAACTTTTCTTACCAACTACTTTAATCATGCAAGATTCAATTTATGGCAAACTATATGTGACTAAACCCTAATTCCTTAGACCTTTTTAGTCTCCTCTAACCTTCATCAACCGCCAATTTCTTGGTCACTTAATTCCAATTAGAGGGTTAAGTTCAAAACTAGTTTATGTGCCACAGAAACCCTAATTATCCAAATATAAGAGGATTATATGTCACGTATCCCGTTAAGTCCAGATAATTATAAATTTAGGAAAAAAATTTTTCAAGCTGTTGTTCAAATAAAGAGCTTTTCCAAGGTTTACAAGAACTCAAATAGAATAATGGTCATACTTCTGTTCCACCCAAATTCATAAGATAAAGAACGACAACAATTCTTGAAATTGAAATCAATACATAAATTAAAATAGAAAAGTAATAGTATTAATCGATAGAATAAACAGAGCTCCTAACCTTAATAGTGGAGGTTTAGTTGCTCATGGTTCAGAGAGAAAACTAGGCTTCTGAAAAAAGTGTAAAGTGCGGAATGAGGTAGGAGAGAAGAGTAGTCCGAAGGGCTGATTCTTTTCCCTTTTTATATCTAATCCTAATTAATGTAAAAAATATTTTCTAAAACTAAATAATATCTTCTCCTATTTGTAAATAAAATAAAGTTTAATAAAAAAATTAATAAAATCTTCGTTGCCATCATCAAAATAGATGCGGGGACCACTCCTTTCTCTTGAGCTGGCGCCTAACTTGGAGAATCCCAAGTTAGGCGCTGCATTGACCAAATGGAATTGAAGCTTCTTCTTTCATATGGTGCCTAACTTGGGAAATTCCAAGTTAGGCACCACCCTGGCTGCATGCAATGGGAGGACTTGTATTTATGGCACCTAACCTGGGAAATTCCAAGTTAGGCAACAACATGGCCGTAAAAAATGGAAGAAAAGGGTATACTATTATATATCGTTGGAAAGCAATGGAAGTCAGCTTTCCAATGCCGCTGGAATCATATCAATGGGACCTCTGTAGCTCAATTTATATTCATTAGAGTGCAAGGAGGTCATGGTTGACAACATCATCCACTTTCTTCCTCTTCTTCTATAAACTCCGTCAAATCCATCCGAATGCTACCTGAAATAAACAGAATTGAACACAACTCAAAGTAGCATTCATAGTTGGTAGCACGAATCCTCACACCTTCGTACTGTTGTACCAGCAAGTGCACTGGGTCGTCCAAGTAATACCTGAGCGAATCAGGGTTAATCCCACGAGGATTGTGGTTTGAAGCAAGCTATGGTTCTCTTGCAGGTCTTAGTCAGGCAGATCAGAAGGTTGATTATGTTTGAATGCAGTTTGATTGTGAATATGAATGGAATCACTAAAAGGAATATGAGAGAAGGGTATAAGGTATTTTATAAAAGAAATCAGTAAAAGGGTTATAATTAAGGATTGGAGTTGTTAACCTTTCTGGATTAACTCTGGTATTACTGTCTTCCTTGCTTGTGAGTGATTTCTTCTATGGTAGGTTGTATGTGATCAAAGCCATTGCCCGTGGTCATTGATCTCCTATGCTCCAGATCAAACACCATTGCCCATGGTCATTCAATCTGACGGAGGGTGAAGCTCTAGCAGTTCATTCTCTTGGCGATCCAACTTAAAACGCCACAGACGAGGTCGAATCTTTCGGATTAGAGAATGCTGCTTCTTTGAATTCTAGCCTATACCATGGAGACCCTAATCTCTCCAAAAATCGGCTGAATTGGTGTCTCGAGAAGTCCCCAACGAAGTCATGGATTAGCCGTATGAGAGATGTATAAACATAGCTGTTGGTTCGTGCTTTTCGGCCACGTATTCACACGAACCAAAGTAGATGCGGGTGTTTGTCAGGCACGTTTGTCTTAGTATGATGAACAGAGCTGATTGTCACTGATCATCCTATTCACCATGTTGAAGATCAAATATACATCTTAGAAATAAATCAAACACGGATCAAAGAAGAAACAGTAATACTTTTATTAATTCATAGGACTCAGCAGGGTGATGAATGGATTTTTGATGGTATAGAATTTCACAAATGAAATCTCGTTGCAAGTATAGTTTCTAAACCAACAAACAATCCTTTCATGCAAAAATTTGTTTGTCACAAGTACAAACCCCAATAAAAATAACCGAAGTATTCAAACCTTGGGTCGTCTCTCAAAGGAATTGCAGGGAAGTGTTCTTATTGTTTATGAGATGCATATTTTGGGGTTTTGGATAAGGGACATGAAAGATAAATTGGAAGAAAGTAAAGGAAACTCAAATGATAAAAGGTTTTGGCAAGGGTTGATGGTTAAGGATCTATATCATTGTCACTTACCACAACATGATAATTGTAAGGATCAATCTCATTAAATCATCCTCTAACAAGTAAAGAAAAGTCAAATGAGCTACACCAATCCTAATCCATAAGTCCTAACCACTCACTAATTAACTTAGTGGAAGCTAGAGTCAATGGACACCAATTATCAGGACTTGGACATTAGCAACTCAATTTCACCTAAGTTACCATCCCAAGCCAAGAACACAAAAATCTACTCTAACATCCTTCCAAACATTTAATCAAACACTTGGAAGGCATAAAAGGAAAGTAAGATAAAATTGCAAGAAATTCAAATCTACAACTACTAATTGCAAGGAAATTAACAACAACAACTCAAATCAACAATAAAGGAAATCAAACATAAATTGCATTAAAGGAAAATAAAAGGAACAAGAGTGCATCAACAACAAAGTAAACAAATACAAGGATTAAAGTAAAACTAAGAAAGCAAAGATAGAGGAACAAGAATTTGTAAAGGAAAAGTAACTCAAAGCATGAATTAAACCTAGATCTAAGAAATTCTAATCTACATCTAACCTAATTCTAGAGAGAAGAGAGAGCTTCTCTCTCTAGAAACTAACTAAAGCATGATGTAAACTAAACTATGTGTTCCCCCCTTGACTCCTCTTAATTTCTGCATGTAATAGGCTCAGAAAATGAGTTGAATTTGGGCCTGGGAAGCCCAGAAATCACCCCCAGCGTTTTCACTTTAATGAAGTCACGTGCGAGCAGCGACGCGTAACTGTGGGTCACGCGTACGTGTCGTTTCGCGTTTTTGCTATCCACGCGTGCACGTCTGGTACGCGTACGCGTCGATGAATGCATCCTAAATCTTTGATTTTCGATGAAATCTCCATTTTGCATGCTTTTCTCTTCATTCCTTTGATCTATTCCTAGCCTTTTGAACCTGAAATCACTCAACAAGCGCATCAAGGCATCTAGTGGAATCAAAGGTGAATTAAGATTAGCAAATTAAGGGCCTAAAAAGCATGTTTTCACACTTAAGCACAAATTAGGAGAAAATCATGAAACCATGCTATTTCATTGAATAAGTGTGAGAAAAGATGATAAAATCCCATAAATTCAGCATAAAATGCACCATGAAATAGTGGTGCATCACAGGGCTCCTCCCCTCAACCTAGGATATTTAGAAACTCATACTGATGTGAAAAATAATGGTAAAACATGTATGATGGTAAAAGTGATGTAAAAAGTGTTCGAATAACATGAATAAAATTCCTTAAATACTAAACAATGACTAATAAGGGTAAAACAGTCTTTTTAGTGCTAAAATCTACTTCTGGGGCCCACTTGGTGAGTGTTTGGTCTGAGCTTTGATGAAATCCACGTGCTATGAGGTCTCTTGGGCGTGAAACACCAGCTAGGGAGTCCTCTATGGGCATTTGGATGCTGAGCTTTGCTCCTTGGGTGCTGGACGCTAGAAAGGGGGCAGGAAGCTGGCGTTGGATGCCAGTTTTGGGCCTTCTATTCTGAAACAAAGTATAGACTATTATACATTTCTGAAAAGCTCTAGAAGTCAAATTTCCATAGTCGTTGAGAATGCTCCATTTGGACTTCTGTAGCTCCAGAAAATCTCTTCTGAGTGCAAAGAGGTTAGATTTGGACAGCATCTACAGCGCTTTCTGTCTCTGAATCAGACTTTTGCTATAGCTCCTCAATTTCAGCCAAAAAATACCTGAAATGGTACAAAAACACAAAAAATCAAAGTGGAATCCAAAAATATGAATTTAACACTAAAACCTATAAAAATTTAATAAAAACTAAATAAAACATGGCAAAAACTACATGAAAACTATGCCAAAAAGCGTATAAAATATCCGCTCATCACAACACCAAACTTAAACTGTTGCTTGTCCCCAAGCAACTAAAAATAAAATAGGATGAAAAGAAGATTAGGATGCAATAAATCTCTGAATTTCTAATGAAGCTCAGTTTCAATTAGATGAGCGGGACTTAATAGCTTTTTGCTTCTGAATAGTCTTGGCATCTCACTATCCATTGAAAATCAGAATGGCTAGCATCTTTAGGAACTTAGAATCCATATGATATTATTGATTCTCCTAGTTTAGCTCTTTTTTATTCTTGAACACAGCTTTCAGAGTCTTGGCCGTGACCCTAAGCACCTTGTTTTCCAGTATTACCACCGGATACGATAATGCCACAGACACTTTAACTGGATGAACCTTTTCAAATTGTGACTCAGTTTTGCTAGAGTCCCCAAATAGAGGTGACCAGAGTTCTTAAGCACACTCTTTTTGCTTTGGACCACGACTTTAACCGCTCAGTCTCAAGCTTTTCACTTGACACCTTCACGCCACAAGCACATGGTTAGGGACAACTTTATTGAGCCACTTAAGCCAGGATTTTATTCCTTGTGTAACACCCCAATTACCCTAAGCCTTACCTCTAGCCATAAAACAAAGGTTAATCAGAGGTTACGACAGTCCTAAGGCTTATACATATTTATATATAGAAAGAAATAATATATTCTAGGAGCCCGATGAAGGATTAAGGTCAAAGACAGATTTACAAAAGCGCGAGACGTTCACACGAAGCTAACGCACAAGACACAAGGTATAGATGTAAAAGAATAAAACGTATATATAGATACAATATTATAATAATCATAGGGAACTAGCCACAGCTTGCGGAGTTTAAGCCGACTAGTTACAAATAGAAGAATACAGAATTTTGGAACTAAAACAGCTTATACAACCTATCTCTCAAATAAGCCTCTAAGGCCATAAAAATAAATATACAAAAGATGAGAGACTACTATGATGAAAGTAAAACAAAATTAAACAAGGAATGAACCATACTCCGCTTTGTCACCATATCCGCAATCTCACCAAAGTAGATTACGACCTGCATCTGAAAAATAACAACAAAGTATGGAATGAGAACCGGAGGTTCTCAGTATGGTAATAGTACCCAATGATGTAAGATGTAAGGCTCCGGGACGCCGAAGGCAATCCTAGAACTTCACATCACATACGAATATTCACGCTTAGAACAAAAATATAAATAAAGAACTTAAACCATAAACCATAAGCAGGATTATCTAACTTAGGGGATTTCTAACTAGAACTAGTCACACCGCTGTATCCCACAGCCTTCGCCAACCGAACCTCCGTGCGATCCCATCGCCACCGCCTACCTTACCTCCTTAGCACCAAACAAACATAGATAATGCAAGCAAGGAAAGCACAGGTAGAATTCATACATGTAACAAGTAAGTCAAGAAGCAAGTAGGCATATTATACAATTAGGCAAACTCAAGTAATCAAAGCAAGCAAGCATATAGAAGATGCATATGATGAATACCTGCCCTATTGGCTCGTGATATCACTTGTCGGTCCATAAATTCCAACCCGACACATCCTTTCGGATGTAGCTTTTCTGTCGTACCCTCGGATATAGTGCCACGCACACTCTATTAACCCACGGATATAGTGCTGGGCACACTCTATTCACCCACGAATATAGTACCGGGCACACTCGCATGCGTAACCCAAGGATATAGTGCCTGGCACACTCTTGTAGCAGAAAGATTATCAATCATAATTCATTCCCAGGGATATAGTGCCCTGCACACTATCATGCTTAACCCAAGGATATAGTGCCTAGCACACTTTCTACATTCAACAAGATCCTCATCCCTCTTTAAGTTCTCATCGTACTTAACCCAAGGATATAATGTTTGGCACACTCTCAACATTCAACAAGTTCATCAACCTCACATCATCACCAATCATCACCATTTCACATCTCAATCCACTTTCAATTATCAATTCTCAACATTCCAAGAATATAGTGCCTGACACACTCTCTTTCAAACATTATCATTCTAAGGATATAGTGCCTGGAACACTCTCAATATTCATCAGGATCATTCATCCCTTTTTAAGTCCTCAACTCATCACATCCATCATCAATTCATAATTTCCATCCCAAACTCATCAGTTCATCAGTATCTCAATTCATTGTCAACAATCACCCAGTTCACTACTCTTCCTTCTCTCTCAACCAACTCATCCTCAATACACCGAAAACCTAAACCTCAGTTTGCTAACTTTTCAAAGTAAAACACAAATAAAACCTCCTAAGACCTTTCCCATATTCCAACATCGAAAATTGAGCCCAAGAGTCTTAAAATGGTGTTATAGAAGTTTACAACCTTGTTGGAAGGATAGAATAGTTGAAAATAAAGGAAAATTTGAGAAACAGGGCATGTGCGTCTGCACAGGGGTGTGCGTACGTACAGGTACCAAAATTTGCAAAGTCTGTCCACTCGCACTGGGTGTGCTAGCACCCCCAATAGACGACCCTTCCCAACTTGTGCGTGCGTGAAGAATGGATGATAGACGGTTTAGAATTCAGAATAAATTCCCGTTGCAAGTATAGTTTCTAAACCAAGCAATCATCCTTTCTTACAAATGTTTTGGTTGTCACAAGTAACAAACCCCTTAAAAATTGATAACCAAAGTATTCAAACCTCGGGTCGTCTTCTCAAGAAACTGCAGGGAGATATGTTCTTATTATTGATTATGAGTTTTGTAAATTGGGGGTTTTGAAAGAAAGGAACAAGTAATTTAAATGACAAGTAAAATAAATAAAGAACTATAAAATAAACTCTTGGCAAGGTATGAAAATTTGGAAGTCCTATCCTAGTTATTCTTATGAGAATTGAAGTTAATCCCACTTAGTTAACCTTTACGAAAGCAAGGGAAAGTCAAGTGGACTAATAAGTTAGATTTCCCAAGTCCTAGACAACTCCTAAGGAAAGACTAGAGTTAGTGGAATTCAATTCAATTAGATAACATAACAATCAATCACGATAAGTTTGATAACTCAAGAGCCTCCAGTTAATCAATTAAAGCCAAGAATATAAAAAAGCTAAATGTAAATCATAAATCTGAAACATCTCAAATTATATTAAACAGAAAATCAATCCAAACATAAAGAGTTCATAAGCTAAATTGATAAAATAAATAAAAAGGACATTGAACCTGGAACTCGGAAGAAATTGTAAGTTGAAATAATAAAAAATCCTAATTCCTTTAAGAGGAATCCTAATCCTAAATCCTAAGAGAGAGGAGAGAACCTCGCTCTTTAAAAACTACATCCAGTCCTAAAATTATGAATTATGAAAATGTGATCATGAATGAATGGATTCCCCCACTTTATAGCCTCTAATCTGTGTTTTCTGGGGCGCAAACTGGGTCAAAAACAGCCCAGAAATTGCTGGAGAAGAAATCTGCCATGCTGATTTTTGTCACTGCGACGTGTCCGTGTGGAGCACGCGTTTGCATCGCTTAGCGTCAGGGAAATTATAGCATATTATTTATCAAATCGAAGCCTCGGACGTTAGCTTTTCAACGCAACTGAAACCGCATCGTTTGGACCTCTGTAGCTCAAGTTATGACCATTTTAGTGCGAGAGGGTCAGGCTAACAGCTTTGCAGTTCCTTCAACTTCTTGTATTCCTTCCACTTTTGCATGCTTCCTTTCCATCCTCCAAGCTATTCCTGCCCTGTAATCTTTGAAAATACTTAACACACATATCAAGGCATCGAATGGTAATAGGAGAGGATTAATAATTAGCAATTTAAAGGCCAAAGAAACATGTTTTCAATCATAGCACAAAATCAGGAAGGAAAACGTAAAACATGCGATTTCTATGAATAAGCGTGAGAATAATGGATGAAAAACCACTCAATTTAGCACAATATAAACCATAAAATAGTGGTTTATCAACCTCCCCACACTTAAACATTAGCATGTCCTCATGCTAAGCTCAAGAGAAGCTATAAAAGTGAAGAGAAATGGTAGAATGTATGAAATGCAACCTATCTATGTGAATGCAACCACATGAAAAAATGTTTCTTCCTACTTGGTTAAAAGTAAATAAGTTCTCCAAGACAAACATAAATCAGATTTCACTAATTCAAATTATACAATAAAAGATAAGTAAACTTGTAAGAAGATAGCTCATGAAAGCAGGGAACATAGAATCAAGCATTGAACCCTTACTGGTAGTGTATATGCACTCTAATCTCTCAAGTGTATAGGGTAATTCACTCTACTCTTCTCTAGTCATGCTTTCTAAACTTTGTTCTTCATCTAACCAATCAACAAATATTTAATGTACCAATGCAAACATCATGAGGTCTTTTTAGGATTGTAATGGGGCTGAGGTAAGGGTAAGGATGTATATAATATATGGCTAAGTGAGCTATAAATTGAATTCTTGACTAACCTAAGCTCTCACCTATATACACACTCTATATATTTTTAAGTTCATGCTTAGCTACCCCAAAATTCCGACTTTTGTATAATTCCCATACTCATGTACCAAATTTTCTTTAATTTTTAATTTTTTAATTTTTAATTTTTAATTTTTTTAATTTTTTTATCACATGTGCATTGATCTTTTATTAAACTTAATATTTAGGTAATTATGTCCCCTTATTTATTCATTGAATATTTTTGTTTTTTTTTTGAAACATAAACATAACATATATCAATACACATGGTATTTTAGTTTAATTTGGTGTTACATGAGCATGCTCCCAAATTTCTGATTATTCTTATTAATATATCCTTTCCTATCAACCCATGTTTCCATGTTTCCCCACACTTAGTTGATACATAATCTCTATCTTAAGCTAACCAAAGATTCAATTTGAGATTTTTACTTTTGTTTTTCTCCTTAAGGCTAGTGATGTAGTTATAGAATAGAAGGAGATTAAAAGGCTCAAGGAGGCTAACAAGGGTGATGTAAAAGGTAGGCTTATTTGGGATAAGTGAGCTAATAACAAATAATGGCCTCAATCATATGCAAGCATGTAAATTCACTAAATAATGGACATATAGAATGGAACAAAGCAAAGATTGCAATTATAGAGAAGAAAACACACAAGAATAAAATATTTATGGTTAAATAATGTAACCATATAAATAAGCTCAAAATCTCATAGGTTGTGTGTTCTAGCTTTTTAAACTATGTTCCAAATACAACTTCAAACAAGTTTAACACAAAAGTTTTAGTTTAAATTAGTGAAATTTTTATAAAATAAGGTCTTGAAAGGAAACTCATTACTTTAACCGAGCAGTGGTAAAATATGCACAAAATCAAACAAACATGCAAATACAACAAAGAAAATTTAAATATTGGTGTTGAGATAGGAAGGTACTAACCCACGGAGATCGGTATCGACCTCCCCACACTTAAAGATTGCACCGTCCTCAGTGCATGCTGAGATGTGTAGGTGAACGGGCTGTTCCAACTGGCGCTTTTCTCCGAAGATTTTGCAGATGGACTTGTCTGTCTCCCCATGTAAACGTCTTCTGCTTCCCTTTCGGGTGGCCATCCTGAAAGAAAAAAGGAAGAAAGGTAACCCAGTGATAAAGATAAGAAAATGAAGTATGGTTGGGTTAATGCCAAATGATAAGGGTCTCATTTACATGGAAGCTTCAACATGTACGTGAGAAAATAATAGAAGCATATGGAATACTAGTGGTGCAAGATTTGAAACATAGGGGAGGAGTGTGGGTAATGGAAGTATCAATACAAGCTCATGTAAATGCAAATGGAGTGCAAGTATCATAAAACATTGGCATTGGAAGATAATTAACATCATCCCACAGTGTAAAACAAGTTACTAAGGACCAAAGTAAATTCAAGAAAAGATGCAACAATTGAAAAAGAAAATTTTTAACACCAATGGCAAAAAATAATAAATTTAGAAAAGAAAATAAAAATATGCACAAAATTAAAATACAATGAATGAAAATATACAAATAAATTAAATACAATAGAAGGAAAGTAAAAAAGGATGAGAAGTTAAAAAGATGAAGAAGAAGAAAGTAAGAAAAGGAAGAAGAAAGAAGAAAAGATAGAAGAAATTAGGATTAGAAAAGAAAAGATAAGATAATTGGCGCTGATCTGGATAAGTTGTGCGGCGCAGGCGACGCGGACGAGTGGGTCACACGATTGCGTGGTCTGATTTGTGCGATTGGCGCGAGTGCAGTCTCGCGTTCGCGCAACTCTCTGTTCGAAACTCTATTTGCCAAATTTTTGGGTGACGCGGTCGCGTGGGTGACGCGATCGCGTGAATGGCCTTTCTTTTAAAAATGACGCGGACGCGTGGGGCACGCGTTTGCGTGGTAGGGCTGGTGCTTCTAGCATCCTTCCAGCCCAGCTCCATCATAACTCTCTTCCATACACCTCTTTACGTCGATTTTACAAGGCCACGCGTTTGCGTGGGTGACGCGGACGCGTGGATCAATTTGTGCCAAAGGCACGCCTCCAGCCACACTCTCGCGTGACTCTCTGTTCACTTTTCTTTTCTTCCTAATGCACTTGTGACGCGGACGCGTCGGCGACACTGTCGCGTCGCGTGATTTTTTTTTTATGCAGGATGCAAAATGCAATGATAGTGTGGATGCTATGATTAATTCCAAGTTCAATGAAAATAATGTAAAATAAAAACAAACAACACGAAATAAAATTGAAAAAGAAACGATCATACCATGGTGGGTTGTCTCCCACCTACCACTTTTAGTTAAAGTCCTTAAGTTGGACATTTGGTGAGTCCTTTGTTAGGGTGGCTTGTGCTTGAACTCATCCATGAATCTCCACCAATGTTTGCAAATCCAATGGCCTCCGGGATCCCAAGTGACAAGGCCCCAAGAGTGCTGATTGCCAGAAAGAATTCTGGGGTCCCAAACCTTGCTTTTGCACCCATCTTCTTGTTGATCATTAGTGTTCCAACCGGGTAGCAGGCAATCTGAATTCTCACTAAAGCGGCCAAACAAATTCCTAGACCCATTCAGTTGAGCTTCACACCAACCTTTGCATTTAAACTTTGAGCTTTCCACCATATTGAATCTTGCATGACGACTCCTACCACTAACCATCTTCCTCTTACTCTTAATGCCACAAAGAGCTCTAAGTTGACCATCCGTCTCCAGTAGCCCATATTCAAGTGGGAAGGTAAAGGTCAATGATAAGAATTTTACCCACTTGAACGTTGTGTTGGACGGTAATGGCCTTGGGAGAGGTGTTTCTAATGAACTTGCAAGTTCCACTCCCTTGTGCTCTTCTCTAAAAACTTCCACCTCTTTGTAAGCTTCTTCAATTTCAACCTCTTCCTCTTGGTAGCTTTTTTCCAATTCAATCTCCTCTTCACTGCTTACCAAGGGCATAGGAGGTTGTGCTTCTTCTTCTTGAATCTCCATCTCTTGATCAACCTCTTCAAAGTCTTTAGCCATGATAGGCCTTGGAGGTTGTACACCCTCCTCAACATCAATTTCGAACGTCCTTGAAGGAGGCTTTATAACTTGACTTTCCCATGGAGGTTTTGCATCTCCTAAATCTTCAACCACTTCTTCCTCTGCAACTATTATGGTTTCCTCCACTTATTCCAATACAAAGCCATGTTCCTCATTATCTACAAAAGTTTCTAGTGTCTCCTTCATGCTGTGCTCTTCTTTTGATTCTCCACATGCAGCCATGGGAGTACTTTGAGTGCTCAGATGTCGGGAAGCTATTATATTTACTACCTCGGTTAAGGCAGTAGTGAGTTCCAGTACACTCTTTTGCATCTTTGCTTGCCCTTGAAGAAGAACACGAAGGTTGTCATTCATTGGAGATTGGGTTGGATATGAAGGTTCATTGGTTGGGAGAGAGGGCTCATAATACGGAGGTGGTTCTTCTTGATAAGGATATGGAGATGGTGTATATTGAGGTGGTGGTTCATGAGAGTAGTTGTGTTGGAATTGGGGTGGTTCTGTGTATGGTTCATTTGGCTTATAAGGTGGTTGGTATGGTGGATATGGGTTAGGGTCATATGGAGGTGAATGGTGGAAAGGGGCTTGTGAGTATGGCGGTCCAAAGCTATTTTGAGGAGGTGGTTCATTGGCATATGATGGAGCTTGCTGGTAACTACAAGGGGGTCAACCATATCTATTGTCTTGGCATGCATTGTAGGATGGTCGTTGTCCATGGTATCTTGGAAGGTGATGTTGCCGAAAGGGTTGATCAGATCCTCGTGGCTCCTTCCATCTCTGATTGTTTTGACCTTGATGCATGTTCCTGTTATAATTTCCATTCCTTGCAACAGCATTGGGACCAAACTCAAAGCGATGGGGTGAGAACTCATAATAGCAAATAAAATTTAAAAATGAAAATAAAAACAAATTTAAATTAAAAAGGTTATTGAAATTTAAATTTTGAAAATTAAATTTTGAAATTTGAAATTAGAAATTTGAAATTTGAAAAAGTCAACAATATCAGATAAAAAATTGAAAAAGATTTAAATTTTGAAAAGGTTTGAAGAGCAATAACCTCTTAATTAACGAAAAAGCAAAAATAAAAACAAAAATAAAAATAAATAAACAAGTAAAAAACAAATATTTACAATAACCAATAATAAGGCACACGTTTGCAATTCCACGGCAATGGCGCCATTTTGAAGAACGGATGATTGACGGTTTAGAATTCAGAATAAATTTCCGATGCAAGTATAGTTTCTAAACCAAGCAATCATCCTTTCTTACAAACGTTTTGGTTGTCACAAGTAACAAACCCCTTAAAAATTGATAACCGAAGTATTCAAACCTCGGGTTGTCTTCTCAAAGAACTGCCTGGAGGTATGTTCTTATTATTGATTATGAGTTTTGTAAATTGAGGGTTTTGAAAGTAAGAAACAAGTAATTTAAATGACAAGTAAAATAAATAAATAACTATAAAATAAACTCTTGACAATGTATGAAAATTTGGAAGTCCTATCCTAGTTATTCTTATGAGAATTGTAGTTAATCCCACTTAGTTAACCTTTACGAAAGTAAGGAAAAGTCAAGTGGACTAATTAGTTAGATTTCCCAAGTCCTAGCCAACTCCTAAGGAAAGACTAGAGTTAGTGGAATTCAATTCAATTAGCAGACATAACAATCAATCACGATAAGTTTGATAACTCAAGAGCCTCCAGTTAATCAATTAAAGCCAAGAATATAAAAAAGCTAAATGTAAATCATAAATCTGAAACATCTAAAATTATATTAAATAGAAAATCAATCCAAACATAAAGAGTTCATAAGCTAAATTGATAAAATAAATAAAAAGGACATTGAACCTGGAACTCGGAAGAAATTGTAAGTTAAAATAATAAAGTTGAAATAATAAGAAATCCTAATTCCTTTAAGAGGAATCCTAATCCTAAATCCTAAGAGAGAGGAGAGAACCTCTCTCTCTAAAAACTACATCCAATCCTAAAATTATGAATTATGAAAACGTGATCATGAATGAATGGATTCTTCCCACTTTATAGCCTTTAATCTATGTTTTTTGGGCCGCAAACTGGGTCGAAAACAGCCCAGAAATCGCTGGAGAAGAAATCTGCCACGCTGATTTTCGTCACTGCGACGCGTGCGCATGGATTACGCATTCGTGTTGCCTAGCATCAAGGCAACTATAACATATTATATATCAAATCGAAGCCCCAAACGTTAGATTTCCAATGCAACTAGAACTGCGTCGTTTGGACCTCTGTAGCTCAAGTTATGATCATTTTAGTGCGAGAGGGTCAGGTTGACAGCTTTGCAGTTCCTTCAACTTCTTGTATTCCTTCCACTTTTGCATGCTTCCTTTCCATCCTCCAAGCTATTCCTGCCCTGTAATCTCTGAAAATACTTAATACACATATCAAGGCATCGAATGGTAATAGGAGAGGATTAATAATTAGCAATTTAAATGCCAAAGAAACATGTTTTCAATCATAGCACAAAATCAGGAAGGAAAACGTAAAACATGCGATTTCTATGAATAAGCGTGAGAATAATGGATGAAAAACCACTCAATTTAGCACAATATAAACCATAAAATACTGGTTTATCAACCTCCCCACACTTAAACATTAGCATGTCCTCATGCTAAGCTCAAGAGAAGCTATAAAAGTGAAGAGAAATGGTAGAATGTATGAAATACAACCTATCTATGTGAATGCAACCACATGCAAAAATGTTTTTACCTACTTGGTTAAAAGTAAATAAGTTCTCCAAGACAAACATAAATCAAATTTCACTAATTCAAATTATACAATAAAAGATAAGTAAACTTGTAAGAAGATAGCTCATGAAAGCAGGGAACATAGAATCAAGCATTGAACCCTTACTGGTAGTGTATATGCACTCTAATCTCTCAAGTGTATAGGGTAATTCACTCTACTCTTCTCTAGTCATGCTTTCTAAACTTTGTTCTTCATCTAACCAATCAACAAATATTTAATGTACCAATGCAAACATCATGAGATCTTTTTAGGGTTGTAATGGGGCTGAGGTAAGGGTAAGGATGTATATATATATGGCTAAGTGAGCTATAAATTGAATTCTTGACTAACCTAAGCTCTCACCTATATACACACTCTATATATTTTTAAGTTCATGCTTAGCTACCCAAAAATTCCCACTTTTGTATAATTCCCATACTCATGTACCAAATTTTCTTTAATTTTTTATTTTTTTTATTTTTTATCACATGTGCATTGATCTTTTATTAAACTTAATATTTGGGTAATTTTGTCCCCTTATTTATTCATTGAATATTTTTGTTTGTTTTTTTTTTTAAACATAAACACAACCTATATCAATGCACATGGTATTTTAATTTAATTTGGTTTCACATGAGGATGCTCCCAAATTTCTGATTATTCTTATTAATTTATCATTTCCTATCAACCTATGTTCCCATGTTTTCCCACATTTAGTTGATACATAATCTCTATCTTAAACTAACCAAAGATTCAATTTGGGATTTTTACTTTTGTTTTTCTCCTTAAGGCTAGTGATGTGGTTATAGAACAGAAGGGGATTAAAAGGCTCAAGGGGGCTAACAAGGGTGATGTAAAAAGTAGGCTTATTTGGGATAAGTGAGCTAATAATAAATAATGGCCTCAATCATATGCAAGCATGTAAATAGACTAAATAATGGACATATAAAATAGAACAAAGCAAAGATTGCAATTATAGAGAAGAAAACACACAAGAATAAAATATTTATGGTTAAATAATGTAACCATATAAATAAGCTCAAAATCTCACAGGTTGTGTGTTCTAGCTTTTTAAACTATGTTCCAAATACAACTTCAAACAAGTTTAACACAAAAGTTTTAATTTAAATTAGTGAAATTTTTATAAAATAAGGTCTTGAAAGGAAACTCATTACTTTAACCGAGCAATGGTAAAATATGCACAAAATCAAACAAACATGCAAAAGCAACAAAGAAAATTTAAACATTGGTGTTGAGATAGGAAGGTACTAACCCACAGAGATCGGTATCGACCTCCCCACACTTAAAGATTGCACTGTCCTCGGTGCATGCTGAGATGTGCAGGTGGACGGGCTGTTCCAACTGGCGCTTTTCTCCGAAGATTTTGCAGATGGACTTGTCTGTCTCCCCATGTAAACGTCTTCCGCTTCCCTTCCGGGTGGCCATCCTGAAAGAAAAAGGGAAGAAAGGTAACCCAGTGATAAAGATAAGAAAATGAAGTATGGTTGGGTTAATGCCAAATGATAAGGGTCTCATTTACATGGAAGCTTTAACATGTACGTGAGAAAATAATAGAAGCACATGGCATACTAGTGGTGCAAGATTTGAAACATAGGGGAGGAGTGTGGGTAATGGAAGTATCAATACAAGCTCATGTCAATGCAAATGGAGTGCAAGTATCATAAAACATTGGCATTGGCAGATAATTAACATCGTCCCACAGTGTAAAATAAGTTACTAAGCACCAAAGTAAATTCAAGAAAAGATGCAATAGTTGAATAAGAAAATTTTTAACACCAATGGAAAAAAATAATAAATTTAGAAAAGAAAATAAAAATATGCAAAAAATTAAAATGCAATGAATGAAAATATGGAAATAAATTAAATAAAATAGAAGGAAAGTGAAAAAGGATGAGAAGTTAAAAAGATGAAGAAGAAGAAAGTAAGAAAAGGAAGAAGAAAAAAGAAAAGATAGAAGAAATTAGGATTAGAAAAGAAAAGATAAGATAATTGGCACTGATCTGGATAAGTTGTGCGGCGCAGGTGACGCGGACGCGTGAGTGACGCGGTCGCATGGTGCGCGATAAGGTCAGATGACGCGGACGCATGGGTCACGCGATTGCATGGTCTGATTTGTGCGATTAGCGCGAGTGCAGCCTCGCGTTCGCGCAACTCTCTGTTCGAAACTCTATTTGCCAAATTTTTGGGTGACGCGGTCGCGTGGGTGACGCGATCGCGTGAATGGCCTTTCTTTTAAATATGACGCGGACGCGTGGGGCACGCGTTCGCGTGGTAGGGCTGGTGCTTCTAGCATCATTCCAGCCCAGCTCCATCATAACTCTCTGCCATACACCTCTTTACGTCGATTTTACAGGGCCACGCGTTCGCGTGGGTGACGCGAACGCGTGGGAGGCATTTTTCCCACATGACGCGGACGCGTCGGTGACGCGGTCGCGTGGATCGATTTGTGCCAAAGGCACGCCTCCAGCCACGCTCTCACGTAACTCTCTGTTCACTTTTCTTTTCTTCCTAACGCACTTGTGACACGGACGCGTCGGCGACGCTGTCGCGTCGCGTGATTTTTTTTTATGCAGGATGCAAAATACAATGATAGTGTGGATGCTATGAGTAATTCCAAGTTCAATGAAAATAATGTAAAATAAAAACAAATAACACGAAATAAAATTGAAAAAGAAACGATCATACCATGGTGGGTTGTCTCCCACTACCACTTTTAGTTAAAGTCCTTAAGTTGGACATTTGGTGAGTCCTTTGTTAGGGTGGCTTGTGCTTGAACTCATCCATGAATCTCCACCAATGTTTGCAAATCCAATGGCCTCCGAGATCCCAAACTAGGCGCAGAAAGCCTTCAAGCAAGTTAAAGCAAGTGACAAGGCCCCAAGAGTGCTGATTGCCAGAAAGAATTCTGGGGTCCCAAACCTTGCTTTTGCACCCGTCTTCTTGTTGATCATTAGTGTTCCAACCGAGTAGCAGGCAATCTGAATTCTCACTAAAGCGGCCAAATAACTTCCTAGACCCATTCAGTTGAGCTTCACACCAATCTTTGCATTTAAACTTTGAGCTTTCCACCATATTGAATCTTGCATGACGACTTCTACCACTAACCATCTTCCTCTTACTCTTAATGCCACAAAGAGCTCTAAGTTGACCATCCGTCTCCAGTAGCCCATATTCAAGTGGGAAGGTAAAGGTCAAGGATAAGAATTTTACCCACTTGAACGTTGTGTTGGATGGTAATGGCCTTGGGAGAGGTGTTTCTAATGAACTTGCAAGTTCCACTCCCTTGTGCTCTTCTCTAACAACTTCCACCTCCTTGTAAGCTTCTTCAATTTCAACCTTTTCCTCTTGGTAGCTTTCTTCCAATTAAATCTCCTCTTCACTGCTTACCAAGGGCATAGGAGGTTGTGCTTCTTCTTCTTGAATCTCCATCTCTTGATCAACCTCTTCAAAGTCTTTAGCCATGATATGCCTTGGAGGTTGTACACCCTTCTCAACATCAATTTCGAACGTCCTTGAAGGAGGCTTTATAACTTGACTTTCCTATAGAGGTTCTGCATCTCCTAAATCTTCAACCACTTCTTCCTCTGCAACTATTATGGTTTCCTCCACTTGTTCCAATACAAAGCCATGTTCCTCATTATCTACCGAAGTTTCTAGTGTCTCCTTCATGCTGTGCTCTTCTTTTGATTCTCCACATGCAGCCATGGGAGTACTTTGAGTGCTTAGATGTCGGGAAGCTATTATATTTACTACCTCGGTTAAGGCAGTAGTGAGTTCCAGTACACTCTTTTGCATCTTTGCTTGCCCTTGAAGAAGAACACGAAGGTTGTCATTCATTGGAGATTGGGGTGGATATGAAGGTTCATTGGTTGGGAGAGAGGGCTCCTAATACGGAGGTGGTTCTTCTTGATAAGGATATGAAGATGGTGTATATTGAGGTGGTGGTTCATGAGAGTAGTTGTGTTGGAATGGGGGTGGTTCTGTGTATGGTTCATTTGGCTCATAAGGTGGTTGGTATGGTAGATACGGGTTAGGGTCATATGGAGGTGAATGGTGGAAAGGGGCTTGTGAGTATGGCGGTCCAAAGCTATTTTGAAGAGGTGGTTCATTGGCATATGATGGAGCTTGCTGGTAACTACAAGGGGGTCCACCATATCTATTGTCTTGGCATGCATTGTAGGATGGTCGTTGTCCATGGTATCTTGGAAGGTGATGTTGTCGAAAGGGTTGATCAGATCCTCGTGGCTCCTTCCATTTCTGATTGTTTTGACCTTGATGCATGTTCCTGTTATAATTTTCATTCCTTGCAACAACATTGGGACCAAACTCAAAGCGATGGGGGTGAGAACTCATAATAGCAAATAAAATTTAAAACGAAAATAAAAACAAATTTAAATTAAAAAGGTTATTGAAATTTAAATTTTGAAAATTAAATTTTGAATTTTGAAATTTGAAATTTGAAAAAGTCAACAATATAAGATAAAAATTTGAAAAAAATTTAAATTTTGAAAAGGTTTGAAGAGCAATAACATCTTAATTTATGAAAAAGCAAAAATAAAAACAAAAATAAAAACAAATAAACAAGCAAAAAGTAAAATTTACAATAACCAATAATAAGGCACACGTTTGCAATTCCCCGGCAACGGCGCCATTTTGAAGAACGGATGGTTGACGGTTTAGAATTCAGAATAAATTCCCGTTGCAAGTATAGTTTCTAAACCAAGCAATCATCCTTTCTTACAAACGTTTTGGTTGTCACAAGTAACAAACCCCTTAAAAATTGATAACCGAAGTATTCAAACCTCGGGTCGTCTTCTCAAGGAACTGCAGGGAGGTATGTTCTTATTATTGATTATGAGTTTTGTAAATTGGGAGTTTTGAAAGTAAGGAACAAGTAATTTAAATGACAAGTAAAATAAATAAATAACTATAAAATAAACTCTTGGCAAGGTATGAAAATTCGGAAGTCCTATCCTAGTTATTCTTATGAGAATTGAAGTTAATCCCACTTAGTTAACCTTTACGAAAGCAAGGAAAAGTCAAGTGGACTAATTAGTTAGATTTCTCAAGTCCTTGCCAACTCCTAAGGAAAGACTAGAGTTATTGGAATTCAATTCAATTAGCAGACATAACAATCAATCACGATAAGTTTGATAACTCAAGAGCCTCCAGTTAATCAATTAAAACCAAGAATATAAAAAAGCTAAATGTAAATCATAAATCTGAAACATCTCAAATTATATTAAATAGAAAATCAATCCAAACATAAAGAGTTCATAAGCTAAATTGATAAAATAAATAAAAAGGACATTGAACCTGGAACTTGGAAGAAATTGTAAGTTGAAATAATAAAGTTGAAATAATAAGAAATCCTAATTCCTTTAAGAGGAATCCTAATCCTAAATCCTAAGAGAGAGGAGAGAACCTCTCTCTCTAAAAACTACATCCAATCCTAAAATTATGAATTATGAAAACGTGATCATGAATAAATGGATTCCCCTACTTTATAGCTTCTAATTTGTGTTTTCTGGGCCGCAAACTGGGTCGAAAATAGCCCAGAAATCGCTGGAGAAGAAATCTGCCACGCTGATCTTCGTCACTGCAACGTGTCCGTGTGAAGCACGCGTTCGCATCGCCTAGCGTCAGAGAAACTATGACATATTATATATCAAATCGAAGCCTGAGATGTTAGCTTTCCAATACAACTGAAACCGCGTCGTTTGGACCTCTGTAGCTTAAGTTATGACCTTTTTAGTGTGAGAGGTTCAGGCTGACAGCTTTGCAGTTCCTTCAACTTCTTGTATTCCTTCCACTTTTGCATGCTTCCTTTCCATCCTCCAAGCGATTCCTGCCCTGTAATCTCTGAAAAATACTTAACACACATATCAAGGCATCAAATGGTAATAGGAGAGGATTAATAATTAGCAATTTAAAGGCCAAAGAAACATGTTTTCAATCATAGCACAAAATCAAGAAGGAAGACGTAAAACATGCGATTTCTATGAATAAGCGTGAGAATAATGGATGAAAAACCACTCAATTTAGCACAATATAAACCATAAAATAGTGGTTTATCAGTGCGCACAGGGCTGTGTGTACGCACAGGTTGTAAAGTTCCATTGATGTGTGCGTGCGCACAAGGCTGTGCATACGCATATACCAGAAATCAGAAAATTCAATTTTTTTCATAATTAGTCAAACCAAAATAAGTTAATTCTCATAAAAAGTTTTAGTAGAACCTCCCTTAAAGGCCTTTTCATCAGTCAAGGGTTCCATCCAAACTCATATCTCTCCACCCTTCTCAACCATTTCCAATACCAATCAATTTTCAATATCCAACCATTTCATTAAACCATTATCACAACAATACCAACTCAGAGAAAATAACATAATCACCAACTCAAGAAAATCAATATAATCTAGAATTTCAGCAACCAAATCAAGTCAATCACAGTTCATAACCACAATTAAATCAAATTTATCCATTATTTGAACATTTAATCATATCACATTCATCCAAACAGACCAGATTAGTGCGTAAGACTCGCACAATCACAAAAAAAAAATATTTTTCACATCAATATCAATTTATAATAATTCCCTGATATAAAATATGTTTTAAGAAAAGCCCTCTACCTTAATTTAGTTGAAAATCAGTAATTATTAAACATAGCAAACCCTTTTTGATTCTTATCTCACAACAGTGGCATCAAATTCAACCATTTCCGCAGTAGCAAGAGCCACAAATGCAGCATGCAATAATGGTACCCAACCCTGAGACATTAACATCGGTAAATCCTTAACAATCGTATAACAGAATAACAACTATAAGGGTTTCAGGGAAAAAACAACTAACTAAAATTAAGGAGGAATGATGGAACAGAGCAACAGTAGCTCTGACAGTGGTTCTGGCAATGTCATCACTGCTTCCTGGTGGCCAGAGGCACGGCAGGACAATTTGAACAGAACCAGAAGGAGTAGGGGAAACCCCAAGTAGTTCCGACGAGCCCCAGCAGCAGCGACTTCCTCTGGGGACGACCCAGACAGCAGGGATAAATACAGAAGCTTTGGCGGTGGCGACGAAGCACGATGGTGACAAGCTGCTCTGTGCATTGCGTCTCTTCCTCTCTCCTCTGTCCAACAGCAGCAGCGACAACGAGCGTTCCTTTTGCAATGACGCCTTCGACGGTGACGACATCGGAGAGGAGGGTGGTGATATCCAACGATGACGTGCAGTGTGGCGGCGACTTCCTCTCTTCTAGCTCATGTTTTGTCCCCTCATTCTCTCTCTCTCTCTCCTCGACGATGATGGCGACGGTGACGATGACACCCAACCCTGCCGCCGCTATCTCCTTTCTATCCTCCCTATCTGCTATTCTTCTTTCTTCTATCGTATGTGTGTGTATGTGTTACAGGAATGAAAGTGGTAAGGGGATGGCGGCTAAGTTAGGGTTAGAGAGAGGGTGTATGTGTGAGTGTTGAGTTTTAGGGTTAGGGTTTTTAGAATTAGGTAAAAAGAGTAGTATTTGAAGTATAGTTCAATATAATTACTTTTGAGAATACTATTTATTTTTTAGCTCAAAAATTATTTTCAAATAAATACTCTAATTCAAAAATTATAGATAACCAAATTAGTTATTCTTTATTCATAAAATAAAATTTAAAATCTCAATATTCAAATTAAACTATATAAAAATTCTCATTATTTTTTTATTACTAAAGCTTTAAATTCTAAATGAGAAAATACCTAAATATCTATGAAAATTATATGAGTTCTAGTTATTTTTAAACTCAAAGTCTCATAACTTTGATTTAATTTCTTTTGGTAAATAATTTTCAGAAATTAAAATTATAATTAAGTATACCAATTCACAAATAACTCAGTATTTAATTTCTAAATATCTGAGGTCTTACAATAGGTATTTTTAAAGTAGGGCAATTCTTTCACCCACATTTGAGAGTGTCCAGAAGGTAAACGATTTCGTATTGACAATCTTCTCAAGTATGGAAAAGGAGTATCTACGTTTTGACACAACATGTCAAACTGATGAGAATGAAGATATACAACAACATTGGTTCACAATAGAATTCCTAAATAACATCAATTGTTTAGGATTACCTAATCACAAGTTGACTTTAAAGGCAAGAGTCGCTGTAATGCTATTGCAAAACATAGACCGGACTTCAGGTTTATGGAATGGGACAAAGTTAATAGTTAACAAGCTTGGCAATAACATAATTGGAGCGATGGTAATGACTGGTAGAAATATTGGTGACAAAGTATACATTCCAAGAATGAAGTTGATCCCTTCAGATTCAGGATTGTCATTTAAGTTCCAACGGAAATCATTTTTATTAATAGTGTGCTTTGCAATGACCATCAATAAGAGTCATGGTCAATCATTATCACATGTAGGGATTTACTTGCAAAAAACAGTGTTTACTCATGCGCAACTTTACGTTGCTTTGTCAATAGTTAAGAGTCGTAGTAGCTTAAAGGTTCTAATTCTAAACGAAGACGGCAATCCAAAGTCATCAATAACAAATGTCATGTTCAAGGAAGTTTTAATAATATTTACGTAAGAAAAATAGTATTTTTATTTTAACATGTTATGATTTATATTTTTGTATGATTATTGATTATAGATATAACTAATTTATCTATAACTCTTATTTCTAACTTGGAATGAAATGTATAACAGGGAGCACAACATCAAATGGCAATTGCTTTTCTAATGAGGTTAGTAAAATACTAGGTTTCCATAAACATTCATTAGCCTTTTGATATAAAGTTTAGTGCAAAATTGATATTCTAATAAAATAGTTATATATGCTCTTATTTTCTTAGGATTCTTTCATTAGGGTTGGCAAACAGGCCGAAACCTATAATGACCTAACTTCCAGCACATCATGATCGTACCAAAAGTGAGACGTTACTAACCTAATTTCTTTATTATCTATTTAATATTGAGCCTTTATGCACTTAATCTATCGACAATATTTCTAAAAAGTTAAAACTTTTCCATCTTACAAGAAAAAACAACACATATTCACATACTTAATATTAATAATACATTATAATATTACTTACAAAAATAATACCAAAACCTACGCCTCTAAATAAAACTTCAACTAACAAGGCGAGAGAAAAAACAAATTCTAACAATAACTCAATTCGCAAACAAATTCTTCTATGCCTCTACAGCTTCAGAATAAACCTTCGTACTTGTAACTGAAAGGGTAGAAAGAGAGGGTAAGAACTGGGAAGTCCTTAGTAGGGTCAGGGTTAGAAGTTAAGTTCATTTTACTATTATTACCCAATAGCAACAAGTAACAGAAAATATTCAACTTAATAAATAAAGAACATAGAAGTCAAACACACAGCACACACACAATCACAGAGACACAACTCACAGAGAAATATGCACAACCAAGTATGATGCATGTCTATTTCTAGTGCAGGTAATGAACTCATCTGTCAATTTCTACCCACTCCCAACGAAATCTAACACTTTGGTCAGATATGGCTTTTCCAAAGCTTACTCCCAGACTAAGCACAGTATGGCATAACCTCTGTAAAAAAACCCTTGTCTTATAGGCGCAGCACTTTTAATGCTCATATATGCCTGTCATAAACCCTTGTAAGTGAACTTTGACTCATAGGCGCAGCTCCCGGGTACTCATGTATGTCTGGAAAAGCAATGTAACCTACGAGCGTCCCCGCGTTACGTTTAGCACTAAGGCCCAAACAAGGTTGCATCTGCTCTCATGTGGTAGATAGTCTTTTAAAATCTTTTTATCTTTTCATTCTACTCTCCTGTGGAAGATATCTGCTCTCTTGTGGCAGATATTTCTTTAGTTAATACATTCTTTTCTTTTCTATGCTCTGCTCTCATGTGGTAGAGATTCGTTATATTCTTTTAGTCTTCGCTCTTTGCTCTCCTGTGGCAGAGATCGCTTAATCATTTGCTTTTCTTTCTTCATTCTTTTACTTTCTTTCTTTTAATATCTCAAATTATTTTCACGCTCTTCTCTCGTCTTTCCCTAAATGTCTTATGAAAGAAGAATCATAAGATTCTTAACTTTGTCTTTCTAAAGCTTTTAGGGATTATAACTGTTTTACCTCTCTTTTCTTATAATGTAATATCTTTAATAAAATGAATAATAATTAAATTAGTATGAGTATAATAATAATAAAAGAGTATTAATATTAATATTTTTATTTTGATATCAAAAACTAGTTTGTAGGGCTTTATTCTTAATTTTTAGAAAATTCCATTTTAAATCTCAAGCTTGTTAAATATTTTACTTTTTAACCCAAAATTTTATAAAATTACTAATTTAACTTCATATTTATAAAATTACTAATTTAATTTCATATTTCTAAAAATAACCCTAATCTTTTATAATATATCTGGTTTACTCTGAAACATTTACTTTTTACTCAAAATACCCCCAAAACTTATATAATTACTATTTTTAAAAAATAATATTTATATTGGTGACAAATACTCTTTTCAAAACCAAAATCTTCTCTTGTGATCTTTCAAAATATCTACTTGATTTTTAATCCATTTTTGAGTTTTATGGTTACCGATTTTTCATAGCTTCTAATTTAATCTTTCAACCACCAAACCACAGCAAATTTAACAGCCCAAAAACATCCAGAACAGATACATTTTGGCAGCCTCATCAAAACGGAACATAAAACACTAAATCAACAATATTTCATCGAAATTCAAACACAAAATCATTCAATTTCAAGCCACAATCATCCAATCAACAATCACACATCAAGAACATATTTAATTATAACTGAATTACCAAACCCTACCTTTGTGTGACAGCCACCAAACCGAAACACCAAGGAAACTTTCTAAATGAGGAATCAAAGAAGAAAACATCAAAATCAGCTACTCGACCTCCTGGGCTCCCACTTGGCCAAACCATGCATGGAAGATCAGCGGTGCCACCGTTGATTTCTCCCGAATAGAAGTAACGTCAACATGAAGAGGAGAAAGATATGAAAGATGCTCACGCATCACAACACCAAACTTGAATTGTTGCTTGTCCTCAAGTAACCAAAACTAATATAGGCTTAGGATGTGAATTTGCATGAAAAGTGAGTGTTTAATTAAGCTCATGTCTCTTCTTAAAGTGGGGTTTATACATCGCAATCCTGAATAGTTTTGGCATCTCACTATCCTTTGAATCAGAGGAATGTCACTGTCATTTAGAATTGGAATCTAGATAATATTATGAATTATCTGGCCTTTATACTTTGGTTTAATCCTTGAACATAGCAAATTTTCTTTAATTTTATTTTCTTTAGTGCTTTGCACTTTGAGCCTAGCCATGACTTTAAATGCTTTGTCTCAAGTTTCACTTGACACAAAAATACCACGAGCACTTAACTGGGGAACTCTCTTTAGGTTCTGATTTTTCTTTCAGTTACTCCCAGACGGTGGTGCTCAAAGCCTTTGGCATACTCTGTTAAATGCACTTGATCTCGACTCTTAGTGCTCTATCTCAAGGATTACTTGACACATGTACACCATAAGCATATGACTAGGGAAGCAACTCTTTGAGTTTTTAATCATCTCTGACCTCCCTAGTCATTAATGCTCAGAGCCTTGGACCTTGTTTTTATTTTTCTTTTGCTGTTTCTTTTGCTTCAAGGATTAAGCTTTTGTTTACTTCAGAGAATTCATAATAATTCTCGAAATTATTATTCCTCATACATCAACATCCTTTTATTCAAATTCAAATATGCACTATTCATATCATGCATTTAAAATCACAAATAATACCACCACATTTAAGTAAATAAGAATACTCTTTGATATAAACTCTATTTCTCATGCAATACATCACTTCTTTTTCTTTTTATTTTGAATTCAAGCTCAGTGAGCGATACATGAGACAACCTTTTAGAACTAAAAGCAAATAATAGAATTAAAATAGAAAATAAAACTAGAACCTAGGAATTAAAACAACAAAAGATCATGCAGACACTAAGACAAAATAGCAGAAAATAAGAACATAACATAGTAATGGCAGAATAAAATAGGAAGTGAAAGGAACTTAGCCACCTCAGTCTCTATGGTGGGAATCTCTCTCCTCTGGCTATGGTCCATATGGGCCTCTCAGATGGCTAAAGCCCTATCTCAGCTGGGAAATCTCTTGGCACTGAGAGTCCTTAGCAGCTCTCATCTGATCAAGGGTGGTGGTGAGATACTCCCAAGGGTTGTCTTGTGTCACCCTCATTGCTCAATAGATGTAGTGTACTGCTGCTACCAGCGGCTATCCTACGTGATCCTCATCTGCTCAATAGAGGAAGTAAGCTGCTGCCAGTACTCCTGAGGTGGGAAGTAGTGTCTGATGAACGAAATTCTTATGCCGGTATAGAAATTAGCAATGAATCCAATCGTGAGTATAGTCTAACCGATGCGCAAATATCGCATCAAACAATTCTAAAATCTATGACCGAGAGTATTAGTCCTGGGTCATTCTCCCTAGGAATTGCAAATAAATGTTCTTGTTATTAGCTATGAAGTATGTTTGGGGTTTTTGAGTTAAGGAACAAGAAATGTAAATTGCAAAAGAAATAAACTAACAACTAAGAAAGCTCTTGGCAAGGTGTGAGAACTAGAAATCCCATCCTAGTTATCCTTATCAATTGTGATGAGAATTGTTTATTGCTCCCACTTAGTTAACCTCTAACCATGGAGGAAAGTCAAGTGGATGAATTAACTTGATTCCACACAAGTCCTAGCCAACTCCTAAGGAAAGACTAGCTTTAGTGGTATCCAAGTCAATTAGCAATCTCTAATTATCAATCAACAAAAGAGTTTGATAACTCAAGTGTCACTAATTACTCTACCTAGGCCAAGAAGAACAAAATCTAACTCATATCTAGAAGAGGCATTTCAACAAACACATAGAAGGCATTAAAGGTAAGCATTATTAATTGCAAGAATTAAAGGAATCTACAACTACAAAAGCAAGAGATTAACAATAGAAAGGCAAAACAATTATGAAACAACAAAGAACTTACCAATTGCATTGAAGGAAAAATGTAGATCTACAAAAAAAAGTTCATAAACTACAACTAACAATACAAAGGAATTACAAGAGAAGAAGAATTCTACAACTATAAGAGAACAATTGAAGATGAAAAAGAAAATTAAGCAAGAGAAGAAGAAGTAGATCTAGATCTAAACCTAATGCTAATTCTAGAGAGAAGAGAGAGCTTCTCTCTCTAGAAACTAACTAAAAGCATGTGAAAACTAAACTAAAACTCCTCAACTAGGAAGGGTCTACCAAGGATGATGGATTCATCCATACATTTCCCAGTGTCTAGGATTATGAAATCAGCAGGAATGCAGTGGCCTTCAACCTTTACCAAGATATCCTCTACAAGTCCATAAGCCTGTTTTCTTGAATTGTTTTCCATCTCTAGTGAGATTCTTGCAACTTGTACCTCAAGGATCCCTAGCTTCTCCATCACAGAGAGAGGCATGAGGTTTATACTTGACCCCAGGTCACACAGAGCCTTCTCAAAGGTCATGGTGCCTATGGTACAAGGTACTGAGAACTTTCCATGATTCTGTCTCTTCTGAGGTAATCTCTGCCTAGTCAAGTCATCTAGTTCTTTGGTGAGCAAGGGGAGTTCATCTTCCCAAGTCTCATTACTAAATAACTTGGCATTTAGCTTCATGATTGCTCTAAGGTACTTGGCAACTTGCTCTTCAGTAACATCTTCATCCTCTTTAGAGGAAGAATACTCATCAGAGCTCATGAATGGCAGAAGTAAATTCAATGGAATCTCTATGGTCTCAGTATGAGCCTCAGATTCTCATGGTTCCTCATTAGGGAACTCCTTGGAGGCCAGTGGACGTCCATTGAGGTCTTCTTCAGTGGAAATCATTGCCTTTCCCTCCTCTATGCATTCGGCCATGTGGGACGTGTTTATGGCCTTGCATTCTCTCTTTGGGTTCTCTTCTGTATTGCTTGGGAGAGTACTAGGAGGGAGTTCAGTAACTTTCTTACTCAGCTGACCCACTTGTGCCTCTAAATTTCTAATAGAGGACCTTGTTTCAGTCATGAAACTTAGAGTGGTATTAGATAGATCAGAGACTACAGTTGCTAAGTCAGAGTGGCTCTGCTTAGAATTCTCTGTCTGTTGCTGAGAAGATGATGAAAAAGACTTGCTATTGCTAAACCTATTTCTTCCACCATTACTGTTGTTGAAGCCTTGTTGAGGCCTCTGTTGGTCCTTCCATGAGAGATTTGGATGATTTCTCCATGAAGGATTATAGGTGTTTCCATAGGGTTCTACCATGTAATTCACCTCTTCCATTGCAGGGTTCTTAGGATCATAAGCTTCTTCTTCAGAAGATGCTTCTTTAGTTCTGCCTATTGCTACTTGTATTCCAGACAGACTCTGAGAAATGATATTGACTTGCTGAGTCAATATTTTATTCTAAGTCAATATGGCATTCAGAGTATCAATCTCAAGAACTCATTTCTTCTGAGTTGTCCTATTATTCGTAGGATTCCTTTCAGAAGTATACATGAATTGGTTATTTGCAACCATTTTAATGAGTTCCTGGGCTTCTTCAGGCGTCTTCTTCAGATGAAGAGATTCTCCAGCAGAGCTGTCCAATGACATCTTGCACAGTTCAGACAGACCATCATAGAAGATACCTATGATGCTCCATTTTGAAAGCATGTCAGAAGGACACCTTCTGATCAATTGCTTGTATCTTTCCCAAGCTTCATAGAGGGATTCACCTTCCTTCTGTCTGAAGGTCTGGACTTCCACTCTAAGCTTACTCAATTTTTGAGGTGAAAAGAATTTGGCCAGAAAAGCACTGACCAGCTTTTCCCAAGAGTTCAGGCTTTCCTTAGGTTGTGAATCCAACCATATTCTAGCTCTGTCTCTTACAGCAAAGGGAAAAATCATAAGCCTGTAGACCTCAGGATCAACCCCATTGGTCTTGACAGTGTCACAGATTTACAAGAATTCAGCTAAGAACTGATGAGGATCTTCCAATGGAAGTCTATGAAACTTGCAATTCTGTTGCATTAGAGAAACTAATTGAGGCTTAAGCTCAAAGTTGTTTGCTCCAATGGCAGGAATTGAGATGCTTCTCCTATAGAAGTCGGGAGTAGGTGCAGTAAAGTCACCAAGCACCTTCCTTGTATTGTTGGCATTGTTGTTGTTTTTGGCTGCCATGGCTTCTTCTTGTTTGAAAATTTCTATTAGGTCCTCTCCAGAGAGTTGTGATTTAGCTTCTCTTAGCTTTCTCTTCAAGGTCCTTTCAGGTTCAGGATCAGCTTCAACAAAAATGCCTTTGTCCTTGCTCCTGCTCATATGAAAGAGAAGAGAAGAAAGTATGGAATCCTCTATGTCAAAGTATAGAGATTCCTTGAGGTGTCAGAGGAAAAGAAGAATAGAAGGAGGAGGTAGAGAAGAGAGAATTCGAACGTATCAAGAGGGAGAGAGTTCGAATTACACATTGAGAAGGAGTGTTAGTCCCTTAAGTAGAAGGATGTGAGAAGGGGGGGAAAGAATTTTCGAAATTAAATTCAGAAAGATTTTGAAATAATTAAAAGAAATTTTGAAAATTTGGTTGATCATTTTTGAAAATTCCAAATTGAGGAAGTAATTAAGTGATTTTGAAAAAGATTTTGAAATTAGAACTCAAAAAGATATGATTGAAAATTATTTTGAAAAAGATGTGGTTGAGAATATATGATTGAGAAGATAGGGTTTTAAAAAGATATGATTGAAAGGATATGATTGAAAAATAATTTAAAAAGATTTGATTTTAAGATTAATGACTTGGCTAACAAGAAATTTAAAAGATATGATTCTAAATTCAAATATTGAACCTTTCTTAACAAGGAAGAAATTTTTGAATCAAATCACTAATTGTTAGCAAGGATTTTCGAAAATAGTAATAGAAAAAAATGGAAAGGATTTGATTTTGAAAAGATATGATTGAAAAGATATGATTTGAAAAAGATTTGATTTTGAAAAATTATGAAAATTTGAAAAAGATTTGAATTAAAAACAAAATTACCTCCTTGATGCTATCCTGGCGTTAAACGCCCAGAATGGATACCATTCTGGCGTTTAACGCCCAAAGTACTACCCTTTTGGGCGTTTAACGCCCAGCCAGGATAGGCGTTTAAACGCCAGTTTTCCTTACTCACTGGGCATTTTGAATGCCCAGCTTTTTCTCTGTAATTCCTTTGCTGTATGTTCTGAATCTTCAATTCTCTTTATTATTGACTTGAAAAGACATAATTTTGAATTTTTTTGAATTTTTAATGATGAGAGAGAACAACAACAAAATGAACTAAGTCATAAAAAACTAAGATCAAATAAACAATGCATGCAAGACACCAAACTTAGAAATTTTCATATTAGAGACACTAACAAATTGAGAATGCACAAAACAAGAGAATTTAAAGATCAGACCCAATAAAATCATCAAGAACAACTTGAAGATTAATGAAGAACATAATGCATATATTTTAGAAAAATGCAAGAAAATTAAAAGTTAAAAACATGCAAGACACCAAACTTAAAATGTGACACTAGACTCAAACAAGAAACATAAATTATTTTTTGTTTTATGATTTTGTAAATTTTTTTTGTATTTTTCAAAAATTAAATTGGAAAAAAGAAAAATAAGGATTTCAAAATTTTTAAAAGAATTCCAGGAATCATGCAATGTTAGTCTAAAGCTTCAGTCTAAAAAGATTAGACATGGCTAGCCAAGCTTCAGCAGGACATTACATACAACAGCCAAATTGATGGGAATCAACTAGCTCCTGTGATGATAAAAGCATCATCTGAAACTCTAGAATTCATTCTTAAAAACTCTGAAGTCATTGAATAATTTATATTTTTTTTTGAAAATTTTTTGAAAATAAAATAAAAAATAAAATGCTTAAACATAAAATAAAATTACCTAATCTGAGCAACAAGATGAACCGTCAATTGTCCAAACTTGAACAATCCCCGGCAACGGCACCAAAAACTTGGTGCACGAAATTGTGATCTCAACGGCGCCAAAAACTTGGTACGCTCGATCATAATCTCAATTCCTTTTCACAACTCCGCACAACTAACCAGCAAGTGCACTGGGTCGTCCAAGTAATAAACCTTACGTGAGTAAGGGTCGATCCCACGGAGATTGTCGGCTTGAAGCAAGCTATGGTCATCTTGTAAATCTCAGTCAGGAAGATTCAAATGGTTATGAAGTTTAAGATAATTAAAATATGAATAAAACATAAAATAAGATAGAGATACTTATGTAATTCATTGGTGAGAATTTCAGACAAGCATATGGAGATGCTTGTTGCTTCTGAATCTCTGCTTTCCTACTGTCTTTATTCAATCATTCATACTCCTTTCCATGGCAAGCTGTATGTTGGGGGATCACCGTTGTCAATGGCTATCGTCCGTCCTCTCAGTGAAAATGGTCCAAATGCGCTGTCACCGCACGGCTAATCAGCTATTGGTTCTCAATCATGTTGGAATAGGATCCATTGATCCTTTTGCATCTGTCACTACACCCAACACTCGCGAGTTTGAAGCTTGTCACAGTCATCCTATCCCAAATCCTACTCGGAATACCACAGACAAGGTTTAGACTTTCCAGATCTCAAGAATGGCCGCCAATAATTCTAGCCTATACCACAAAGGTTTTAATCTTAGATTAGAAACCCAAGAGATACATATTCAAGCTTGTTTGCATGTAGAACGGAAGTGGTTGTCAGGCACGCGTTCATAGGTGAGAATGGTGATGAGTGTCATATAATCATCATATTCATCATGTTCTTGTATGCGAATGAATATCTTAGAGAAGAAATAGGCTTGAGTTGAATAGAAAAACAATAGTACTTTGCTTTGATTCATGAGGAACAGCAGAGCTCCACACCTTAATCTATGGGGTGTAGAAACTCCACCGTTGAAAATACAAAAGTAATGAAGGTCCAGGCATGGTCGAATGGCCAGCCTCCATAAAGGTCTAAGATAGCATAAGACTAATCAAAGATGAAAATACATTAGCAAAAGGTCCTATTTATAGAGAACTAGTAACCTAGGGTTTACAGAAATGAGTAAATGATGCAGAAATCCACTTCTGGGACCCACTTGGTGTGTTCTTGGGCTGAGCATTGAAGCTTTTACATGTAGAGACTTTTCTTGTAGTTAAACGCCAGCTTTGGTGCCATTTGGGCGTTTAACTCTAGCTTTTATGCCAGTTCTGGCGTTTTGACGCCAGAATTTTTATGCTGACTTGGAACGCCGTTTTGGGCCATCAAATATCGGGCAAAGTATAAACTATTATATATTTCTGGAAAGCCCAGGATGTCTACTTTCTAACGCAATTAATAGAGCGCCAATTGGACTTCTGTAGCTCCATAAAATCTACTTCGAGTGCAGGGAGGTCAGAATCCAACAACATCTGTAGTCCTTTTTTAGCCTCTGAATCATATTTTTGCTCAGGTCCTCCAATTTCAGCCAGAAAATACCTGAAATTATAGAAAAACACACAAACTCATAGTAAAGTCCAGAAATATGAATTTTGAATAAAAACTAATAAAAATATATTAAAAAGTAATTAAAACATACTGAAAACTACCTAAAAAAACAATGTCAAAAAGCATATAAAAAATCCTCTCATCAGCCACCCCTCTAGTAAGTATCTCCAAATTTAGCATGTATGTGGCGCCTAACTTGAGAAAGCCAAGTTAGGCGCCATCCAATCCAAAACTTCCTCCAGGGTGTCCGAAACTCTGTCTTAATGCACCTGTTTCTGTTCTAATCACTCTGCATGATCCAAATACATGTAAAACAAAGGAAAAATAGTAGAAACTCAATGAAAACTAACCAAATACAAATCAAAGTAAAAATTAAACTTAAGGATATAAAAATATCGGGTTGCCTCCTGTCAAGTGCTTCTTTACCGTCACTAGCTTGTCGGTCAATTCTGCTAGTTCAGCAGATGAGTGGACCTTTGGCGATCAATCTCACCCCCAAGATAGTGCTTTAACCTCTGGCCATTCACCGTAAACCTTCTGTCAGAATTCTCCTCCTGGATTTTCACATGACCATATGGTGATGCTCTAGTTACCATAAATGGTCTGGACCACCGGGATTTCAGCTTCCCAGGAAAGAATTTGAGCCTTGAATTGAACAGAAGCACCCTCTGACCTGGCTCAAAGACTCTGATGGCAATCTTCTTATCATGTCATATCATGGTTCTCTCTTTATAGAGCTTGGCATTCTCAGAGGCAGAATATCTGAATTCATCAAGCTCATTCAGCTGAAGCATCGGCTTTATCCTTACAGCTTGGGCATCAAAGTTCAGAAACTTGTTGGCCCAATATGCTCTATGCTCTAGCTCAACTGGTAAGTGATAAACTTTACCATAGACCAACTGATAAGGGGACATGCCAATAGGAGTCTTGTATGTTGTTTGGTATGCCCAGAGAGGGACATCAAGCTTCCTAGACCAATCCTTTCTGGAAATGCTGACGGTCTTCTCTAGAATCCTCTTGAGTTCTCTATTAGAGACTTCAACCTATCCACTTGTCTGAGAGTGATAAGGGGTTGCCACTTTATGAAGGACTCCATATCTCTGCAGAAGTGAGTCCAGCTGTCTGTTGCAGAAGTGGCTTCCTCCTTCACTAATGAGTGTCCTTGGGACACCAAACTAGCTGAAAATATATCTCTGAAGAAAGCTCATCACCACTTTGGCATCATTGGTAGGCAAAGCCACAGCTTCTACCCACTTGAACACATAATCAACTGCCACCAAGATATAAGTGTTGGAGTATGAAGGTGGGAAAGATCCCATGAAGTCAATACCCCACACATCAAACAACTCAATTTCAAGAATCCCCTGTTGTGGCATCTCATGGTTGGCAGGGAGATTCTTAGCTTTCTCACATCTGTCACAGTTCTTCACAAATGCTCTTGTGTCCCTGGTATACAAAATCGTGATCATTCATTCCTTGGTAACGGCGTTGAAAACTTAATATGCACGTTCATAATCTTAGTTCTTTGTCACAACTTCGCACAACTAACCAGGAAGTGCACTGGGTCGTCCAAGTAATAAACCTTACGTGAGTAAGGGTCGATACCACGGAGATTGTCGGCTTGAAGCAAGCTATGGTCACCTTGTAAATCTCAGTCAGGCGGATTCAAATGGTTATAGATTTCTAATAATTAAAAGATAAATAAAACATAAAATAAAGATAGAGATACTTATGTCTTATGTAATTCATTGGTGAGAATTTCAGATAAGCGTATAGAGATGCTTTTGTTCCTTCTGAATCTCTGCTTTCCTACTGTCTTTATCCAATCGTTCCTACTCCTTTCCATGGCAAGCTTTATGTAGGGCATCACCGTTGTCAATGGCTACATCCCGTCCTCTCAGTGAAAATAGTCCAAAATGCGTTGTCACCGCACGGCTAATCATCTGTCGGTTCTCGATCCTGCTGGAATAAGATTAAGTAATCCTTTTGCATTTGTCACTACGCCCAGCACTCGCGAGTTTGAAGCTCGTCACAGCCATCCCTTCCCAGATCCTACTTGGAATACCACAGACAAGGTTTAGACTTTCCGGATCTCAAGAATGGCCGCCAATAATTCTAGCCTATACCACGAAGACTCTGTTCTCATGATCAGGAGGCTAAGAGATACACATTCAAGCTTGTTTGCATGTAGAACGGAAGTGGTTGTCAGGCACGCGTTCATAGGTGAGAATGATGATGAGCGTCACATAATCATCACATTCATCATGTTCTTGTGTGCGAATGGATATCTTAGAGAAGAAATAGGCTTGAATTGAATAGGAAAATAATAGTACTTTGCATTAATTCATGATGAACAGCAGAGCTCCACACCTTAATCTATGGTGTGTAGAAACTCTACCGTTGAAAATATATAAGTGATGAAGGTTCAGGCATGGCCGAATGGCCAGCCCCCTAAACGTGATCTCAGAATATAAAATTAGTCAAAGACTAACCAGAGATGTAAATACAATAGTAAAAAGTTTTATTTACACTAAACTAGTTACTAGGGTTTACAGAAATGAGTAAATGATGTAGAAATCCACTTCTGTGCCCACTAGGTGTGTGCTTGGACTGAGCATTGAAGCTTTCATGTGTAGAGGTCTTCCTTGAAGTTAAACGCCAGTTTATAACCTGTTTCTGGCGTTTAACTCTGCTTTGCAACCTGTTTCTGGCGTTTAACTCCAGAATAGGGCAGAGAGCTGGCGTTGAATGCCAGTTTGCGTCATCTAAACTTGGGCAAAGTATAGATTATTATATATTTCTGGAAATCCCTGGACGTCTACTTTCAAACACAATTGAGAGCGCGCCATTTGGACTTTTGTAGCTCTAGAAAATCCACTTTGAGTGTAGGGAGGTCAGAATCCAACAGCATCTGCAGTCCTTCTTCAACCTCTGAATCTGATTTTTGCTCAAGTCCCTCAATTTCAGCCAGAAAATACCTGAAATCACAGAAAAACACACAAACTCATAGTAAAGTCCAGAAATGTGAATTTTATTTAAAAACTAATAAAAATATACTAAAAACTAACTAAATTATAATAAAAATTATGTAAAAATAATGCCAAAAAGCGTATAAATTATCTGCTCATCACAACACTAAACTTAAATTGTTGCTTGTCCCCAAGCAACTGAAAATCAAATAGGATAAAAAGAAGAGAATATACTATAAATTCCAAAATATCAATGAAACTTAGCTCTAATATGATGAGCGGGACTAGTAGCTTTTTGCCTCTGAACAGTTTTGGCATCTCACTTTATCCATTGAAGTTCAGAATGATTGGCATCTATAGGAACTTAGAATTTAGATAGTGTTATTGATTCTCCTAGTTCAGTATGTTGATTCTTGAACACAGCTACTTTATGAGTCTTGGCCGTGGCCCTAAGCACTCTGTTTTTCCAGTATTACCACCGGATACATACATGCCACAGACACATAACTGGGTGAACCTTTTCAGATTGTGACTCAGCTTTGCTAAAGTCCCCAATTAGAGGTGTCCAGGGTTCTTAAGCACACTCTTTTTTTGCTTTGGACCTTGACTTTAACCGCTCAGTCTCAAGTTTTCACTTGACACCTTCACGCCATAAGCACATGGTTAGGGACAGCTTGGTTTAGCCGCTTAGGCCAGGATTTTATTCCTTTAGGCCCTCCTATCCACTGATGCTCAAAGCCTTGGATCCTTTTTATTACCCTTGCCTTTTAGTTTTAAGGGCTATTAGCTTTTTGCTCTTGCCTTTTGGTTTAAAGAGCTTTTGGCTTTTTTTGCTTGCTTTTTCTTTTTCTTTCTCTCTTTTTTTTTGCCATTTTTATTTTCTTTTTTTTTTGCAAGCTTTTGTATTCACTGCTTTTTCTTGCTTCAAGAATCAATTTTATGATTTTTCAGATTATCAATAACATTTCTCCTTTTCATCATTCTTTCAAGAGCCAACATATTTAACATTCATAAACAGCAAATTCAAAAGACATATGCACTGTTCAAGAATTCATTCAGAAAACAAAAAGTATTATCACCACATCAAAATAATTAAACCAATTTCAAGGATGAATTCGAAACTCATGTACTTCTTGTTCTTTTGTAATTAAAATATTTTTCATTTAAGAGAGGTGATGGATTCATAGGACATTCATAGCTTTAAGACATAGACACTTAGACACTAGTGATCATGTAATAAGACACAAACATAAATAAACATAAAGCTCAAAAACCAAAAAACAGGAAAATAAGAACAAGGAGATTAAGGAACGGGTCCACCTTTGTGAGGGTGGCGTCTTCCTCTTCTTGAAGAACCAATGGTGCTCTTGAGCTCCTCTATGTCTCTTCCTTGCCTTTGTTGCTTCATCCCTAGTGATTTTGGTGCTCCTATCCTTAGTTGCTCCCAATAGTTGTGTGGAGAAAAATGTATCCCTTGAGGCATCTCAGGGATTTCTTGGTGAGGGAATTCTTCATGCTCTTGTTGTGGTCCATGAGTGGGCTCTCTTGTTGTGGTCAAATGCTCTACAACCGAGCTATGGACCCTTGAGATGAATCTCTCCATCTCCCATGACTCGGAGGTGGACACTTTTGTCTTCCCTTTCCTCTTTCTAGAGGTTTCTCCGGCCTTAGGTGCCATAAATGTTATGGAAAAACAAAAAGCAATGCTTTTACCACACCAAACTTAAAAGGTTTGCTCGTCCCTGAGCAAAAGAAGAAAGAAGTGAGTTAGAAGAAGAAGAAAATGGAGGAGATGGAGGTGTGTGAATGGTTTGATTTGGAGGAGTAATGGAGGTGATTGGTGGAGGTTGTTTTGGGGAAGAGTGTTATGAAAAGGTGTGAAGAGGAGAGAAGAAAAGGTGGGGATCCTGTGGGGTCCACAGATCCAGAGGGGTCAAGGATTTAACATCCCTGCTCCAATTAAGCGTGTAAATGCCCTTAGAATGCATGTCTGGCGTTAAACGCCAGCTTGCTGCTTATTTTTGGCGTTTAACGCCACTTCCATGCTCTGTTCTGGCGTTAAACGCCAGTCTGGTGCTTGTTTCTGGCATTTAACGCTAGCTTGATGCTTCTTTCTGGCGTTAAACGCTAGTTTGATGCTTCTTACTGGCGTTTAAACGCCAGTAAATTCTTCCTCCAGGGTGAGCTATTTTTAATGCTGTTTTTCATTCTATTTTTGATTTTTCAGTAGTTTTTGTGACTCCACATGATCATCAACCGAAAAAAATAGAAAATAACAATAGAAAATAAATAAATATAATTAAATAACATTGGGTTGCCTCCCAATAAGCGCTTCTTTAATGTCAATAGCTTGACAGTGAGCTCTCATGGAGCCTCACAGATGTTCAGAGCATTGTTGGGACCTCCCAACACTAAACTTAGAGTTTGAATGTGGGGGTTCAACACCAAACTTAGAGTTTGGTTGTGGCCTCCTAACACCAAACTTAAAGTTTGACTGTGGGGGCTTTGGTTGACTCTGCAGTGAGAAAAGCTTTTCATGCTTACTCTCCATGGTTATAGAAGGAGATCCTTGAGTTTTAAACACAAGGATGTCCTCATTTAGTTGCAGGACCAACTCTCCTCTGTCCACATCAATCACAGCTTTTGCTGTGACTAGGAAGGGTCTTCAAAGGATGACACAAAAATTGTTGTGGGTAAGGAATTCCACAAAATATTTACGTTGCAAGTATAGCTCCAAACCAACAAACAACTCTCGCATCAAATTAAAATTATGATTTTGTCACAATCAACAAACCCCAAATAAGAAATAACCGGAGTATTTCGGACTCCGGGTCGTCTCACAAGGAGTTGCAATGAAGTGCTCAATTATTGGCTATGAAGATGCAAGGGGGGGTTTGGTTGATAAGAGGACAAGAAAATAAATGGCAAGAAAAGTAAATCAAGCAAGTAATTAAAGAAAAAAATTAATAAAGAGAGACATTCAGGGCAAAGATTGAGAATATAGGCTTTCTATCCTAGTCATGCAATGATTAATTCATCTTATTTAGTCAACTCCAACAAATAGGGAGAAAGTCAAACAAGATTAATCAATCATACCACAATAATAACGAGAATTTATCTTATTACGTCATCTCCAACATTGGAAGAACGTATCATATTATCTTCCATGAGAGAAAGTCTAACAAGACTAGCTAATCTCAATCCAAAAGTCCTAACCAACTTACTAATTAAACTAGCAAAAGATTAGCGTCAATGGAAACAATATTCCATAAGTCCTAATCAACTCACTAATTAAATTAGCAAAAGATTAGCGTCAATGGAAACAATATTAGCTAACAACTCTAGATCACCAACATGAGTTGGGTTTTCATGACTCAAGATTGCCTAATTACTCTTTCCAAGCCAAGAATGCTCAAAATCTACTCTAACATCCTTCCAAGCATTTTATCAAACACTTGGAAGGCATAAAAGGAAAGCATAGTAAAAGTGCAAGGAAAGTAAATCTACACTACTCAATTGCAAGGAAAGTAAGATCTTAACTCAAATCAACAATAAAAAGAACATCAAACATAAAATTGCATTAAAGAAAATTAAGATCCAACAATGTTCATAAACATAAAAGAGAGCAAAACAAGAAATTAACAAGTAAAACTAGAAGAGCAAAGACAATAGAACACTAAAATATAATGAGAATTAAAATCAAAACAAGAATTGAAAGAGAAATTTGAGAGTGATTAACCTAACTTTACCCTAATTTCTATCCTAAATCTAGAGAGTAGAGCCTCTCTCTCTAGAATTCTAACCTAGAACATGATGAAAACTAAACTATGACTAATTCCTCCATTTCCCCTTCAATCCTTGGGTTCAATAGCATTAGAAATGGGTTGGATTGGGCCCAAAATGAGCTGCAAAATCGCTGGGGGTGATTTCATTAAAGTGGGCCACGGACAGCATCGGCACGTGCGCGCAAAGTGCGCATGCGCGCCCCTATGCGTCAGGCAACATATAACAAATTTTATATCATTTTGAAGCCCCGGATGTTAGCTTTCCAACGCAACTAGAACCGCATCATTTGGATTTCTGTAGCTCAAGTTATGGTTGTTTGAGTGTGAAGAGGTCAGGCTTGACAGCTTTACGGTTCCTTCATTTCTTCATGAGTTCTCCCACTTTGCATGCTTTTCTTCTCACTTCTTCCATCCAATACTTGCCTTATGAACCTGAAATTACTCAACAAATACATCAAGGTATTGAATGGAATTAAAGTGAATTAAAATCACCAATTTTAGGGCCTAAAAAGCATGTTTTCACATTTAAGCACAAATCAAGGGAGAATTACAAAACCATGCTATTTCATTGAATAAATGTGAGAAAAGGTGATAAAATCCCCCAAAATAAGCACAAGATAAACCGCAAAATCGGGGTTTATCAAATCTCCCCACACTTAAACCAAGCATGTCCTCATGCTAAGAATAAAGAAGGACAAGAAAAGGTTATGAACATTTATTCAATGCAAATAAACTATATAAACCTATATATATGCATGCAACTAAATGCAAAATGATTCTACCTACTTGGTCACAAGCAAATCAATCTCCAAGAACATATATAAGCCAGTAGGGCAAAGGTCATATGACGACTCACAAACTCTACCAATTCAAATATCAAAATAAAGTTCAAATAGACTTGCAAGAAGAAAGCTCACGAAAGCCGGGAACAAGGAATTGAGCATCGAACCCTCACCGGAAGTGTATCCGCTCTAGTTGCTCTAGTGTATAGGGTCGATCACTCAATTCTCTTCTAATCATGCTTTCCATGATTTGTTTGTCATCTAACAATCAACAATTATTCAATGCATGCATACACTCATCATGAGGACTTATTCATAGGTTGTAATGGGGCTAGGGTCAAGGTAGGGATGCATATAGTCAAGTGAGCTTGGAATTTGAATCTTTGATTAGCCTAAGCTCTCACCTAACACATATAACAACCTATAAAATTTTAATACACAACCTAGCTACCAGTGATTCCCACTTTTGCACATACTCATATATTCTCTTTAATTCACATTCCATATGCATTGATTTTTATTGAACTTTACTTTGGGGTATTTTTATCCCCTTTTTATTTCTTTTTCTCTTTTTTTTCTTTTTCTATTATTTTTTCTTTTTATATATATATATTTTTTTCTACATTTTTTTTGAAAAATATATACAAACATATCAATGCATATGGTTTTACATATTTAATGCATAAGCATGTACCCAATTCCATGATTTTCAACAAAAATAAAAATTACACTTTTACCTCAACCAATGTCCCAAGTTTTCCATACCCAAATGATACACACTCTCACTAGCCTAAGCTAATCAAAGATCCAAATTAAGGACATTTATTGTTTTTCACTTAAGGGTAGTGATGTGCTAACATTAAGAACAAAAGGGATTAAATAGGCTCAAATTTGGCTAACAATGGTTGATGAAAGGTAGGCTATTTGGGTAAGTGAGCTAAATGAAATGATGGTCTCAATCATATAAATGCATGTATACATAAAACAATGGACATAAAGAATCAAACAAATCAAAGATTACAATCATAGAAAAAGAATACTGCACACAAGAATGGAAAATAAGTGGTTATAAGATGTAACCACACCATAAGGCTCAAAACTCACATGCTTGTGTTCTTAGCTCAAAAACCATGTTCCAAAATAAATTCTTCAAGCAAGTTCAACAAGAAAAATTTTTTTCAAATTGGTAGGGTGCCCTAAAACAATTTTTCTTGGAAGAGAAATCATCACCCTAACCAAGTGGTCCTAACATAAAAAAGAAGTGATAGAATATATACAAATTATAACTAACATGCAACCTATTATGCAATGCAACAACTAACTAATAAAGACAAAAATTTAAAAATTGGTGTTGAAAGAAAATTGTTACCCATGGAGACAGGTCGAATGACCTCCCCACACTTAGAAATTTGCACCGTCCTCGGTGCATGCAAACAAAAGCAAGGTGGATGGGTTGCTACAATTAATGAGTTTCTTCAAAGGGTTGTGCGGGTGAACTTGTTTGTTCCCCCATTTAGAAGCCTTTCCAATCCTTTTTCCTCTTGGTGGCCAACCTAAAAGGAAAGAAAAAGAAGGATAATTAAGCCCATAACAAAGATATCAAAGCAAATAGAACATAGGCGGGGGCTAATGCCAAATAAGAGTAAGGTTCTCACTACATGTTAGCTACGCATGTAAGTGAGAAAGCAATATAGGCAAAGGGCATATCAACTAATACTTGATGCAAGAACAAGTTAAATCATGAAGAGCATATTGAGCATCAAGCTTAATCAATAATTGACACAAACAAGATTAGTGGTAAGCGTGAGAGCATTTGGTCCCATCCTAACTTAATGATGATGAAGTATAAAAACAAGGGATCATGAGTCAGGAAGGACTAAAGCACTAATCTTGTGTGTAGAGCAAATATTACAATTAATATCAAACAAGTCACAAAGCACCAAGATTAACCAAGAAATCCTCAACAATTGAATATAAGAATCCAACACCATTATTAAAACAAGAACTTAGAAAAGAAAATAAGAATAAGGTATGAAAACAAAATTAAAATGCAATAAATGAAAATAAGCAAATGCAATAAAAGAGGATGGAAGAATTTTTTTTTTAATTTTTTTAATTAGTTTTAATTTAATTAATTTTAATTTTTTTTAATTTATTTATTTATATTTTTTTTTTAAAGAAAAAAAGGATTTTTCAAGAGAGGAAGAAGAAGAAAAAGGAAAAAAATAGAAAGAAAGAAGAAGGAAAGAAGAAAGAAGGAGAAAGGAGAAAGGAGAAAAACAGGGTGTAAATCCGTGCATATGCGCCATGCGTGCTTAGGCACGGATGCAGCAGGAACAATCCACGCGCGCGCGCCATGCGTGCTAGGGCGCGGATGCGACAGGGACAATCGGTGCGCGCGCCATGCGTGCTTACGCGCGGATCGCCTGGCACAAAGTAGGCATAAAGTGGGCACAACTCTCGGATTTTAGTACTAGGAGTTGTGAAACCACAACGGCACGCGAGCGCACAGCGCGCTTGGGCGCCGATGCCCGATTTTTTTTTTTTGAAAAACAGGGCATTCTCCTAATCTATAAGCATTCTAAAACAATCAAAAATCAAATTTAACAACAAATCTTTTTGGTTTTTGAAAAATTTTCAAACATACTAAAACAAAACTTATACTATAAGTAAAATACAATTCAACAATAACTAGACTAATCAAAGCATGAATGCAACAAATAACCTATCAATAAAAGCAAAATGCATAAGAGTATGGAAAATAAGAAGAACTACCTACAATGGCAACTCCAATCACTTATTAACCAAATCTAAAAGAGAGTGGAAAGAGTTTACCATGGTGGGGTGTCTCCCACCTAGCACTTTTGTTTATTGTCCTTAAGTTGGACTTATGGGGAGCTCCTCTTAAGGTGGCTTGTGCTTGAAGCTATCCTTGAACATCCACCAATGCTTGAGTCTCCAATAAGCTCCATTCTTCAATGTTAATATCTTCAAGCCTTGATGGAGTTCTTCACAAACCATGAGCTCCCAAAGTTGATTTTCCTTGTGCGATCCAGGATCCCACACTTTGTTTTGACACCCATCTTCAAATTGATCATCATGATTCCAATTGGGTGGTTTAGCCTTGGAATTCTCAAAGAAACCTCCAAACAACTTCCTAGACCCAAATTTAGCTCCACACCAAACATTTCCATTCAACTTTGAGCATGCAACCATCATGAACTTAGAATGGTGTTTCCAACCACTACATAACTCTCTTCTATTCTTGATTCCACAAAGAGCTCTAAGTTGCCCATCCGTCTCAAGCAAACCATATTCAAGTGAGAAATTAAAGCTTAGGGATAAGAATTTTACCCACTTGAATGTTGTATTGGATGGTGACTTAGGAAGGGGTGGTCCTAATGATCTTGCAAGTTCCACTCCCTTGTGCTCTTCTTTGACTACCTCCACCTCTTCACAAGCTTCTTCAAATTCAACCTCTTCCTCTTGGTAGCTCTCTTCCAATTCAATCTCTTCTTCATTGCTTACCAAGGGCATGGGAGGTTGTGCATCTTCTTCTTTGATCTCAATTTCAAGCCCAATGGGAGAGGATTCAATTATAGATAGGAACTCCTCAATAATTGAATCCATCTCTTGATCAACCTCTTCAAAGTTTTCCACCATGATATGCCTTGGAGGTTGTACACCCTCCTCAACATCAATATCAAGCTTCTTGAAAGAGGGTTCTATAATGATACATTCCCATGGACTTCCAACATCTCCTAGGTCTTCAACCACTCCTTCCGGCTCAGTTGTCTCTTCTTCCTCCCCTAGTGGCAATTCTTTCTTCAACTCCTCTTCTTCACCTTGAAGCTCTAAACTCACTCCCTCACTATGCTCCTTGGTTTTTTCTCCACATTCGTCAATGGGAGTGCCTTGGTTGCTTAGGCTTAGTTGGGAGGAGGCCATATTGCTAACGGCTTCCACTAGAATAGCCATCTTGGCTCCTAGCTCTTTAAACTTCTTTTCATCCTCCTCGTGTCGCCTTAAGATATAAGATTCAAGATCTCTCAATTCCTGTGTGGGGGCTTCATCGGGAGGTGATGGTGGAAGAGAAGGTTCATCATTTGGGAGGGAGGTTTCATAATTGGAAGGTGGTTCATCTTGGTAAGGGTATGGAGATGGTGTATATTGAGGTGGTTCTTGAGAGTAATTGTGTTGGAATGGTGGTGGTTCCATGTATGGTTCATATGGCTCATAAGGTGGTTGGTATGGTGGATAAGAATTAGGGTCATAATGAGGTGTTTGGTGGTAGGGGGCTTGTGAGTAAGGTGATTCAAAGTCATGTTGAGGGGTTGGTTCATAGGCATGTGGTGGTGGTTGTTGACAATCACAATAAGGATCACCACATCCATTAGATTGATATGCATTAGGATGAGAGTTATACCCATAAGAATCCGGAGGTTGTTGTTGCCAAGAAGGTTGATCAATCCCTTGAGGCTCCTCCCATCCTTGATTGTTCCATCCTTGATGCACATCCACATTGTAGCTCCCATTCCCTACAACATAATTTGAGCCAAACTCATAGCCAAAGTGGTGAGAATTCATAGTAGCAAGAGAAACAAAAACTAAAAAAAATAAGCAACAAAGTCCTAAAGCTAACAAAAACTAACAAATAAGCGAAAAACAAACATATTCACAATATTCACAATAGCCAATAATATAACACCATTGCAACTCCCCGGCAACGGCACCATTAATTTGACACAAAAATTGTTGTGGGTAAGGAATTCCACAAAATATTTACGTTGCAAGTATAGTTCCAAACCAAAAAACAACTCTCACATCAAATTAAAATTATGGTTTTGTCACAATCAACAAACCCCAAATAAGAAATAACCGGAGTATTTCGGACTCCGGGTCGTCTCACAAGGAGTTGCAATGAAGTGCTCAATTATTGGCTATGAAGATGCAAGGGGGTTTGGTTGATAAGAGAACAAGAAAATAAATGGCAAGAAAAGTAAATCAAGCAAGTAATTAAAGAAAGCAATTAATAAAGAGAGACATTCATGACAAAGATTGAGAATATAGGCTTTCTATCTAAGTCATGCAATGATTAATTCATCTTATTTAGTCAACTCCAACAAATAGGGAGAAAGTCAAACAAGATTAATCAATCATACCACAATAATAACGAGAATTTATCTTATTACGTCATCTCCAACATTGGAAGAACGTATCATATTATCTTCCATGAGAGAAAGTCTAACAAGACTAGCTAATCTCAATCCAAAAGTCCTAACCAACTTACTAATTAAACTAGCAAAAGATTAGCGTCAATGGAAACAATATTCCATAAGTCCTAATCAACTCACTAATTAAATTAGCAAAAGATTAGCGTCAATGGAAATAATATTAGCTAACAACTCTAGATCACCAACATGAGTTGGGTTTTCATGACTCAAGATTGCCTAATTACTCTTTCCAAGCCAAGAATGCTCAAAATCTACTCTAACATCCTTCCAAGCATTTTATCAAACACTTGGAAGGCATAAAAGGAAAGCATAGTAAAAGTGCAAGGAAAGTAAATCTACACTACTCAATTGCAAGGAAAGTAAGATCTCAACTCAAATCAACAATAAAAAGAACATCAAACATAAAATTGCATTAAAGAAAATTAAGATCCAACAATGTTCATAAACATAAAAGAGAGCAAAACAAGAAATTAACAAGTAAAACTAGAAGAGCAAAGACAATAGAACACTAAAATATAATGAGAATTAAAATCAAAACAAGAATTGAAAGAGAAATTTGAGAGTGATTAACCTAACTTTACCCTAATTTCTATCCTAAATCTAGAGAGAGGAGAGAGCCTCTCTCTCCAGAATTCTAACCTAGAACATGATGAAAACTAAACTATGACTACTTCCTCCATTCCCCCTTCAATCCTTGAGTTCAATAGCATCAGAAATGGGTTGGATTGGGTCCAAAACGAGCTGCAAAATCGCTGGGGGCGATTTCATTAAAGTGGGCCACGGACAGCATCGGCGTGCGCGCGCAAAGTGCACGTGCGCGCCCCTATGCATCAGGCAACATATAGCAAATTTTATATCATTTCGAAGCCCCAGATGTTATCTTTCCAACGCAACTAGAACCGCCTCATTTGGACCTCTGTAGCTCAAGTTATGGTTGTTTGAGTGTGAAGAGGTCAGACTTGACAGCTTTACGGTTCCTTCATTTCTTCATGAGTTCTCCCACTTTGCATGCTTTTCTTCTCACTTCTTCCATCCAATACTTGCCTTATGAACCTGAAATTACTCAAAAAACACATCAAGGTATCGAATGGAATTAAAGCGAATTAAAATCACCAATTTTAGGGCCTAAAAAGCATGTTTTCACATTTAAGCACAAATCAAGGGAGAATTGCAAAACCATGCTATTTCATTGAATAAATGTGAGAAAAGGTGATAAAATCCCCCAAAATAAGCACAAGATAAACCGCAAAATCGGGGTTTATTAATGGAGTCATCCTCATCCTTCCCAGTGTTTAGGATTATGAAATCAGCAGGGATGTAAAGGCCTTCAACCTTTACTAGCACATCCTCTACTAGTCCATAAGCCTGTTTTCTTGAGTTGTCTGCCATGTCTAATGAGATTCTTGCAGCTTGTACCTCAAAGATTCCCAGTTTCTTCATTACAGAGAGTGGCATGAGGTTAATGCCTGACCCCAGGTCACACAGAGCCTTCTCAAAGGTCATGGTGCATATGTTACAGGGAATTAGGAATTTACCAGGATCCTATTTCTTTTGAGGTAATTTCTGCCTATCCAATGCATTTAGTTCATTGGTGAGCAAGGGAGGTTCATCTTCCCAAGTCTCATTACCAAATAATTTGGCATTCAACTTCATGATTGCACCAAGGTACTTAGCAACTTGCTCTTCAGTAATGTCTTCATCCTCTTCAGAGGAAGAACAATCATCAGAGCTCATGAAGGGCAAAAGGAGGTTCAATGGAATCTTTATAGTCTCTAGATGAGCCTCAGATTCCTTTGGTTCCTCAAAGGGAAACTCCTTATTGGGCACTAAGCGTTCCAGGAGGTCTTCCTCACTAGGATTCACGTCCTCCTCCTCCTCTCTGGGTTTGGCCACACCAAGTAAGGTAATGGCCTTGCACTCTCTTTTTAGATTCTCTTCTATATTGCTTGGGAGAGTACTAGGAGGAGTTTCAGTGACTCTTTTACTCAGCTGGTCCACTTGTGCCTCCAAATTTCTAATGGAGGACCTTGTTTCATTCATGAAACTTAGAGTGGCCTTAGATAGATCAGAGACTATATTTGCTAAGCTAGATGGATTCTGCTCAGAATTCTCTGTCTGTTGCTGAGTAGATGATGGAAAAGGCTTGGTATTGCTAAACCTATTTCTTCCACCATTATTAAAGCCTTGTTGAGGCTTTTGTTGATCCTTCCATGAGAAATTTGGATGATTTCTCCATGAGGGATTATAGGTGTTTCCATAGGGTTCACCCATGTAATTCACCTCTGCTATTGCAGGATTCTCAGGATCATAAGCTTCTTCTTCAGAAGATGCCTCTTTAGTACTGTTGGATGCAGCTTGCAATCCATTCAGACTCTGAAAAATCTTATTGACTTGCTGAGTCAATATTTTGTTCTGAGTCAATATGGCATTCAGAGCATCAATTTCAAGAACTCTCTTCCTCTGAGGCGTCCCATTACTCACAGGATTCCTTTCAGAAGTGTACATGAACTGGTTATTTGCAACCATGTCAATGAGTTCTTGAGCTTCTGCAGGCGTTTTCTTTAGGTGAATGGATCCACCTGCAGAATGGTCTAATGACATCTTAGATAATTCAGACAGACCATCATAGAATATATCCAGGATGGTCCATTCTGAAAGCATGTCAGAAGGACACTTTTTGGTCAGTTGCTTGTATCTCTCCCAAGCTTCATAGAGGGATTCACCTTCTTTCTGTTTGAAGGTTTGAACATCCACTCTAAGCTTGCTAAGCTTTTGAGGAGGAAAGAACTTGGCTAAGAAAGTCGTGACCAGCTTATCCCAAGAGTTCAGGCTATCGTTAGGTTGAGAGTCCAACCATATTCTAGCTTTGTCTCTTACAGCAAACGGGAAAAGCATAAGCCTGTAGACCTCGGAATCAACCCCATTGGTCTTAACAGTATCACAGATTTGCAAGAATTCAGTTAAGAACTGAAAAGGATCTTCTGATGGAAGTCCATGAAACTTGTAATTCTGTTGCATCAGAGAAATTAATTGAGGCTTAAGCTCAAAGTTGTTTGCTCCAATGGTAGGGATTGAGATGCTTCTTCCATGTAAATTGGAATTTGGTGCAGTAAAGTCACCAAGCATCTTCCTTGCATTGTTATTATTTTCGGCCATGTCTCCTTCTTTTTCGAAAATTTCTGTCAGATTTTCTCCAGAGAGTTGTACTTTAGCTTCCCTTAGCTTCCTCTTCAGAGTCCTTTCAGGTTCAGGATCAGCTTCAACAAGAATGTTCTTATCCTTGTTCCTGCTCATATGAAAAAGAAGAGAACAGAAAATATGGAATCCTCTATATTACAGTATAGAGATTCCTTTATGTGAGTAAAAAAGAAAAAGAATAGAGGAAGAGAAATTCGAACACAGAGGAGGAAGGGGTTCAAATTTTTGAGAAGAGAAGTGTTAGTAAATAAATAAAATAAATATAAAGAGAGAGATGGAAAGAATTTTGAAAATTAAATACAATAAAAATATTTCTGTTTTTAATTTAAAATTAAAATTAAAATATGAAATTTTAAAAAGAAAAATAAAATTAAATCAAATTAGAATTTAAAACAAATAGTTAATCAAAAAGGAATTTTGAAAGAGAGGAAGGTGATTTTCGAAAATTAGAGAGAGAAAAGTGGTTGGGTGGTTTTGAAAAAGATAAGAATCAAACAAAAAGATAGGATTAATTTGAAAAAGATTTGAAAATCAATTTGAAAAGATAAAAGGTTAGAAAAGATTTTGAAAAAGATGTGACTGAAACTTATTTTGAAAAAGATTTGAAAAAGAAATTTAAAAAGATTTGAATTTGAAAATTAAAGTTGATTACTTGACTAACAAGAAACTTAAAAGATATGATTTTAAATTTTAAAGATTGAGCCTTTCGTAATAGGCAAGTAACAAACTTAAAATTTTTAAATCAATCACATTAATTGTTAGTAAAGATTTTAAAATTATAGAATAAAATAGGAAAAAGATTTCGAAAATCAATCATAAAGTTTTCGAAAATATGAAGGAAAAATTGAAAAAGATTTGATTTTTGAAAAAGATTTGAAAAAGATAGAATTTTTAAATTGAAAATTTGATTTGACTCATAAGAAACAACTAGATTTTTAAAACTTTTTGACTAAATTAAATCAAATTTTCGAAAATTTATGAGAAAAAAGGGGAAAGATATTTTTTTTATTTTTGAATTTTAATGATGAGAGAGAAAAACATCAAAAAGACTCAATGCATGAAAATTTTGGATCAAAACAAATGATGCATGCAAGAACACTATGAATGTCAAGATGAACACCAAGAACACTTTGAATGTCAAGATGAACATCAAGACTTATTTTTGAAAATTTTTAAGAAAAGAAAAACATGCAAGACACCAAACTTAAAAATTTTTATTCTCTAGACACTAATAATTTGAAAATGCATATGAAAAACAAGAAAAGACACCAACAAGAAAAATTTAAAGATCAAACAAAGAAATTCATCAAGAACAACTTGAAGATCATGAAGAACAAGAAAGAAACTCAATGCATGAATTTTCAAAAAATGCAAGAAAGTTTGAAAAATACGCAATCGACACCAAACTTACAATTTGACACAAGATTTCAACAAGAAACAAATAATTATTTTTGGTTTTTTTTATTTTATTAAATTTTTTTTGGATTTTTCAAAAATTATTTTGAAAAAGAAAAATAAGGATTTCAAAATTTCTAATGAGAATTCCAGGAATCATGCAATGTTAGTCTAAAGCTCCGGTCCAGGAATTAGACATGGCTTACTAGCCAGCCAAGCTTTCAGTGAAAGCTCCGGTCCAAAACACTAGACATGGCCAATGGTCAGCAAAGCTTTAGCATACAAATCAGGCATACAACAGCTGATACAATGGGAGTCCAAGGACTCTTTGTGATGATAAGTTGAAACCTCGGTCCAAAAGAATTAGACATGGCTTCACAGCCAGCCAGACTTCAACAAATCATCATGAAACTCTAGAATTCATTCTTAAAAATTCTGAAGCCATAGAATAATTTATTTTTAAAAATTTTTGAAAATTTTTCGAAAATAAAAAGAATAAAAACAAAAACTTAAAATTAAAATTAAATTACCTAATCTGAGCAACAAGATGAACGGTCAGTTGTCCAAACTCAAACAATCCCCGGCAACGGCGCCAAAAACTTGGTATGCAAAATCGTGATCGTTCATTCCTTGGTAACGGCGCTGAAAACTTAATACGCATGTTCATAATCTTAGTTCTTTGTCACAACTTCGCACAACTAACCAGCAAGTGCACTAGGTCTTCCAAGTAATAAACCTTACGTGAGTAAGGGTCGATCCCACGGAGATTGTGGCTTGAAGCAAGCTATGGTCACCTTGTAAATCTCAGTCAGGCGGATTCAAATGGTTATAGATTTTTAATAATTAAAAGATAAATAAAACATAAAATAAAGATAGAGATACTTATGTAATTCATTGGTGAGAATTTCAGATAACCATAGAGAGATGCTTTTGTTCCTTCTGAATCTCTGCTTTCCTGCTGTCTTCATCCAATCATTCCTACTCCTTTCCATGGCAAGCTTTATGTAGGGAATCACCGTTGTCAATGGCTACATCCCGTCCTCTCAGTGAAAATGGTCCAAAATGCGCTGTCACCGCACGGCTAATCATCTGTCGGTTCTCGATCTTGCTGGAATAGGATTCAGTAATCCTTTTGCGTCTGTCACTACGCCCAGCACTCGCGAGTTTGAAGCTTGTCACAGCCATCCCTTCCCAGATCCTACTCAGAATACCACAGATAAAATTTAGACTTTCCGGATCTCAAGAATGGCCGCCAATAATTCTAGCCTATACCACGAAGACTCTGATCTCACGATCAGGAGGCTAAGAGATATACATTCAAGCTTGTTTGCATGTAGAACGGAAGTGATTTTCAGGCACGCGTTCATAGGTGAGAATGATGATGAGCGTCACATAATCATCACATTCATCATGTTCTTGTGTGCGAATGGATATCTTAGAGAAGAAATAGGCTTGAATTGAATAGAAAAACAATAGTACTTTGCATTAATTCATGGGGAACAGTAGAGCTCCACACCATAATCTATGGTGTGTAGAAACTCTACCGTTGAAAATACATAAGTGATGAAGGTTCAGGCATGGCCGAATGGCCAGCCCCCTAAACATGATCTCAGAATATAAAATTAGTCAAAGACTAACCAGAGATGTAAATACAATAGTAAAAAGTTCAATTTATACTAAACTAGTTACTAGGCTTTACAGAAATGAGTAAATGATGTAGAAATCCACTACCGGGCCCACTAGGTGTGTGCTTGGGCTGAGCATTGAAGCTTTCATATGTAGACGTCTTCCTTGGAGTTAAACGCCAGTTTGTAACCTGTTTCTGGCGTTTAACTCTGCTTTGTAACCTGTTTCTGGCGTTTAACTCCAGAATAGGGCAGAGAGCTGGCATTGAACGCCAGTTTGCATTATCTAAACTTGAACAAAGTATGGACTATTATATATTTCTAGAAAGCCCTGGATGTCTACTTTCCAACACAATTAAGAGCGCGCCATTTGGACTTCTGTAGCTCTAGAAAATCTACTTTGAGTGAAGGGAGGTCAGAATCCAACAGCATCTGCAGTCCTTCTTCAACCTTTGAATCTGATTTTTGCTCAAGTCCCTCAATTTCAGCCAGAAAATACCTGAAATCACAGAAAAACACACAAACTCATAGTAAAGTCCAAAAATGTGAATTTTATTTAAAAACTAATAAAAATATACAAAAAACTAACTAAATCATACTAAAAACTATGTAAAAATAATGCCAAAAAGCGTATAAATTATCCGCTCATCAGTCCCGGAAGAGAGTCGGCCAGTAAAAACCGCTCTGAAGGACCTTTGTAGCTCTCTTTTCAAAGAATCTGCTTTGTTTCCTCATCTGAGACACACCTCCGGATTATACCATCTGAGCATCTTTTAAAAAGATAAGGTTCCTCCCAAAAGTAGTACTTTGCATCACTCAGTAGCTTCTTAACTTGTTGTTTACTGTACTCTTTTGGGATGAACTTCATGGCTTTGTAATTTGCAATGTCCGCAAACCATGGAGCCTGCTGAATGACAAAAAGTTGCTCATCCGAAAATGTCTCAATTACAGCTGTGGGTGGTTGCATTCCTTCTTAAGGCTCAATTCTGGAAAGGTGGTCAGCCACTTGATTTTCTGACCCTTTCCTGTCCTTGATCTCAATATCAAACTCCTGAAGGAGCAGCACCCATCTGATTAATCTTGGTTTAAAATCCTGTTTGGTTAGAAGGTACTTAAAAGCAGCATGATCAGTATAAACAATAACCTTAGAACCAATTAAATAGAACCTAAACTTATCAACAACATATACAACAACTAATAATTCTTTTTCTGTAGTTGTGTAATTCTTTTGAGCATCATTTAATACGACTAGCATAGTAAATGATATGCATAAGCTTGCCTTGCCTCTGTTCTAAAACAGCTCCTATAGCATAATCACTAGCATCACACATTAATTCAAATAAAAAAATCCCAATTTGGAGGAGCCATGACGGGAGTAGAGGTAAAGTTTGATTTTAGAGTTTCAAAGGCATGCAGACAGTCATCATCAAATATAAAAGGAACATCAGCAACCAATAGGTTGCTCAATGGTTTAGCAATTTTGGAAAAATCTTTTATAAATCTTCTGTAAAATCCTGCATAACCCAAGAAACTCCTGACTTCCTTAACATTAGTTGGTGGTGATAATTTTTCAATTACCTCCACCTTGGCTATATCAACCTCAATTCCCTTGCTTGAAATCCGGTGTCCAAGAACAATACCTTCGATAACCATAAAATGACATTTCTCCCAATTTAAAACAAGGTTTGATTCTTGGCACCGTTTCAAGACCAAAGATAAATGCTTAAGGCAGGATTCAAAAGAATTACCAAAAATAGAAAAATAATCAATAAATACCTCAATAAACTTTTCAACCATATCAGAAAAAATTGAAAGCATACACTTCTGAAAAGTTGTTGGAGTATTACAGAGTCCAAACGGCATTCTTCGGTAAGCAAATACTCCAAAAGGACATGTGAGTGCCATCTTTTCTTGATCTTGAGGGTCCACTGCAATTTGGTTATATCCAGAATATCCATCTAGAAAAAAAATAAAAAGCATGACCATCTAGCCTCCCAAGCATCTGATCAATGAAAGGTAGGGGAAAGTGATCCTTCCTTGTAGCAGTGTTGAGCCTCCTGTAATCTATGCACATTCGCTATCCTGTGACGGTCCTTGTAGGAATGAGCTCATTCTTTTCATTCTTGATCACTGTCATCCCTCCTTTCTTGGGAACTACCTGCACAGGACTCACCCAAGGGCTGTCAAAAATAGGGTATATAATCTCGGCTTCCCATAGTTTCATTACCTCTTTTTGGACCACCTCTTTCATAGTTGGATTTTGTCTCCTTTGTGGTTGCACAACTGGTTTAGCATCATCTTCAAGAAGGATCTTGTGCATACACTTGGTTGGACTAATCCCCTTTAAATCACCAATGGTCCACCCAAGTGCCGCTTTATGACTCTTGAGCACCGTGATAAGCGCTTCTTCCTCCTCAGGCTTTAAGGAAGAGCTAATAATCACTGGGTATGAATCATTTTCACCTAGGAATATATATTTCCAAGAAGGAGGCAAAAGCTTGAGCTCAAGCTTAGGGACTTCTCCCTCCACCTTAGGCGTGCTCACCATATCCTTCTGAGGTGGTGAATCATCAATCTCAAGCAAATCATCCTCAGAAAGAGGATCCAGAATATCATCAAGTACCTCAGCTTCTAGTACCTCTTGAACAAGTGGTTCAAAAACATCAACTCGCATACACCCCTCAGAATCATTAGGGTGTTTAATAGCTTCAAACACGTTAAGGACCACCTGTTCTTCATTGACCCTCAGGGTTAATTCACCCTTTTGCACATCAATTAGAGCACTACTTGTAGCTAAAAAGGGTCTTCCAAGAATAATAGAGGACTTTTTGTCCTCTTCCACATCCAATATGACAAAATCAGTAGGAAAAATAAATAGACCCACTTTCACAAGCAAATCCTCAACAACCCCACAGGAATTCTAATAGAAAGATCAGCAAGTTGAAGAGAAATACGAGTGAGTTTTACCTCCTCAATTTGGAGCTTTTTATTCACTGAGAGTGGCATGAGGTTGATGCTAGCTCCAAGATCACACAAAGCTCTCTGAATAGTGATATCTGCACTGGTGCAAGGAATTACAAAGTTTCCTGGGTCCTTCATCTTCTCAGGAAGGTTATGCTGAATAATAGCACTGCATTCCTTGGTCAACACCACTGTCTCATTTTCCTTCCAATTCCTCTTGTTAGTCAACAATTCTTTCATGAATTTAGCATAAATATGCATTTGCTAAAGAGCCTCAGCAAAAGGAATATTGATTTGAAGCTTCTTGAAGACTTCTAAAAATCTGGAAAATTGCTTGTCTTTGGAAGCCTTCTGAAGCCTCTAAGGGTATGGCATTTTAGGCTTGTACTTAGGAGCCTTAGGCAGTGTAGGATGAGTGTCAAGAGAGACTGGGAAGGGGTTGTCTGCACGCCTAGGAGGGACGTGTTCCACCTCCTCTTTCTTCTCCTCTGAAGCTTCTTTTTCAACTAGCTCCTGACGAGCGAGATTTAATGTCGGTAAAGAATGAAAATAATCGCGTTGTAAGTATAGTTTCTAAACCAACAGAAAATTCCTTCGTACAAACGTTTTGGTTGTCACAAGTAACAAACCCCTTTAAAATTGATAACCGAAGTATTTAAACCTCGGGTCGTCTTCTCAAGGAACTGCAGGGAAGTATGTTCTTATTATTGGTTATGAAGATTGTAAATTGGGGTTTTGAAAGTAAGGAGCAAGTAATTTGAATGACAAGTAAAATAAATAAATAACTGTAAAACACACTTTTGGTAAGGTATGAGAAATTGGAAGTCCTATCCTAGTTATCCTTATCAATGGAGATGAGAATTGAATTTTAATCCCACTTAGTTAGCCTTTACTAAAGCAAAGGAAGATCAAGTGGATTAATTAGTCTGATCTTCAGGTCCTAGTCAATTCCTAAGAAAGGGCTGGAATTATTGAAGTTCAATTCAATTAGCAAAGATAACAATTATCAATCATGTTGAGTTTGATAACTCCTGAGTTACTGATTTCTTAACCAAGACCAAAAGGGGAAAAGTAAATCTACTGGAATAAAAATGTCTTCAGATTGGAAGCAACAGTAACATAAATAAAAGAGAGCAATCATAAACTAAAATACCTCAAATAGCATTAATTAAGAGAATAATCTATAACATAAAAACGTTCATAAATTAAATTGAGAAGATAATTAATTAAAAGGAATGTTGAACCTGATAAAAAGGGGCAATCATGAAAGCAAGAAAACTCCTAAATCCTAATCCTAAGAGAGAGAGAGGAGAGAACCTCTCTCTAAAAACTACATCTAAATCATGAAAAGTGAATAATTGGCGACTCTCCTCTGAATGGATGCATTCCCCCACTTCATAACCTCTGATCTGTGCCTTCTGGACTTGGATTTCGGCCAAAAAGGGCTTCAGAAATCGCTGGGAGCGTTTTCTGTAATTTCTGGTGCGTGGCCTCTGACACGCGTCCGCGTGGGTCACGCGGTCGTGTCATTTGGGGTTTTCCTTGTCACGCGTTCGCTTCGGTCAAGCGCCCGCATCATCTGCGTTTTGCTCGTGGCGCGCGATCGTGTCATTCACGCGTTCGCGTCGCTGCCTTTTCACGCTAGGCATGTGGCCACGTCGTCCATGCATTCGCGTCACTGCCAGCTTCTTCAAAAACTCCATTTTGTGCTTTCCTTCCATTTTTGTATGTTTCCTTTCCATCCTTTAAGTCATTCCTGCCTTAGAAGATCTGAAACTACTCAACACACAAATCACGGCATCGAATGGTAATAAAAGGGTAATTAAAATAATTATTTTTAAAGCATAGGAAACATGTTTTTCACATACATCACATAATAAGGAAGGGAAAGTAAAACCATGCAATTAACATGAATAAGTGAGTGAAGGATTGAATAAATCACTTAAATTGAGCACAAAATATATCATAAAATATGGGACCTTGGTCTCAGAACCAGCTACTTTACCACTCCTCAATTGAATAGCCTTGGAATCTTATCTTGGGTTTACCACTGTATCACCAGGAAGTGTATTTGGAGGCTTCTCAGGTACTTGTTTGCTCAACTGGCCTACTTGCACCTTGAAGTTTCTGAGTGAAGCTCTAGTTTCCTGCATAAAACTAGCCAGAAGTGCTTCCTAATCAGTGTTCTTCTGGGGTTGAGAATTTGCCTACTGAGGTGGTTGTTGTTGAGAAGATTGAAACTGACGGTTATTATAATTATTCTGTTGAAAACTGCCCTGAGAATTATTGTTAAAATTCTGTGGCCTCTAAGGTTGCTCTCTCCACCCTAAATTTGGGTGATTTCTCCACTCCTGATTATAGGTCTTGGCATATGGATCATTATTGGGGTTTTCTAGGAGCATTCCCCATGTAGTTAACCTATTCAGAAGGAAATTGAGCAAAATCATAATTCTCACCTTGCATAAAGCTACCACTCATGTCATAAGGAGCCTCTTGAGGGGCATTTTGAGTATTAATAGCTAAAACCTGCATCCCACTCAAGTGCTGAGTAAGCATTTTAATCTGCTGAGACATAACTTTGTTCTAAGCAAGAATCGCATCCAAGGTCTCTACTTCCAAAATGCTTTTCTTCTGAGGAGTCCCAGAGTTCACAAGATTCCTGTTAGATGAGTAGAGATATTGGTTATTAGCAACCAATTAAATAAGCTCAGTAGTCCCTTCAGGAATCTTTTTTATGTGCAATGAACCACCTGCAGAATTATCTAAACACATTTTGGACATTTCACATAGACCCTCATAAAAGATCTCTGGCTGAGTCCATTTAGAAAACATGTCAGGGGGAATTGCCTGCTCAGCAACTTGTACCTCTCCCAAGCTTCATAGAGGGTCTCACCATCTCTCTTCCTGAAGGTCTGAACCTCCACCCTTAGCTTAGTCAGCTTCTGTGGTGGGAAGAATTTAGACAAAAATCCAGTGACTACCTTATCCCAAGTGTCCAAGCTCTCCTTGGGTTGAGAATCTAGCCACAGCTTTGCTAGATCCCTCACAGTAAATGGAAAGAGCATGAGCTTTTAAACCTCAAGATTCACTCCATTCGTTTTCACAGTAACACAAATCTGCAGGAAATTAGAAATAAATTGGTTAGGATCTTCCTGCAGGAGTCCATGATACTAACAATTCTGCTGCACCAGAGTGACTAACTGAGGCTTTAGTTCAAAGTTGTTTGCAGCTATAGGAAGCACCACAATACTGTTCCCATAGAGATTTGGATTGGGGGGCAGTGTATGAGCCAAACACTCTTCTAGGTTGTTCATTCTCATTCAGATTTGCCACATTGGCATTAACAGCACGATTGTGATCCATAGTAGACTCTGCAGCTTCCTTTTCAAAGGTCTCACTTAAATTTTTACTAGCCTTGTAAAGTCTAGCTTGTTGCAAGTGCTGCCTCAAAGTCCTTTCAGGTTCAGGATCAAAATCTATAAGAGGTTTCTTGTCTCTGTTCCTGCTCATTAACAAACAGAAAACAAGAAAAGTGGGATTCTCAACGTCAAAGTGTAGAGAATTTCCAGTGAAGCAACCTGTGTAAAGAAATAAAAAAATACTAAACAATTAAAACCAAAAATTTTCGAAAATTGTACTAAGTATTAAACTAGAAATTTCGAATTAAAAAAATGAACAAGAAAATTAAAAGAAAATTAAGTAGGTAACAACAAACTTAATTTCAGAAATTAAGGAGAAATGCTAGGTAGAATTTTCAAAAATTAAGGAGCAACAATTAAATAAAATTAAAACTAAACGCCCAATCTAAGTAATCAAACAACTAACAGTTGTCAATCACAGTCAATCCCCGGCAACGGCGCCAAAAACTTGGTGCGTGAGCATCTTTTCTATCTTTTTCTAGTGAATTTGCATTTGAATTGTCAAGTTTAATCAAGATTTAAATGCTCTTTAGCCACTATAAATGCTACTTTGAGTTGTGTGAAATTTTGTTTATTTCAGGAAGCACTTGGATGGATTTGACAAGCTTTTGTAACAGAAAAGGGAGAAAGTGAATGGTGTTGTCAACCCTGACCTCCTTACACTCGAACAGAAATAACTTGAGCTACCAAGGTCCAATTGACGCGATTTCAGTGGCATTGGAAAGCTAACTTCCAGAACTTTTCAATGATATGTATAGTATATATTTCACTCCCAAACTGTACGGCCACATTGGCACCTAACTTGGGATTTTTCAAGTTAGGCGCCGGATGAAGACTAGCTTGCCAATTGCATACGGGAAGTGTGGTGCCTAACTTGGAATACCAAGTTAGGCGCCAATTGAAGCACAAGCAGCCCAAGTTAGGCGCCAAAGGAAGCTGCACGAAGATCTTTTTTATTTTCATTAAATCCTTTATTTTATTTACAAATAGGAAAAGATATTATTTAGTTTTAAAAAATATATTTTACATTAATTAGGATTAGATATAAAAGGAGAAGAGATCTTGACCTAGGGAATCTCCGAATTTTCATTCCGTACTTTTATACTTTTCTCTATTAGGGTTTATATTCTCTATATGGAACTAAGTCTCCATTGTTAAGGTTAGGAGCTCTATTTACTTCGATGGATTAATAATTATTTTTTCTTGTACTCTTGATTAATGTTTTGATTAATGTTTAAGAACTGATTTACTTCTTCATCCTAAAAATTAGTGATTATTGGAAAATAACTCTAATTCAAATTGAATTCTATTTGAATCTTGGAAAAGTTATATCATTAGAATTACATCTTGAAATCAATTTGTCACAACTCTCTATTTATCTGGATTTAACATGATACGTGACATATAATCGTCTTATTTTTTGGTAACTAGGGTTTGTGTGGCTCATAAACTAGTTTTGAACTTAACCCTCTAATTGGAATCAAGTGACCAAGGAATCGGCGGTTGATGAAGGTTAGAGGAGACTAAAAAGGTCTAAGGAATTAGGGTTTAGTCACATATAATTTGTCGTGAACATAATCTTTGCATGATCAAGGTAGTTAACATTGAATATTAATCTGGAAATTGAAATGTCTTTGACACCTTAAATATCTTTATCATATTATTTTCTTAACCAATTTTAGTTTGTTTTTATTTAATTCTCTGTTTTTATGTTATTTGCTATTAAAATCCTAAATTTTGATTGTTTGACTAGAATAATCAATTGACTACTGTTGCTTGATCCATTAATCCTTAAGGGATCGACCCTCACTCACCTGAGGTACTACTTGGTACGACCCAGTGCACTTGCTGGTTAGTTTGTGGCTTATAAATTCTGGACCAAGTTTTTGGCGCCATTGCTGGGGATTAATTGTGATTAACAACTACCAGTTGATTGATTACCTAGATTAGAATTTTTCTTTATTTAATTTTCTTATTTGATTTTTACATTATATTTTTTTATTTTTTGAAATTTATTTTTATAAAAAAATAATAAAAAATTAATATTAATAATAATAAAAAAGAAAATAAAAAAACATTTAATATTTCTTTTTGTTATTAATTCTTAACTTTTCTGTTTACCACATGGTGCGTTTAATTCTATTTGGTGTTTTGTGTTAAGAAAAATAATGGAGAGAGATCATATGGGTTACTACTCATATCCAAGGTGTGATTCATATTATTGTGGATGGAGGAATTACCCGAATTTGGGTTGGAAAAGTCAAGACCAAAGAAACTTCAGTACTCCATGATCCATCTATCAAGAACCACCATCTCCTTATTCATACGAAGAATCATCTTCTTTTTACTCATATCAAGAGCTACCATCTCTTTATTCATACCAAGGACCATCAGCTCTTGAGCTTCTCATGAAAGAATGCATACATGACATGAGGATGAGTGTAAAAAATATAGAAAAATGTGTGGAGTTGATTATCAAGCCCCAGGAAGAGGAACAAGCAAATTCCTTCCCAAGGGATGCAATGCAAGCTCCTATGGAAGAAAGTGAGGAAATCAATCAAAGGAGTTTATACTCCAGTAAATTAGAGAACTCTCCACCTTCACACATGGAAAAGGAGGAAGATGCACAAACAAAGAAGGTTGTAAGGGATAAAAATAATTATGGGAATCTACACTCCAATGAGGCAAAGAGTGGCATAGAGGGTGGGTTTATTGAACCACTAATTCAAGAAGTTTTTTATGAAGGGTACACTCCAACATTCACACAACACCCAAATTTTGAAATTAAAGAAGTGAAGGCAACCAAGGAAAGCACTGAAAAGGGGATTGTGACCAAGAAACAAAAGAAAATATCCATGAAAAAAGAGAAGGTCAGCAAAAAGCAATCCAACCTCTACCCCAACAAGCAAGGTGAATCAAGCTAATAACAATAAAAGAAAGCTTGTTAGAAGGAATTTATATCAGGGGGAACTAATTTTCTCCTCTTCTCCCTTGGAGTCATTTCTTTTAACCAACTGGAAGAAGAGGAAGAAAATTCAAGAACAACCGTCAAGCTAGTGACATTAAAGAAGTGCTTGTTGGGACGCAACCCAACGTTTGATATTTTCTTTTCATTCTCTTTTTTTTTTTGTTTTGCTTAAGATTGTGTATGTGTTTATGGATTAAGTTTGATGTGCTATACCAAATTTGCATCCCACTGGGTACTTGGTCTAGTTTCATATAGATTGTATCACACTAAGTTTAGTGTCCTCACACCAAGTTTGGTGCTGCCACAATCACCATGCAACACATTAGCAATCTAGCTATTTTATACTATTTTAGTTTTTCTTGAGTTTTGTTTTAATTTGATTAATTTGTTTTGAATAAGGCCTCTGCATTGCTTGATTTCCTTTCACTTGCTAGTCCTATTTACTCTTATTTCCATCACCAGTATTTCTCTTTCTTTGTTGTTTGAGGACAAGCAACCATTCTAAGTTTGGTGTTGGAAGCTATGCTCTACATAGCTTAAAAAGGAGGATAAAGAAGAAGATGATGAAGAGAAAGGAAGAGAGAGCCAAGGTTGTTTCTTTCCTTTTTAATTATATGCATGTGAGTTCTTCCTTTTTGATAAGCATAATATAATTTTGAATTGTAACATATTGCCTTTACATCATGATTATCATCTTGAAATTTGTGAGTCAAAGTAATTAAGCATCATGATCATCAACAAATAGGGTAATTAAAGAAGAAGCTAATATGTGCATATAAGTATTGGAAGGCTAGCATGACTATTTTTGCTCAAACACATTTGAATTTTGTTTGATTGAAATTTTTATCTAGAACACTTTATAAAATCTTTGAAATTTCAAAAACCTTGAAGAAGCTTGTCAATTAATGATCAAGTAAAGAAAAAAAAAGAAGAGAAAGAGGAAAATGAGAAAGCTGAAGGCTCTGAGTACCAATGACAACTCATTAGTCAAGTACTTGTGGTGTTTATGTATCAAGTAAAAAGCTTGAAAATAAAACACTTAGAGTCAAGGCTAGGCTCAAGTACAAAGCACTCCCTCAAAGATTAAGACTCTGAGCATCAATGATTAGAGAGTAAAGAAAAGAAACAAAAGCAAAGCTGAAAAAACTTCTCTAGTTATATGCTTGTGGTGCTTATGTATAAGGTGGTAATACTTGAAACAAAACATTTAGTGTCGAAGCTATAAAAACAAATGGTGCAAAGCATCCAAGAAGCTAAGAAAAGAAACAAATGAAAAGCTTGTTTCAAGGAAGGAATATAAGAAAAGATTTCAGAAAGTGATCAATGATAAAATCATCAATCATTTGAAATTCTTTTGTGAGTATTGCATGCATAGTAAACTAGCCAACCATGACCATTAAAATTGCTATTCTTCTCACCTTGGATTGTGAATTTATATTGCATGATTCCTTGTTTGCTTGAGGACAAGCAAAGTTTAAGTTTGGTGTTGTGATGCATGAACATCTTTTATATCTTTTCCTAGTGAATTTGAATTTGACTTGTCAAGTTTAATCAAGATTTAAATGCTCTTTAGCCACTATGAATGCTACTTTGATTTGTGTACAATTTTGTTTATTTCAAGTAGCATTCGGATGGATTTGACAAGCTTTTGTAACAGAAAAAGGAGAAAGTGAATGGTGCTATCAATCCTGACCTCTTTGCACTCCAACAAGAATAACTTAAGCTACAGAGGTCCAATTGACGCGATTTCAGTGGAATTGGAAATCTAACTTCCAGAACTTTTCAACGATATGTATAGTATATATTTCACTCCCAAACTGTCCGGCCACATTGGCGCCTAACTTGGGATTTTTCAAGTTAGGCGCCGGATGAAGACTAGCTTGCCAATTGCATACGGGAAGTGTGGTGCCTAGCTTGGAATCCCAAGTTAGGCGCCAATTGAAGCACAAGCAGCCCAAGTTAGGCGCCAAAGGAAGCTGTATGAAGATCTTTTTTTATTTTCATTAAATCCTTTATTTTATTTACAAATAGGAAATGATATTATTTAGTTTTAGAAAATATATTTTACATTAATTAGGATTAGATATAAAAGGAGAAGAGATCTTGACCTAGGAAATCTCCGAATTTTCATTCCGCACTTTTATACTTTTCTCTATTAGGGTTTATTTTCTCCATGAGGAATGGTGTGCGAAATCGTGATCATTCCTTCCTTGGTAACGGCGCTAAAAACTCAATACGCACGTTCATGTTCTTAATTCTGTTTCACAACTTCGTACAACTAACCAGCAAGTGCACTGGGTCGTCCAAGTAATAAACCTTACGTGAGTAAGGGTCGATCCCACGGAGATTGTCGGCTTGAAGCAAGCTATGGTTACCTTGTAAATCTCAGTCAGGCGGGTTCAAATGTATTAAGAGATTATAGTGTACTAAAAGATAATTAAAATAGGATAGAGATACTTATGTAATTCATTGGTGAGAATTTCAGATAAGTGTATAGAGATGCTTTCGTCCCTCTGAACCTCTACTTTCCTGCTGTCTTCATCCAATCCTTCCTACTCCTTTCCATGGCAAGCTTTATGTAGGGCATCACCGTTGTCAATGGCTACATCCCATCCTCTCTGTGAAAATGGTCCAATGCGCTGTCACTGCATGGCTAATCATCTGTCGGTTCTCGATCATACTGGAATAGGATTTACTATCCTTTTGCGCTGTCACTACGCCCAGCACTTGCGAGTTTGAAGCTTGTCACAGCCATCCCTTCCCAGATCCTACTCGGAATACCACAGACAAGATTTAGACTTTCCGGATCTCAAGAATGGCCATCCATGGGTTCTAACTTATACCACGAAGACACTAATAACTCGGACTCGGTCCTCTATATTAGATATCTAAGAGATATTCATTCTAGCTTGTTTGCATGTAGAACGGAAGTGTTTGTCAGGCACGCGTTCATAAGTGAGAATAATGATGAGCGTCACATAATCATCACATCCATCATGTTCTTGGGTGCGAATGGATATCTTAGAATAGGAATAAGCTTGAATTGAATAGAAAAACAGTAGTACTTTATATTAATTCATGAGGAACAGAAGAGCTCCACACCTTAATCAATGGTGTGTAGAAACTCTACTGTTGAAAGTACATAAGTGATGAAGGTTCAGGCATGGCCGAATGGCCAGCCCCCAAAACGTGATCTATAGATCAAAAGATAATCCAAAGATCTAAATACAATAGTAAAAAGTTCTATTTATACTAAACTAGTTACTAGGGTTTACAAAAATAAGTAAATGATGCAGAAATCCACTTCCGGGGCCCACTTGGTGTGTGCTTGGGCTGAACATTGAGCTTTACACGTGTAGAGGCTTCTCTTGGAGTTGAACGCCAGTTTGTAACCTGTTTCTGGCGTTTAACTGCACTTTGCAACCTGTTTCTGGCGTTTAACTCCAGAATGCAGCATGGAACTGGCGTTGAACGCCAGTTTGCATCGTCTAAACTCGGACAAAGTATGGACTATTATATATTGCTGGAAACCCCTGTATGTCTACTTTCCAACGCAATTAAGAGTGCGCCATTTGAAGTTCTGTAGCTCCAGAAAATCCACTTTAAGTGCAGGGAGGTCAGAATCCAACAACATCTGCAGTCCTTCTTCAACCTCTGAATCTGATTTTTGCTCAAGTCCCTCAATTTCATCCAAAAAATACCTGAAATCACAGAAAAACACACAAACTCATAGTAAAGTCCAGAAATGTGAATTTTAATTAAAAACTAATAAAAATATACTAAAAACTAACTAAATCATACTGAAATCCTGTGTACGAGACTCCTATTGTGTCGCTACTTGATGGAGTACCAGTAGGACGTCATATGGAAATGTATGATCGTACAGAGGAGTAGTAGACGACCTTCCACCTTTTGATGAAATTCGACTTGACTCGAGTTTTGAAGACTTAGAACGTACTTTCCCTCAGTTTAGTAGTTTAGAGGGACTAGGTGAGTATAGAGTCTAGGCTAGCCTAGGTGCCAGCCTAGGGACCTCTTGAACAGGTCAGGACCTGGGATGTTGTATGTATGTATATGTATATAGTTATTATCTATCTATATCTAGGGGTGTTCTAACTAAAGGTCTATACTCTAACAAAGGCTGGATCACTAAATGTTGCTAGCTACTTGTGATGTATTTATGTGTGATTGTTTATAATTATTTTATCTGTTATCACTTGTGAATTGATTATGAGTGATTCCGTCTATTAATCCAAACGTTTTAAAAAAAATACACCTCACAAATTAACTACGCTTTTAACAACGAATCAGGCTCATATGATAAATAATAGATACTAATTAGGAAGACAAATTGGTAGCGCTCAGTTTCCAGTATGATCTAGACATATTAAAAATTGGGTCGTTACAGTCCGCCTTAGTGAGGGTGGCGTCTTCCTCTTCTTGAAGAACCAATGGTGCTCTTGAGCTCCTCTATGTCTCTTCCTTGTCTTTCTTGCTCCTCCCTCATAGCTCTTTGATCTTCTCTAATTTCATGGAGGATGATGGAGTGCTCTTGATGCTCCACCCTTAGTTGTCCCATGTTGGAACTTAATTCTCCTAGGGAAGTGTTGATTTGCTCCCAATAATTCTGTGGAGGAAAGTGCATCCCTTGAGGCATCTCAGGGATTTCATGATGAGGAATTTCCTCATGCTCATGTTGAGGTCCATGCTCTCTTGTTTGCTCCATCATTTTCTTAGTGATGGGCTTATTCTCTTCAATGAGGATGTCTCCCTCTATGTTAATTCCAGCCGAATTGTAGAGGTGGCAAATAAGGTGAGGAAAGGCTAACCTTGCCAAATTGGAGGACTTGTCAGCCACTTTGTAGAGTTCTTGAGGTATAATCTCATGAGCTTCCACTTCCTCCCTAATCATGATGCTATGGATCATGATGGCCCGGTCTACAGTAACTTCAGACCGGTTGCTAGTAGGAATGATTGAGCATTGAATGAACTCCAACCATCCTCTAGCTACTGGTTTGAGGTCAAGCCTTCTTAGTTGAACCGGCTTGCCTTTTGAGTCAATTTTCCATTGAGCTCCTTCCACACATATGTCCATGAGGACTTGGTCCAATCTTTGATCAAAGTTGACTCTTCTAGTGTAGGGGCGTGCGTTTTCTTCCATCACTGGCAAGTTGAACGCCAACCTTATATTTTCCGGACTGAAATCTAAGTAATTCCCCCGAACCATGGTGAGCCAATTCTTTGGATTCGGGTTCACACTTTGATCATGGTTCCTAGTGATCCATGCATTTGCATAGAACTCTTGAACCATTAAGATCCTGACTTGTTGAATGGGGTTGGTGAGAACTTCCCAACCTCTTCTTTGAATCTCAAGTCGGATTTTTGGATACTCATTCCTTTTGAGTTTGAAAGGAACCTCAGGAATCACTTTCTTCTTGGCCACAACTTCATAGAAGTGGTCTTGATGGACCTTAGAGATGAATCTCTCCATCTCCCATGACTCAGAGGTGGAAGCAATTGCCTTCCCTTTCCTCTTTCTAGAGGTTTCTCTGGCCTTAGGTGCCATGAATGGTTATGGAAAAATAAAAAGCTATTCTTTTACCACACCAAACTTAAAATGGTTGCTCGTCCCCGAGCAAAAGAAAAAAGAAAGAAGTAGAAGAAGAAGAGAAATGGAGGAGATGGAGGGAGAAGTGTTTTCGGCCAAGGGGTGAAGAGAGGGTTGTGTTGTGTGAAAATGAAGAGGGAATGAGGGGTTTATATAGGAGTGGGGAGGGGTTTATGGTTCGGCTATTTAGGGTTGGGTTTGGGAGGGAAATTATTTTGAATTTAAGGGTAGGTGGGTTTTTTTTTTTTTTTTTTGGGAAGAGAGGATGGATGTGATTGGTGAAGAGGTGATGGGGGAGAGAGTTATGGAAAGGTGTGAAGGGAGAAAAGGAGTAGGTGGGGATCCTGTGGGGTCCACAGATCCTGAGGTGTTTGAGGATTTCTCATCCCTTCATCTTTTAAGCGTGTAAAATGCCCTATATATGCAATCCTGGCGTTTAACGCCAGACTGCAGCATGTTTCTGGCGTTAAACGCCACTTCCATGCTTGTTTTGGGCGTTCAATGCCAGTCTATAGCATGTTTCTGGCGTTGAACTCCAGTATGGTGCATGTTTCTGGCGTTAAACGCCAGTCTGATGCTTGTTTCTGGCGTTTAATGCCAGCTTTCCTCTGGGTGCAATCCTGGCATTTAAACGCCAGACTGCTGCTTGTTTCTGGCATTTAACGCCAGTTTCATGCTCTGTTCTGGCATTAAACGCCAGCTAGATGCTCCTTACTGGCGTTTAAACGCCAGTAAGCCCTTCCTCCAGGAAGTTCTATTTTTAATGCTGTTTTTCATTCTGTTTTCGATTTTTTAGTAGTTTTTGTGACTCCACATGATCATCAACCTAATAAAACATGAAATAACAAAGAGAAAATAAAAAATGATTAAATAACATTGGGTTGCCTCCCAATAAGCGCTTCTTTAATGTCAATAGCTTGACAGTGAGCTCTCATGGAGCCTCACAGAAAATCAGAGCAAGGTTGGGACCTCCCAAAACCAAACTTAGAGTTTGGTTGTGGGGGTTCAACACCAAACTTAGAGTTTGGTTGTGGCTTCCCAACACCAAACTTAGAGTTTGACTGTGGGGGCTTTGGTTGACTCTGCAGTGAGAGAAGCTTTTCATGCTTCCTCTCCATGGCTACAGAAGGAGATTCTTGAGTTTTAAACATAAGGTAGTCCTCATTCAGTTGAAGGACCAACTCTCTTCTGTCCACATCAATCACAGCTCTTGCTGTGGCTAGGAAGGGTCTTCCAAGGATGATGGATTCATCCTCATCCTTCCCAGTGTCTAGGATTATGAAATCAGCAGGATGTAAAGGCTTTCAACCTTTACTAACACGTCCTCTACTAGTCCATAAGCCTATTTTCTTGAGTTGTCTGTCATCTCTAATGAGATTCTGGCAGCTTACACCTCAAAGATTCCCAGTTTCTCCATTACAGAGAGTGGCATGAGGTTTATCCCTGATCCAAGGTCACATAGAGCCTTCTCAAAGGTCATGGTGTCTATGGTACAAGGTATTAAGAACTTTCCAGGATCCTGTTTCTTTTGAGGCAATCTCAGTTGATCCAGATCACTTAGTTCATTGATGAGCAAGGGAGGTTCATCTTCCCAAGTCTCATTACCAAATAATTTGGCATTCAGCTTCATGATTGCACCAAGGTACTTGGCAACTTGCTCTTCAGTAACATCCTCATTCTCTTCAGAAGAAGAATATTCATCAGAGCTCATGAATGGCATAAGGAGGTTTAATGGAATCTCCATGGTCTCCATATGAGCCTCAGATTCCTTTGGTTCCTCAGAGGGAAACTCCTTGTTGATCACTGGACGTCCCAGGAGGTCTTCCTCACTGGGATTCACGTCCTCTCCCTCCATTACAGGTTCGGCCATGGTAATCAATTCAATGGCCTTACACTCTCCTTTTGGGTTTTCTTCTGTATTGCTTGGGAGAGTACTAGAAGGAGTTTCAGTGACCCTTTTACTCAGCTAGCCCACTTGTGCCTCCAAATTTCTAATGGAGGACCTCGTTTCATTCATGAAACTTAAAGTGGCCTTAGATAGATCAGAGACTATAATTGCTAAGTTAGATGGATTCTGCTCAGAGTTCTCTGTCTGTTGCTGAGTGGATGATGGAAAAGGCTTGCTACTGCTAAACCTGTTTCTTCCACCATTATTAAAGCCTTGTTGAGGCTTTTGTTGATCCTTCCATGAGATATTTGGGTGATTTCTCCATGATGGATTATAGGTGTTTCCATAGGGTTCACCCATGTAATTTACCTCTGCTATTGCAGGGTTCTCAGGATCATAAGCTTCTTCCTTAGAAGATGCCTCTTGAGTACTGTTGGATGCAACTTGCATTCCATTCAGACTTTGAGAAATCATATTGACTTGCTGAGTCAATATTTTGTTCTGAGCCAATATGGCATTCAGAGTATCAATTTCAAGAACTCCCTTCTTCTGAGGTGTCCCATTACTTACAGGATTCCTCTCAGAAGTGTACATGAACTGGTTATTAGCAATCATGTCAATGAGTTCTTGAGCTTTTGCAGGCATTTTCTTTAGGTGAATGGATCCTCCTGTAGAAGTATCCAACGACATCTTAGCTAATTCAGACAGACCATCATAGAATATATCCAGGATGGTCCATTCTGAAAGCATGTCAGAAGGACACTTTTTGGTCATTTGCTTATATCTCTCCCAAGCTTCATAGAGGGATTCACCTTCCTTCTATCTGAAGGTTTGGACATCCACTCTAAGCTTACTAAGCTTTTGAGGAGGAAAGAACTTGGCTAAGAAAGCCTTGACCAGCTTATCCCAAGAGTTCAGGCTATCCTTAGGTTGAGAGTCCAACCATATTCTAGCTCTGTCTCTTACAACAAACGGGAAAAGCATAAGCCTGTAGACCTCGGGATCTACCTCATTGGTCTTAACAGTATCACAAATCTGCAAGAATTCAGTCAAGAACTGAAAAGGATCTTCAGATGGAAGTCCATGAAACTTGCAGTTCTGTTGCATTAGAGAAACTAATTGAGGTTTAAGCTCAAAATTGTTTGCTCCAATGGCAGGGATTGAGATGCTTCTTCCATGTAAATTGGAATTAGGTGCAGTGAAGTCACCAAGCATCCTCCTTGCATTGTTATTATTTTCGGCTGCCATCTCTTCTTCTTTTTCGAAAATTTCTGTCAGATTTTCTCCAGAGGGTTGTGCTTTAGCTTCCCTTAGCTTCCTCTTCAGAGTCCTTTTAGGTTCAGGATCAGCTTCAACAAGAATGTTCTTATCCTTGTTCTTGCTCTTATGAAAAAAAAAGAAGAGAACAGAAAATAATAATAGGGATCCTTTTTACCACAGTATAGAGGTCCCCTTGTGTGAGTAGAAGAAAAGAAGAATATGAGAAGGAGAAGAAGAAAAATTCAAACTCAGAAAGGGAGATGGGGTTCGAATTTTGGATGGAAGAGAAGTGTTAGTAGATGAATAAATAAATAGAAGGAGATGAGAGATAAGAAAGAAATTCGAAAATTAAACAAAATAAAATAAAAATATTTTAAAATTAAATTTAAATTTCGAAAATTAAAATTGAAATTACATTAAAATTAAAACAATTAGTTAATTAAAATGAAATTTTGAAAAAGAGGGAAGGAATTTTCGAAAATTGAAGGTAGAGAGTTAGTTGGGCAGTTTTAAAAAAGATATGATTGAAACAAAAAGATATGATTGATTAAAAGAGATTTGAAATTTGTTTTTGAAAAAGATATGATTGAATTTGAAAAAGATATGATTGAAACAAAAAGATAAGATTGATTGAAAAAGATTTGAAAATCAAATTTGAAAAGATAAGAAGTTAGAAAAGATTTTGAAATTGATTTTGAAAAAGATGTGATTGAAGTTCATTTTGAAAAAGATTTGAAAAAGAAATTTAAAAAGATTTGATTTTTGAAATCAAAGTTGATTACTTGACTAACAAGAAACTAAAAGATATGATTTTAAATTTTAAAGATTGAACCTTTCTTAATAGGCAAGTAACAACTTAAAAATTTTTTGAATCAATCACATTAATTGTTAGTAAAGATTTGAAATTATGAAACAAAATAAGAAAAAAGATTTTTGAAAATCAATTTGGAATTTTCGAAAATTATGAGAGAAAAATGAAAAAGATTTAATTTTTGAAAAAGATTTGAAAAAGATAAAATTTTTAAATTGAAAATTTGATTTGACTCAAAAACAACTAGATTTTAAAATTTTTTTGAAAAAGTCAACTCAAATTTTCGAATTTGATGAGAAGAAAAAGGGAAAAATATATTTTTTTTATTTTTGAATTTTTAATGATGAAAAAGAAACTCCTGACTTCCTTAACATTAGTTGGTGGTGATAATTTTTCAATTACCCCCACCTTGGCTCTATCAACCTCAATTCCCTTGCTTGAAATCCGGTGTCCAAGAACAATACCTTCGATAACCATAAAATGACATTTCTCCCAATTTAAAACAAGGTTTGATTCTTGGCACCGTTTCAAGACCAAAGATAAATGCTTAAGGCAGGATTCAAAAGAATTACCAAAAATAGAAAAATAATCCATAAATACCTCAATAAACTTTTCAACCATATCAGAAAAAATTGAAAGCATACACTTCTGAAAAGTTGCTGGAGTATTACAAAGTCCAAACGGCATTCTTCGGTAAGCAAATACTCCAAAAGGACATGTGAATGTCGTCTTTTCTTGATCTTGAGGATCTACTGCAATTTGGTTATATCCAGAATATCCATCTAGAAAATAATAAAAAGCATGACCAGCTAACCTCTCAAGCATCTAATCAATGAAAGGTAGGGGAAAGTGATTCTTCCTTGTAGCAGTGTTGAGCCTCCTGTAATCTATGCACATTCGCTATCCTGTGATGGTCCTTGTAGGAATTAGCTCATTCTTTTCATTCTTGATCACTCTCATACCTCATTTCTTAGGAACTACCTGCACAGGACTCACCCAAGGGCTGTCTGAAATAGGGTATATAATGCCGGCTTCCCATAGTTTCATGACGGGGGAAAAATCGTCGGTAAAGAATTTCACAAAAGTAGTCACGTTGCAAGTATAGATCTAAACCGACAATTAAACCTCAATCAAATTTAATTTGTTTGTCACTTAAGCAAACCCAATAAAAATCAACCGAAGTATTTAAACCTCGGGTCGTCTCTCAAGGAATTACAGGGAGGTGTATCTATTATTAGTTATGGAAAAGTATCTTTTTGGGTTTTTAAATGTTGAACAAGGAATGTAAATGACAAGGAAATAACTAATAATTAAGAAAAGTCCTAGCAAGGATTGATAATTGGAAGTCCTATCCTTATTATCAATGTTAATTGTGATGGTAATCGTAAATTGCATTCACTTAGTTAACCTCTAACAATTTAAAGGTAAGTCAAGTGAGAAAATCAACTTGAATTCACAAGTCCTAATCAAAGACTAGAGTTAGTGAAACTCAAGCCAACTAGCAAGTTTCAATCACCAACCAACAAGAGACTTATGATGATTCCAGAGTCTCCAATTAATCAATTCAAGCTAAGAATATAAAAATCTAACTTAAAACCCTCCCAAGCATTTTATCAAACACTTGGAAGGCACAACATAAAAACATATAAAACTAACAAGGAATATTAAATCTAAATAACCAATTACAAACATCAATAATAACAAACGAACAAAGGAATAATAAATATGAAATACCTCAAATTGCATTAAAAGGGAAATTGAATCTAACATGAGAATTTATAAACTAAATTGGCAACATAAAGTAATCAACAAGGGAAATAAATGAACTAGAATTCTAGAACAATTAAAAGTAGAAGAGAAACTAAATTGAAATAAGATAGAATTCAGAAACTGAAAAGGAATAAAACTAAGAACCCTAAAACCTAGAGAGAGGAAAGAGCCTCTCTCTCTAGAAAACTACATCTAAAACCTAAAATTATGTGAATAAATGTTGTATGTATGATTCCCCCACTCTACAGCCTATAATCTGTGTTTTTGGGCTTGGAAATGGGCCAAAAACAGCCCAGAAATCGCCCCCAGCGTTTTCTGATACGTGCAGCACGAGGCTTTGTCACGCGTACGCTGAACTTTCGCAAGGTCACATGTACACGTGATCCATGCGTGTGCATCACCTAACTGCATGGCAAAAATGGAAAATTGCATATCATTTTGAAGCCCCGAATGTTAGCTTTCCAATGCAACTAGAACCGCTTCATTTGGATCTCTATAGCTCAAGTTATTATCGATTTAGTACGAAGAGGTCAGGATTGACAGCTTAGCAATTCCTTCAATTTGTTGTATTCCTTCCACTTTTACATGCTTCCTTTCCATCCTCTAAGTCATTCCTTCCCTATAAACCCTGAAAACACTTAACACACATATCACGGCATTGAATGGTAATAAGAGAGGATTAATAATTAGCAATTTTAAGGCCAAAGAAGCATGTTTTGAATCAAAGCACAAAATTAGGAAGGAAAATGTAAAACATGCGAATTCTATGAATAAGTGTGAGAATAGTGGATAAAATCCACTCAATTAAGCACAAGATAAACCCTAAAAATGGGGTTTATCAATTTTCCCACACTTAAACATTAGCATGTCCTCATGCTAAACTTATGAGAACCAAAAGAGTGAAGAAAAATGGTGGACTTTATGAAATGCGATCTATCTATATGAATGCAACTACATGCAAAAATACTTCTACCTATTTGGTTAAAAATAAACAAATTCTCCAAGACAAACATAAACTGGATTCCACTAATTCAAATCACAAAATAAAGTACAAGTAAACTTGCAAGAAGAAAGCTCGTGAAAGCCGGGAACAAAGAATAGAGCATCGAACCCTCACCGGAAGTGTATACACTCTAATCACTCAAGTGTTTAAGGTTTGATTCTCTCATTTCTCTACTAACCTTGCTTTCTAAGGCTTGCTCTTCTTCTACCAATGAACAAATAATTTGATGCACAAATACACATATCAAGAGGTCTTTTAAGGGTTGTAATGGGGTTAAGGTCAAGGTAGGATTGTATTTGGTCAAGTGGACTAAAATCTGAATCCTTAATTAACCCAAACTTCCTACCTAACTTAGGACAATCCATGTAATCACAATACAAAACCTAACTATCCATTAATCATGTTTTCCACATATTCATGCATCCTAATTTTGAGTACAGTACATATGCATTGCTATCACCAATTATTTTGGGGCATTTTGTCCCCTTTTTATTAATTGCTTTTTTTTTTCTTTTCTTTTTCTCTTTTTTTTTTCTATTTTTTTCTTTTCTTTTGTCTTTCTCAATGCACATGATTAAGGTATTGAGTGCAAGAATATATGCTCAACATTTTTTCACATTTTCACAAAAAAGTCTAACATACTAAATTCCCAAACCAAACATTTTCAAACCCACTTTTCCCACACTTAATTCATGAGCACTCTCACTAGTCTAAGATAACCAAGGATTCAAATTAAGGACATTATTATTTTCCGCTTAGAGTTAGTGATGAGCTAAAGTAAAGAACAAAGGGGTAAAATAGGCTCAACATTAGTTTGCGAAGGATAATGAAAGGGTAAGGCCATATGGGTACGTAAGCTCAGTGAAACAAAGGCCTCAATCATATAAGTGCATGCATACATCAAAAAATGGAAATATAGAATTAAGCAAGACAAAGATCATAATTTTCGAGAAAACAACACACACCAAAACCAAAGTATTGGTTGATAAAATGCAACCAATCAAATAGGCTCAAAAATCTCACAGATTTTGTGTGTTCAAACTCTAAAACCATGTTCCAAAATAAATTTCTTCAAGCAAGTTTAACAAAAATTTTAATTCAAATTAGTGAAATGCTATAAAATAGTTTCTTGGAAAAGGAATTATTACTTCAACCAAGTAGTGATAAAATATGCAAAAAATCAAACAAACATGCAATCAAACATGCAAATGCAACAACTAATTTAACAAAGAAAATTAAACATTGGTGTTGAGAAGGAAATAACTAACCCACGAAAGTCGGTATCGACCTCCGCACACTTAAAGATTGCACCGTCCTCGGTGCATGCTAAGATGTGCAAGTGGATAGGTTGCTCCAACTGATGCTTTTCTCCAAAGGCTGTGCATAGGGACTTGTCTGTTGCCCCATGTAAAAGTCTTCCGTTTCCCTTCTTGATGGCCATCCTGAAAGAAGAGAAAAGGGAAGAAAAGTAACTCGAAAACAAAGATAGAAAATAAATAAAATATGGGTAGTTTAATGCCAAATAATGAGGGTCTTAATTACATGGTAGCTAGAACATGTACGTGAGAAAACAATAGAAGCAAATGGTATATCAATAGTGCAAAAATTACAACAATGGGGGAGAGAAATTAGGTCATGAAAGACAGTATATGTGCATATCAATGCAAATGGAATACATGTGTCATAAAAATTTAGCATTGACCTATGAATAATAATACCCAACAATTTAAAACAAGGCACGAGCACCAAAAATAATGCAAGAAAAGATGAAACAGTTGAATAAGAGCATTTAACACCAATGGTAAAATAATAGACTTAGAAAAGAAAATAAAAATATGCACAAGATTAAAATGCGATGAATGAAAGTATGCAAATAAATTGAGTAAGAGAAATTGAAAGAGAATATGGATGAGAAGTTAAAGAAACGAAGAAGAAGAAGAAAGTAAGAAAGGAGGAGGAAAGAAGGAGAAAGGAGAGAAAAAAGAAGTAAGAAATGAAAAACAGAGTGCAACGCGTGCGCATGCATCACGCGTAAGCGTGAAAACTGAATTAGCCATGCGACGCGTAAGCGTCGCCCACGCGTATGCATGGGTGGCAAAAAATGCACACTGACGCGTGAGCGTCGGTCACGCGTACGCGTGACTACTCGCATGACTCCAGTGCCATGGCATCACAACTCTCTGTTCAAGCATCCTTTTACGCCGATTGGCAAGCCCACGCATACGCGTCGCTGACTCTTATGTGTGGATTGGCAAAAACGCAGGGGACGCGGATGCGTGGGGCACGCGTACGCGTGGGTTGGCTTGTTCGCCAGGCACCCCTCCCGCGTCGTTCCAGCACAACTCTCTGTTTATTTTATTAATGTTACGCACTGACACATGACGCGTGCACGTCATCGACGCTTACATGTCGAGTGTAATTTTTTTTAATAATAAACGAGAAATTAATAAGCAACTAAACCATAAATTAAAAGAGATAAACATAACTAAAAATGAAAATATAACTTATTACTAACATAAACAAAAAGGGAAATTAGAATGAATTTACCATGGTGGGGTGTCTCCCACCTAGCACTTTTAGTTAAAGTCCTTAAGTTGGATATTTGGTGAGCCTCTTGTCATGGTGGCTTGTGCTTGAACTCATCTTGAAACTTTCACCAACGCTTGGACTTCCAATAAGCCTTGACATTTTCGAATGAATTCACCAAGCCTTGATGGAGTTCTTCACAAGCTTTGTGCTCCCAAAATTGTTCCTCTTGTATGCCGGGATCCCAAATTCTGTTTCTACACCCGTCTTCAAGTTGATCATCATTTTTCCAACCGGGTGGCAAGCAGTTTGAATCCTCAATGAAGTACCAAACTTTTCTCTTAGATCCAACCAAATGTTCACTAGTCTCACCCTTGCATCTGGCTCTTGAAATCTCAACCTTGATGAGCCCTGATTTGCAACTCCAACCACTAAGCATTCTTCTTTTACGCTTTATGCCACAAAGCTTCCTGAGTTGGCCGTCCGTTTCAAAAATACCATACTCAAGTGGGATAGGAAGACGAACAGAGATAAATTTTACCCACTCAAATAAAGGAGTAGACGGCAACCTCGGTAGAGAAGTTTCCAATGATCTTGACAAAGTACGTTCAACTCCCGTCCAACCTTGCTAAAGGACTTCCGCTTCCACATCATTCTCAGACTCAATCAGAGAAGGTTATTCATACCCAAGGAGTTCATTTGGGGATGTGGGTCCATCACTAGGAAGACTTGATTCATGAGCATCATCACCAAGGGAACTTGCTTCTTGATCTATCCTATCCAATTCTTCATAGGGAATATACCATGGAGGTTGTGCACTAGCCTCCTTGACATCAATTTCAATCTTGTTGGAGGAATATTCTACAATTCTTGATTCCCATGGAGGTTCGGCATCTCCTAAGTCTTTAACCACTTCTTCTTCTTCAACTATTATGGCTTCCTCCACTTGTTCCAATATAAATTCACATTCCTCATTGTCCACCGGAGTTTCTAGTGTCTCCTTCATGCTACGTTCTTCATTAGATTCTCCACATGTAGCCATGGGAGTGTTTTGAGTGTCCAAATGTTGGAAAGCTAATTGATTTACTACCTCGGTCAAGGCAGCCATGAATTCTAGTACTCCCCATTGCATCTCTTTTTGCTCTTGAAGAAGAACACTTAGAGTGTCATCCATTGGAGATTGGGGTGGATACGAGGGTTCATTGCTTGGGATGAAGGGTTCATGATATAAGGGTAGTTCATCATAATAAGGTTGTGGCGGTTCAACACTCTCCATCTTTTCCACTTGTTGCACAACAAACTTCAATCCCTTGCTCTCAAGTTGAGATTCTTTAGTCATGAGAGCTTCGTGTGCTTTCCGGCTTCCCACTCGCTCTAATTGATGAAGGGTTGCTTGAAATTGATCCAGTGTCTCCTTGAGACGATCCCTTGATTCTTGTTCTGCTTGGATAACATGATTAGGATCATATGGCTCTTGGGTTGATGGGTATAGGCAAGGTGTATATAGAGGTGGTGGTTCTTGGGGGTAATTGTGTTGAAATTGGAGTGGTTCTATATATGGTTCATATGGCTCATAAGGTGGTTGGTATGGTGGATAAAGTTAGGATCTTATGAGGATGTTTGGTAGTAGGTGGCTTGTGAGTATGGTGGTTCAAAGCTATGTTGAGGAGGTGGTTCATAGGTATATGGTGGGGCTTGTTGGTAACTATAAGGGGGTCCTCCATATCCTTTGTCTTAGTACGCACCTTGGAATGACTCTTGCTCATAGTAAGTTAGTGGAGGTTATTGATTGTCACGAATAGGTCTACCATAGCTATTGTCTTGGTATGCATCATAGAATGATTGTTGGTCATAGTGCATTGGAGGGGGTTGTTGCCAAGAGAGTTGATCAAATCCTTGTGGCTCCTCCCATCTTTGATTGTCCCAACCTTGATGCATGTTCGCATTGTAGCTTCCATTCTCTACAACATAATTTGAACCAAACTCGTAGCCAAAGGGATGAGAATTCATAGTAGCAAATAAAAATAAAAACTAATAAGGAATAATGAAACTAAACTCCTAAAACTAGAAACACTACAAGAAAATGAAACATTTGTAACAAAAATTTTGTATCAAATTTAAAATTGTTACAAAAAATAATTTTTTGTAATAATATTACAAGTTGTTACAAAACATGCTAATATTTTGTAACAACTTAACTTTTGTTGTTACAAATTATGTTAGTTTTTGTAACGAACCTTTGTTTTGTTACGAAATATTATAATATTTTATAACAAAAATAAAGAAGTTGCAAAAATTCGTAATATTTTGTAACAAAATATCTTTTTGTTTCAAAAACTCCAATTGTTTTGTAATAAAAAATTAATTTGTCACAAATTCAACATTATTTGTAATAAGTTATTTGTTTGTCACAAAATGTAAATATATTTTATAACAATTTTTTTTTTCAAAATATTAAACACGCTAAAAAAAATTTGTTTATATAATTTTTTCATAATAATTTTATTTTGTTTCAAAAATTAAATTTTTTTTCATATTGTTCATATTCATTAATTTTTGAAAATTATAAATATTATTTTATATTTTTTTAAAAATTAATATATAATTTTTATTCATAATCAAATTTTTAATGTTAACTAAAAATTTAAAATTATATTTATAAAGAACAATAATTAAATATAAAAGAAAAAAAAACTAAGACACTAACTTTGTCATCTAGCTCGGGCTGTTCCAAAAGAAAAAGAAGGTCCAACGCCCAGGGGTTCTCCAAACTAACTAATATCGCCGCGTAGGAATGGAGCTAATATAATAACCTCTTATGTAACTTCTATCACTAATCCCAGGAGGGAGCAAGAAGATGAGCCTTCTCCTTTATCTACACTATCTTCCCATTATCCAAACTCATCATGAAAAGTAATTGAGGATTTGCCTTCGCGGTCACTTGTTCCTTATAGATAGGGGCATGCCTCGGCTCAAATGCCTTTGCCACCGCAAAGAATCATCTTTAAACAAAATCCAGCTTTTTCTCTTTCTTCGACTATTGAAGCCAAGTTAGCTGAATGTAAAAATTAATAGTCTGAAGTAGTGAAAAAATCCTAATTGCTCACCCCCTAACCCGCGCCTCACTCATCTCTGCGCCGTCTACTCCACCAAGCACAATGGAGCTCTTGAGTCAAGATCAAACACTGGCGTAGCCTCCAATAGTGAACCGTCCGTCGGCGCTGCTCCGTCCATATTGATGACCGAAATTCACTACCCACATATAATGAATCCGTTCTTTGGCAAGCGCACCAAATATCGTCAAGTAATAACCCACTAGGAGTGGGGTCGAATCCCACAGAGATTAACGGATTAAGGCAAACAATAGTTAATTAATTATTCTAGTTAGACTATTCAATTTTGAGTGATAAGCAACAAGAAAAGTAAATGACATGAAAGTAAAGGAAAGCAATAAAGTGCAAGAAAGTAAATAGCAAGGAAAGTAAAGTACAAGAAAGTAAAGTGCTGGAAATGTAAAGTGAAGAAAATGTAAATAACCATAAAGTAAATAAAAGAAAGAAAGATAAAATAAACATTGAGATCAAGAGATGTTGGATTCTCTGGATTAATTGATTTCATCTCATATTCAATCATGCAACTCATTGACTTCTTGGCAATCATGATTGATTTAGCCTCAATCCCTTGGTGACTCAATCTCTCAAATCTTGATCAATAGCCAATTCTTTGGTCTAATTGCTCATGAGAAGAGATGAAGAATGGTCCCTCATTATACCACACATCATCATAGGTCCAAGTAGAGGGAGGATTATATGTCACCATATCCAAACACCAAAACCCAGATCCTACTCAAGTGTGAGAAAGAATTTCTAGCATGATTTCATGTTTCCTTTTCCAAGGCTCCCATGAAACCCAAATACATTCAATCTCTTTTCCAATATAATTGAATGCTAGAATGAAGAATGAAATCCTTTCTAGTAAATCAAAGAGAGATGAATAGAAGAAGAAGAATAAAAACAATCAATCCATTGAAAAATAATAGAGCTCTCTTTCATAATGGAAAGAGTTAGTAATTCATAACTAAATTATTTACAAAGTAAGAAAGAAAAGAGAAGAAATTGATGGTGAACAGAGAGGATCCTAAGACTTCCCCCCAATCCAGCATAGTTAATTCTATGAAACTAAGGACTTTATATAGGCTTTCCTAAATTGAAATAAAATTAAAAGCAAATTACAATGAAATGAAAATGAACTATTATAGATGCTTCTTGTGTCCTTGATTGGTTGATAATTGCAGCTTGAATGAGAGTTGGAATGGGCTTGATTGAAGGTTGGAGGCTGCAGGGAGAAGTTGGCGTGTGGTTTCAAGTGCCACTCCCACTTGATTTTTCACTTTGGATTAGGACCCACTTTTCATGCTGAATAGATGGAGTTGTTTGGGCCTCAAATTGAATGTCCATTATGAAGTATTATATATTGTTGGAAAGCACTGGATGTTAGCTTTCCAACACTTCTGAAATCAACTCATTTGGACCTCTGTAGCTCACGTTATGCCCATTTGAAGGTGGATAGGTCAGTCTGTCAAGTAGCCCGGCGTGCCACGTCCACTCTTGGGCGTGCCGCGCCTTCAATGATGTACAAAATCTTGCTCTCTGGCTATTAGAACTGGCGTGCCATGCCCATTATGAAAAAAGAGCTAGCGTACCACGCCTTCAATATCAAGTGGCACGCCCAGGTTTTACAACGCTGAAATAATGGCCTTTTTCACCTCCAGTTTTAATGTCCACCCCAGAGTGTTATATATCGTTGGAAAGCTCTTGAGGTCAGCTTTCCAATGCCACCAAGTTATGTCCCTTTGAAGATGAAGAGGTCAGGCTGGTAACTCTGCAGTGACGTATTTTTCTCCTTGTGCTTTCGAGGTCAATATCATCCTAAATTCCAGTGTCCATCATAAAGTGTTATATATGGTTGGAAAGCCCTGGATGTCTACTTTCTAATGACACTGGAATCATCTCATTTGGAGTTGTTTAACTCAAGATATCTTCATTTGAATGAGAGGAGGTCAGGATGGCATATGCCCCGGCATGCCATGCGCAATGATTGGCGTGCCACGCCCATAGTGGGGCTCAAAATTACTCCTCTAGAACTTAAGCCTGGCGTGCCATGCCCAAGACACCAAGTGGCATGCCCTGTTTGAGATCTTGACTTCACAACTTGGCGTGCCACGCGCATAGCACCAAGTGGCATGCCCTCTTTGAGACTTGGCTTCACAACTTGGCGTGCCACGCCCATAGCACCAAGTGGCACGCCCTCTTTGAGACGTGGCTTCACTACTTGGCATGCCAAGCCCAGAGTACTAAGTGGCACACCCTCTTTGAGACTTGGCTTCACAACTTGGCGTGCCACGCCCATGTAAAATTCTTCAACCTTCTTTGCTGGAATGTTGGCTTGGCGTGCCACGCCCAGAGCTCCAAGTGGCACGCCCATTGATGAGAATTGGCTTCAAAAGCTTGGCGTGCCATGCCCAGAGCTTTAAGTGGCATGCCCAGCTTCACACACCCAACTTTATTTGTTGTTATCTTCCCTTTTTGTTGCTCTTTTCACCTGAAATTCAACACAACCCATTTCAAAGCAATGTACCATAATATTTATCATTTGGCTCATGAAATTGCATTGAATCAATGAGATAATGCTCTTTTTATGGTCCTTTTAGATAAGAAAAATGGTAGATGATGCAAGTCATCACAACACCAAACTTAAGCTTTGCTTGTCATCAAGCAAACAAAGAATCATGCAATAAAGTTTGACAAACCAAGATGAGAAGAGTAGCAATTTTTATGTTCATGGTTGGCTAGTTTCTTATGGATGCTACAATCACGAAAGAGATTCAAATGATTGATGCTTCTATCTAGCTCATTTTATGAAATCTTTTTCTTTATGTTCCTTCCTTGAAGCAAGCTTTTAATTCTTTTCTTATCTTAGCTTCTTGGGTGCTTTGCACCATGTGTTGAAAGCTACGACTCTAAATGCTTTGTTTTCAAGTATTACCACTTGATACATAAGCACCACAAGCATTTAATTAGAGGACTCTTTAAGCTCATTTGTTTCTTTTCTTTACTCTCTAATAATTGATGCTCAGAGCCTTGAGCTTTGAGGGAGTGCTTTTGCACTTGAGCCTAGCCTTGACTCTATGTGTTTTGTTTTCAAGCTTTTTGCTTGATACAAAAACACCACAAGTACTTAACAATTGAATTGTCATTGGTACTCAGAGTCTTCAGCTTTCTCATTCTTTCCCTTTTCTTTTTCATGCCTTACTTGCATTTGCTTCTTCAAGGTTTTCATGATTTCGAAAATTTCATAAAATGTCCTAGATGAAAACTTCAATTAAACAAATTCAAATGCAATTGAGCAACAATAATCATGCTAGCCTTCCAATACTTATATGCCCATGCTAAGTTCTTCTTTAATGACCTTGTTTGTTTATGATCATGAAACTAAATTGCTTTTGAACTCACAAAACTCAAGATGGTAGTAATAATGTCATAGCACATGTTACAATTTAACAACCAAGCTATGCTTATTCACAACACACATGCATACAAAGGAAATAGAAGACAATCATGCAATTTAAATATATTGGAAATAAGTAAGAGGAAAAGGAATTTTACCACCTTGTAGTTCATCTTCATTGTTGTTGTCACCTTCCTCCTATTCTTCCCTTTCCTACATCAATCTTAGAATGATTGTTTGTCCTCAAGTGACAAATAAAACAGTGGTGATGGGGTTTATGATGGGTCATGAGTGTCTTACACAATGAAATGTGGGTAATGCATGTGCTCAAGCAAGCAAAGATAAGGATACAATAAGGGCACAATAAGTAAAAACAGAGACAATGTGATTGCATTAATAAGTGGTATGTGCATGGTACTTTGCATGAAAGGTAAGTGGCAACACCAAACTTAGTATGACACTTTCATTTTAGAATGAAGCAAGTACCCAGTGAAGAATGAAAGTCAAATTGTTCTATGGCAACACCAAATTTAGAATGCAATCATATGTCAAGTTATTGAAAGTAAACTAAGTAAAGAAAGGAAATGTTACCTACAGTTAGGTTGCCTCCCAACAAGCACTCTTTTAGTGTCATTAGCTTGACATGTTGTTCTCAACTTCCAATTTGTCAAGAGAAATGACCTCAAGGGGAGAGAAGAGCAAGTTGATATCCCCTGTGTTGGCCTCTTCCCAACAAGCTTTCTTTTGTTTTTTGCTTGATTTGCTTTGCTTGTTGGGGCAAGGGTTGGATTGTTTGCAGTTGACCTTTTCTTCTTTATGAATGTTGCCCTATGTATCTTGGTCACAATCCTTATTTCAGCGTTTTGGTTGATTGTCTTCACTTCTTTATTTTCAGAACTTGGGTGTTGTGAGATGGTTGGAGTATCCTCTTTATCAAGAACTTCTTGGAATGGTGGCTCGATTGGTACAAAGATCTCTTCTTCTTGCCCTACCAATTCCTTATTTTCACCTTCATTAAGCACTTCTCCACTCTTTAGACTGATGGCATGATATTCTTGCCCTGGCCAAGGGAAGACATTGGTTGGTTTATCAACAAAATGTTGTGCCAATTGTCTCATTTGCTCTTCTTGATTTCTCCTTGAGATTTCCATATCTTTAATCACCTCTCTTACATTTTGCCTTAAAAACTCACTGAGTTGGTGGTGCACGTAATGTGAATCGCACTTTTCACAACTCGTACCACTAACCAGCAAGTGCACTGGGTCGTCCAAGTAATACCTTACGTGAGTAAGGGTCGAATCCCACGGAGATTGTTGGTTTGAAGCAATCTATGGTTATCTTGCAATTCTTAGTCAGGAAGTCAATTGTATTTATCAGTTGAATTGCAAATAAACAAGAGAGCATGGGTTAAAGGTTACTTGTTATGCAGTAATGGAGAATATGTTGGAGTTTTGGAGATGCTTTGTCTTCTGAATCTCTGCTTTCCTCTGTCTTTTGATTCACGCACGCACGTCCTTCTATGGCAAGCTGTGTGTTGGGACATCACCGTTGTCAATGGTTACATCCCCTCCTCTTGTGAAAATGGTCCAAATGCTCTGTCACAACACGGCTAATCATCTGAGGTTCCCGATCATGCTGGAATAGGATTCACCCTCCTTTTGCGTCTGTCACTACGCCCAGCACTCGCGAGTTTGAAGCTCGTCACAGTCATTCAATCCCTGAATCCTACTCGGAATACCACAGACAAGGTTTAGACTTTCCGGATTCTCATGAATGCCGCCATCAATCTAGCTTATACCACGGAGATTCTGATTAAGGAATCTAAGAGATATTCATTCAATCTGATGTAGAACGGAGGTGATTGTCAGACACACGTTCATGAATTGAGGAAGGTGATGAGTGTCACTGATCATCACCTTCTCCATAGTTAGGCACGAATGGATATCTTAGATAGGAACACGCATGTTTGAATGGAAAACAGAAATACTTGCATTAATTCATCGAGACACAGCAGAGCTCCTCACCCCCAACAATGGAGTTTAGAGACTCATGCCATCAAAGAGTACAAAGTTCAGATCTAAAATGTCATGAGATACAAAATAAGTCTCTAAAAGTTGTTTAAATACTAAACTAGTAGCCTAGGTTTACAAAAAATGAGTAAACTATGATGGGTGGTGCAGAGATCCACTTCTGGGGCCCACTTGGTGTGTGCTGGGGCTGAGACTTAAACAATTCACGTGCATAAGGCTGTTTTGGGCGTTCAACGCCAGGTTTGGATCCATTTCTGGCGTTGAACTCCAACTTTTAATCATTTTCTGGCGCTGGACGCCAGAATTGGGCAGAGAACTAGCGTTGAACGCCAGTTTACGTCGTCTATCCTTGAGAAAAGTATGGACTATTATATATTGCTGGAAAGCCCTGGATGTATACTTTCCAACGCATTTGGAAGCACGCCATTTTGAGTTCTGTAGCTCCAGAAAATCTACTTTGAGTGCAGGGAGGTTAGAATCCAACAGCATCAGCAGTCCTTTTTCAGCCTGAATCAGATTTTTGCTCAGCTCCCTCAATTTCAGCCAAAAAAATATCTGAAATTACAGAAAAACACACAACTCATAGTAAAGTCCAGAAATATGAATTTTTTCCTAAAAACTAAAGGAAACAAACTAAAAACTCACTAAAACATACTAAAAACTATATGAAATTAACCCCAAAAAACGTATAAAATATCCGCTCATCAGTTGGGCAATAAAGATATATCTCTTGGAGAGTTCTTCTATTGCAAATTCTAGAAGATTTTGTGGAGGTGCATGGGTTGGATAATTACGGGATGATAGTCCTTGAAGAATGTGGTATGCAGCATTAAAATCCCTTCTAAAGCCAAAATTTCTGTAGGTGTCATAACAATATGAACTGTTTTGTGGCCCTGGGAGGTATTTCATTTTATTTGATTGCTCATACTCTATCATTCCTTGGTGATATTCCCAACCACCATTAGGATAATGAATAGAATCATTTTGTGGTGGTGGGTGATAAACCCATATTTCATGAGTTCTTTTGTGCTTAATTGGAGTGATTTATTCAACTCTTCACCTACTTATTCACATTAATTGCATGGTTTTACTTTCCCTTCCTTATTATGTCATATTGTGAAAAACATGTTTCCTAAGCTTTAAAAATATTAATTATTTTAATTACCTTTATTTTCATTCAATGCCATGATTAGTGTGTTGAGTAGCTTCAGGTTTCCTAAGGCTGAATGACTTAAAGGATGAAAAGGGAAACATACAAAAATGGAAAGAGAAGGAAAAACGGAGCTTTAAGGAAACTGGTATCCACGCGATCGCATGGACGACGTGATCGCGTGCTAGAAGCAAAGAAGTAGCGACGCGGCCGCATGACTGACGCGACTGCGTGGAAAGGAAAAGTTCCAGATGACGCGACCGCGTGACCCACGCAGACGCGTGACAGAGGCCACGTATCAGAATTTACAGAATACGCCCCCAGCGATTTCTGAAGCCCTTTTTGGCCCAGATCCAAGTACAGAAAGCATAGATTAGAGGTTATAAAGTGGAGGAATGCATCCATTCAGGGGGAGCTCGCATAATTTTAGTTTTCAATGATTTAGATTTAGTTGAGAGGGAGATCTTCTCCTCTCTCTCTCTTTTAGGATTTAGGATTTCTTCTTGTTTTAAGAGTGACTCTCAATCCAGGTTTTATATTTCTTTGTTTTAAACTTCCCTTTTACTCTATTTATTTATTTCAGTATCTGAGTTGGCTATTTACCTTTATAATTGGATCTATGAATTCTTTCATATTACAAACAGTTATTTGAATTAATGATATTTGAGGTATTTTCAGTTTATGATTGTTCTCTTTGATTTAAGTTATCATTGCTTCCCATCTAAGGACGTTTTTATTATTTCAGCAATTTTACTTTTTTCCCCCCTTTTGGTCCTGGTTAAGAATTCAGCAACTCAATAGTTATTAAACTCAACGTAATTGATAATCGTTATCTTGCTAATTGAGCTGAACTTAAATAATCCCAACCTTTTCTTAGGAAATAATTAGGATTCAAAAGTCAATTTAATTAGTCCCTTGACTTTCCTTTGCCCTGGTAAAGGTTGACCAAGTGGAGTTTAGATTCAACTTTCATTATAGTTGAGAGAGATAACTAAGTTGGACCTCTAATTTCCCTTATCTTGCCAAAAGTTATTTTACAGTTATTATTTATTTTTAATTGCCATTTAATTCACTCGTCATTTAAATTACTTGCTTCTCACCTTCTAAACCCCGATTACAACCTTTATAACCAATAATAAGAACATACTTCCTCGTAGTTCCTTGAGAAGACGACCCGAGGTTTGAATACTCGGTTAACAATTTTTAAGGGGTTTGTTACTTGTGACACCCAAACGTTTGTATGAAAGGGATTTTTGTCGGTTTAGATACTATATCTACAACGCGACTGTTTTTATGACATTCTTTACTGGCAGAAATCACGAACGTCAAAATGGCGCCGTTGCCGGGGAACTGCTAACGTGTGCCTTATTATTGGTTATTGCAAATATTTTTTTTTCTTTTGCTTGTTTATTTATTTTTGTTTTTCCTTTTTATCTTTATTTGCTACTATGAACTCTCACCCCTCTCGCTTTGAGTTTGGTTCTAATATTGTTAAAGGAAATAGAAGTTACAGCAGGAATGTGCATCAAGGTCAGACCAATCAAGGATGGATGGAACCAAGAGGATCTAATCAACCCTTTTGGCAGCAACACCCTCCGAGATATCCTGGACAAAGACCATTCTACCGTGCATACCCAGCTGAAAGACATGGTGGACAACCTTGTAATTACCAACAAGCCCCACCCCGTGCATATGAACCATCCTTTCAACATAACCTCGAACCACCACACTCACAAGCTTCTCTTCACCATTCGCCATCATATGATCCTTCCTTACCCCAATACCAATCCAATCGTTCCCAATCATCACCACTTTCCTTTGTATCATGTCCAAGTCCGGCAAACCGCGAAGCAGAGGATCACCTAAAAGAAACAGTAATTAAATTTCAAACAACCATTCAACAACTGGAGCAAGCACTAATTCAATGGGCCACTAGGCACTCAAATATACAAGGATCAACCACAGCTCCATGTGGACAGCCCGATGAAGAGCGTAGCATGAAAGAAATACTAGAGACTCCAGTGGACAAGACAGAGAATGAATTCATACTAGAACAAGTGGAAGAAGCTGTCATTGTTCAAGAAGAAGAGTTGGTTGAAGATCTAGGAGATGCTGAACTTCCTTGGGAATCCAGAATTGAGGAAAACTCCGTCCAAGATGCTACAGTTGATGCTAAGGAGGATACCGTACAATCTCCAAGGCAAGTCGTTTACGAAGAATCAGACGGAATAATCCAAGAAGCAAATTTCCTTGATGATGATAGTCACAAGTCTAGTTCTCCTAGTGATGAACTTGCGTCCGCAAGTGAATTCTCTGAAATCGAAGAATTTTCTCCAAGTGAATATGAAGATGATGCGGAGGTAGATTTCTCTCAACCTCCAATCTATGACTCGAGTGATGAGGAAGACATAGAAGACTTTGACCAGGATACAGATACAATTGAAGATCTTTGCAAGGAAGTGGAAGAATTCACAGAAGAGCACAAGGAAACGGAACTTGCAGAACCACCAAAAACACCTATCCCAAGGCCATTACCACCTAATACAAGCTTCAAGTGGGCACAATCCTTAACTTATAATTTTACTTATTCACTTGAATATGGTTTGCTTGAAACAGATGGCCAACTTAGAGCTCTCTGCGGCTTTAAGAGTAAAAGGGAATTGACTCGTACTCAGAACTGGTGCACCAGGTTCAATAAGGTTCCACGCTTTACCTCGAAGTACACGGATTGGTATCATGCTCAATTGCATGGATCACGGAAAACGTTTGGTCACCACGGTGAGATTCTACTTTTTAACCCGCCCGAATGGAAACTTACAAATCAAAACGGAGGCGGATCTAAAAACATAGCTTGGGATCATGGCTTATATTCTGACATTCGTCATCCCGGGAGGCTGAATATCTGTTTGAAGCTGCTCAGAAGCTTTGCATGCCTAGTTTAGGACCCCGGAGGCTATTGGCATTCCAAGCATTGGTGGAAATTTTTGGACGAATTTAAACATAAGCCACCATAACAGGATACTCTTCCAATGTCCAACTTAAGGACTTTAACTAAAAGTGCTAGGTGGGAGACAACCCACCATGGTATGGTCGCTTCTTTCTCAATCTATTTCTTGTTTATTGTTTTCAATTTACCCTTTTTTTTTTATTTTAACATTAACCTGGAATCATGCATAGCATTCATGTTAATCACTACATCCTGCATTTTTCAGTTAAAAAAAAAAAGGGGGTGCACGACGCGACCGCATGCCCCATGCGACCGCGTCATATCGCGAAAAACACCACCCATGCGACCGCGTGACCCACGCGACCGCGTGATATATATATCGGCGTAAGGATCCAACGAACAGAAAGTTGGGCTGGAATCGTGCGGCTCTTGTGCGTTTGCGATCGCGTCACTTACCCAATACCAATCCCACGCGACCGCGTGAGCGACGCGATCGCATCGCATGGATTGCATATCACCCCAAAAGGAGACAGAGAGTTGCGCTGAAACGGCGCTGGAGTCGTGCGTTTAGCACGAATTCCAGCGACGCGATCGCGCGACCCACCCGATCGCGTCACCCCTCTTTCCCCCCTCTCATACGATCGCGCGACCCACGCGATCGCGTCCCCCCATTTTAACCCCAACCACGCGACCGCGTACCCCACGCGGCCGCGTGGATTCGAAAATATAACCCCCAGCGACGCGAACCCTATTAGTCGTGCAGCCCCCCTTCACCCCCAACCCTCTTCCCCTTCTCTATTCTTCTTCCCCCAGCCACCGCCAGCCAGCCACCACGCCACCACCCCGACGCCGCCGCCGCCCAGACGCTGCCGCCGTACCACCCCTCCCTTTCTCTCTTCTTCCTTCTTCCTCTCTCCTCCCCTCTCCACCACAACCACCTCCGCGAGCACCGCCCAGCCACCGCCGGCCATCTAGCCACGCCCCCCTCTCCGCCACCCACCCGCTTCAGCCAGCAACAACCATTGCCCTCCCTTCCCCTATCCTCTCCCTCTCTCACTAACCCTAATACCTCCCTCCGCCACTGCCCCCTCAGCCGCCACCACGACGCCGTGCACCACCACCGCGCCGGACGCCGCCGCAGCCACCTTCTTTCTTGTTCCACCCCTTCTGCTTACCAGGTTCCGCAACACGCAACCCTTTTTATCCGTTCGTCACTTTTCTGTATTTTTTATTCCGTTTATGTTCATGATTAGGATAGGTAGACTTGCATGTTGTAGTGGATTTTTAGGTTGTTAGGTAGCTTAGGCTGTGGTTAGTGGATCTAGGTCTGTTTACTTGCACTGTTCTTACTTCTGTTTTATCCTATGTGCAAATCTGTTGCTGCTATAATCATGATTCATATGCTACTTTCTTGTATGTTACTGCTGTTTCCATTGAGTTTTTATGTTTATTTTATATCTATGTACATGCAGCTTGATTTTTTTTAAATTCATATGAACTGATATGATTGCTGTTTATTTTCCGAGACAATCCAATTTTAGCCGGAATGCTGCCCAAATTTTTTTGAAAATTATTTTCATTCTTGTTTTGGTTTGGCAACTTTGTTTTACTCTGCTTCCCCCAAACCATTTCATGAATGCTAGGGCCACTTTCTTATCATCTTTGATTTCCTGGTTCATAACCTGCAATTATGATTCACTGATTCCAATTTCTGATTTCTTTATTTCTATTCGAATCAGCATCACCCTATTTTCTTTATTCGATTATGAGTACTTATATTCTTACCTGTGAATCCTTGTAATATGGAATTTTTTCTATGCAACTTACTTTCCTAACTCACTAATTTTAATTTACTAATTTCTTTTTACCATACTAACCCTCTTGATCTCTTTTCTGATCACTTTCACTTCCTCTAACTTTCTCACTATGGCATATTGATTTTTTCTTCTTCTTTCCATTTAACATTAATTCAATCACATTTCAATTACTCATTTTCCTTATTCTATTTCTCCCTTACCGCTTTGAGTTTCCTTTGTTTAAATTGCCTATTTGCTTTCCTATTTTATCCATTTCCTGGTTTTCTGTCTTTCAAGATGTCTGCCTCACAAAGAAAAGGCAAAGGCAAGGCTACTAGCAAGCGCAAGAGAGGAGATTCCTCCCAGTCCATCATTGCTCTAATGCACGATTCCTCATGGCGGGAGAAGAACTTCACACAGCAGGAAAAAGCTGACCAGCTGCTCCCTTCGACTGACCCTATAAAATTTGCAAACCGGTACTGTGAGCTGAAGTACCTGACTTTTGCAAACTCCAGAAATCTATACCTGGAACGTACCTTGAAGATTCCAGAAGCCCTCTAGCAATACACCACTGAGCAAATCAAGCAAAGGGGCTGGTTCTTTCTGGAGAGACCACTGACAGAGGTCAATGCATCTTGGGTCCGGGAATTCTATTGCAACTACTACCTTACTACCCTAGATGCAGTGAACCTGAGGGGAAAGCAAATTCTGGTCACTGAGGAGGCCATTGAGACCATTCTCCAGCTCCCAGCCAAGTCCGATCAGCCAGATGGTTATGCACAGGCTGAGGAGGACATGGGCCAGATGCAGTTTGATTAGGATGCTGTGAAGGCATGGATAGCTCTCGACCCTGCTGTTCCTTGGGAGATGGGTCAGGACACCACTATGCCTAGAGAGATCAAGAGAGTGTACCTGAATGATGAGGCTCGGCTATGGCATCAGATCTTGAGCAACTATGTGATGCCGAGTACTCATGAGACTGAGATCCCGGCTGCCATGATCACCCTCCTCTGGTGTGTGCTGGAGGGTAAGGACCTGTACTTGCCTCATTTTATCCGGCATTTTATGGCCAGGGTCCACGTCCGAGGCCCCCTCCCCTTTCCTTATCTGGTTACACGGCTAGGCCGTCAGGCTGATGTGCCTTGGGAGGATGCCGATGAGCGACCACCAGCAGCGGACTGTAGAAAGATCATCCCTCACAGCAGGAACTTCCTTGCTTTGGGCTACAGACCACCACCTGTCACTGCTACTGATGAGACAGCCCCTCCGTCTGCTGGACCCTCTTCCTCCACAGCTGCCCCAGCTGCCCCTGCTGCCACCACTGCACCTCCGCCTGCCTCTGAGCCGGTTTATCACCTCGTGCACCGTCTATTCCGCCAGCTTGATCAGATGGAGCGCCGTAACATGCGCCGGTATGAGAGATTGGAGCGCCGCAACAGGCGACGCTATTCCCATCTAAAGCTGATAATCAGACAGGGCGCCGACATCCCCTCCGAGCCCGACACACCATCAGAGCCATCAGAGGAGGAGGAGGATGAGCACGAGGAGGAGCCTCATTCCCAGGCGGAGACTCATCAGCAGGCAGGCACAGAGCACGCTACACCACAGCAAGAGGCCCCACATCAGCTTGAGGCTGCAGATCCAGAGATCCCGATCCAGTTAGTCCCCCCTCTACAGCAGCCAGACTCTCAGCCCACCACCGCCACAGAGACCCCAGCTACCATCCCTACCAGTGATGACACTCCTTCACACCCGGCTTGATTGAGCATCGGGGACGATGCTTCATTTTAAAGTGTGGGGAGGTCGCCATCTCTGGCGTTTATTTTGGTGAACTACTACATACTTTTTCTTTTATTTTAGATATTTCTCTGTATTTTTCTCTTTTTCTTTTACTGTTATTTTCTGAGTACTTATACATTGCTTTTATGTATTTTTACTCTATTTTCTGCATTTTGCATCTTTAGTTCATATTTTAGCCATTTAGTTTATTTTAGTTATTTAGTTTAGTTTGCAATTTTGATTTATTAGTGGATTAATTAGTATAGTTTACCCTTTTTAGCATAAGATAGTATAGTTTAAATTAAAAAAATATAAAAAGGAAGTAAGCTAGGAAATTGAACATATCAGATTTAAATCCACAAAACTTATATATAGCATTACATGATGTAGTTAAGCTGACAATATTTTATCAAGGAGGAACATTAAAACTTTAAAAGCTACCCTAAATAATTTTTTTATGAGAATAATGGGAATTTTTAACTAAACCTGCATACAATATATAAATGATATATGATGCTTGAGTTAGAGAACACACAGCCTGTGAGTTTTGAGCTTAAATTATATGGTTGCATTCAAACCATAATTTCATTTCTGTGTGTTACATTTCTTTTTATTCTGATGTTCTTTCCTTTGCTTTAATCTATATGTCCAATTATAGAATATAGAATAAATACATACCAAGAGAATGATTGAGGCCATCATTTGATTTTAGCTCACTCACCCCAAATTAGCCTACCTTTTACATCACCCTTGTTAGCCCCCTTGAGCCTTTTAAAACCCCCTTTATTCTATTTAGCCAAATTACTAGCCTTAAGCAGAAAAACAAAAGAAAATCCCAAGTGAATCCTTGGTTAGCTTAAGATAGAAAATCATGAGTAGAGTTAAATGTGGGAAACCTTTTGGGAACATGGATGATAAAACCAAAAAGGTAGAGAAATTAAAAGAAATAAAATAAAATTTGGGAAGCATGCTCATGAGAAAATCTAAGTGATTCAATTACCATGTGCATTAAAAAAAAAAAGAGAATTATTTTTCAGCATCTAAATAAAATGGGACACAAAAGAAATTCCCCAATGAAAACAATGCACATGGGATAAAAAAAATTTAAAAAGTGAAACTGAGCATTTAACAATAAGTGGGAAATATGGGAAAATAGGTAAAGAAGCATTGTTTTACTAAGTATGTATGTTAGGTGAGATCTTAGTCTAATTAAGGATTCACTTATTAGCTCACTTAGCCTTATACATATATCCTTACCCTTTGCCTTGACCCCATTACAACCTTAATTAAAGACCTCATGAGTTTTGGTATAACTATGTTCTATAATTGTTGATTGGTTAGACGAAAAACAAAGTTATAGAAATGAAGAATAAAAAGAAGAATAGAGTGAATAAACCCAATAAACACTGACTGACTAGAGAGTAAACACAAAATCCAGTGAGGGTTCAATAACTCATCAACATATATCTGTACTTAATTTACTAATTGTTTTGCAAGTTTGTACAATGTTTTCTTTCCCATCTCCTTTGCTAAAATGCTTTATTATTTAAGGGTTGGCTATATATATACATGACTCTTTGAGTAGAACACCCACGACGCGGACGCGTGACTGACGCGACCGCGTGGAAAGGAAAAGTTCCAGATGACGCGACTGCGTGACCCATGCGGACGCGTGACAGAGGCCACGTGTCAGAATTTACAGAATACGCCCCCAGCGATTTCTAAAGCCTTTTTTGGCCCAGATCCAAGTACAAAAAGCATAGATTAGAGGTTATAAAGTGGAGGAATGCATCCATTCAGGGGGAGCTCGCATAATTTTAGTTTTCAATGATTTAGATTTAGTTGAGAGGGAGATCTTCTCCTCTCTCTCTTTTAGGATTTAGGATTTCTTCTTGTTTTAAGAGTGACTCTCAATCCAGGTTTTATATTTCTTTGTTTTAAACTTCCCTTTTACTCTATTTATTTATTTCAGTATCTGAGTTGGCTATTTACCTTTATAATTTGATCTATGAATTCTTTCATGTTACAAACAGTTATTTGAATTAATAATATTTGAGGTATTTTCAGTTTATGATTGTTCTCTTTGATTTAAGTTATCATTGCTTCCCATCTAAGGACGTTTTTATTATTTCAGCAATTTTACTTTTTTCCCCTTTTGGTCCTGGTTAAGAATTCAATAACTCAACAGTTATTAAACTCAACGTAATTGATAATCGTTATCTTGCTAATTGAGCTGAACTTAAATAATCCCAACCTTTTCTTAGGAAATAATTAGGATTCAAAAGTCAATTTAATTAGTCCCTTGACTTTCCTTTGCCCTGGTAAAGGTTGACCAAGTGGAGTTTAGATTCAACTTTCATTATAGTTGAAAGAGATAACTAAGTTGGACCTCTAATTTCCCTTATCTTGCCAAAAGTTGTTTTACAGTTATTATTTATTTTTAATTGCCATTTAATTCACTCTTCATTTAAATTACTTGCTTCTCACCTTCTAAACCCCGATTACAACCTTTATAACCAATAATAAGAACAAACTTCCTCGCAGTTCCTTGAGAAGACGACCCGAGGTTTGAATACTCGGTTAACAATTTTTAAGGGGTTTGTTACTTGTGACACCCAAACGTTTGTATGAAAGGACTTTTGAAGGTTTAGAAACTATACTTGCAACGAGTATTTATCCGCAAATTTCTAGACCATGCAAAAGTCATCTCATTAGTGGGCAATATCCCATATGACATGATTAATCAAAATGTGAGGTAGACTCCATTCTTAGTTGTAAAATGCTCTATCTCAAACAATAATCACAAAAAAAAATTTGAATCCCCATTGTCACAGATGAGGAATTCTTAGTGAGGCAATAACACAAACATCTTACTAGCAAGAGAAAATTAAAAGAAAATAAATGACAAAGACAAAAAGAAAAAAACATGTCTAATCTAGTTAATTAATCAACCAGTAGTTTGTTAATCACAATTAATCTCCGGCAATGGCGCCATAAAACTTGATGACCGGAATTCACTACCCACATATAATAAATCCGTTCTTCGGCAAGCGCACCAAATATCGTCAAGTAATAACCCACTAGGAGTGGGGTCGAATCCCACAGAGATTAACGGATTAAGGCAAACAATAGTTAATTAATTATTCTAGTTAGACTATTCAATTTTGAGCGATAAGAAACAAGAAAAGTAAATGACATGAAAGTAAAGGAAAGCAATAAAGTGCAAGAAAATAAATGGCAAGGAAAGTAAAGTACAAGAAAGTAAAGTGCTGGAAATGTAAAGTGCAGAAAATGTAAATAACCATAAAGTAAATAAAAGAAAGAAAGATAAAATAAACATTGGGATCAAGAGATGTTGGATTCTCCGGATTAATTGATTTCATCTCATATTCAATCATGCAACTCATTGACCTCTTGGCAATCATGATCGATTTAGCCCCAATCCCTTGGTGACTCAATCTCTCAAATCTTGATCAATAGCCAATTCCTTGGTCTACTCATGAGAAGAGATGAAGAATGGTCCCTCATTATACCACACATCATCATAGGTCCAAGTAGAGGGAGGATTATATGTCACCATATCCAAACACCAAAACCCAGATCCTACTCAAGTGTGAGAAAGAATTTCTAGCATGATTTCATGTTTCCTTTTCCAAGGCTCCCATGAAACCCAAATACATTCAATCTCTTTTCCAATATAATTGAATGCTAGGATGAAGAACAAAATCCTTTCTAGTAAATCAAAGAGAGATGAATAGAAGAAGAAGAATAAAAATAATCAATCCATTGAAAAACAATAGAGCTCTCTTTCCCAATGGAAAGAGTTAGTAATTCATAACTAAATTATTAACAAAGTAAGAAAGAAAAGGGAAGAAACTGATGGTGAACAGAGAGGGTCCTAAGACTTCCCCCCAATCCAGCATAGCTAATTCTATGAAACTAAGGCCTTTATATAGGCTTTCCTAAATTGAAATAAAATTAAAAGTAAATTACAATGAAATGAAAATGAAATATTCTAGATGCTTCTTGTGGCCTTGAATGGTTGACAATTGTAGCTTGAATGAGAGTTGGAATGGGCTTGATTGAAGGTTGGAGGCTGCAGGGAGAAGTTGGCGTGTGGTTTCAAGTGCCACTCCCACTTGATTTTTCACTTTGGATTATGACCCACTTTGCACGCTGAATAAATGGAGTTATTTAGGTCTCAAATGGAACTTCTATTATGAAGTATTATATTGATGCGCATAAACTTGTTATGCTACGATTTAGGAAATTGCACGATCGGCAAAATTCCTTCCGGCAAGTGCACCGGTTATCGTCAAGTAAAAACTCACAATAGAGTGAGGTCGAATCCCACAAGGATTGGTTGAGTGAGCAATTCGGATTAGAAGTATGTTCTAGTTGAGCGGAATCAAGATTTAGATGAGAATTGCGGAATGTAAAATTGCATGAATTAAAGAGCGAGAAGCTAAATTGCTGAAATTAAAAGGGAATGGGGGTGATTGCATGAATTTAATTGCAGAATGTAAAGAGAAAGTGGTAAATCAGAAATGGGAATTCATTGGGTGTTAGGAGATATTGAGATCTCCGAATCAAAACAACTTTTATCCCTTCCTCAACCAATGCATTCATTAAATTTTGCTTGGCAATCTTATATGATTGGATCCCAATCCCTTGGCTCACCAATTCTCTCTAAAAACAAACAAATTCCCAATCCCTTGGTTTAAATGTTCATAAGAAGAGATGATGCTCGATCACTGATTATACCACACAGTTTCATGAACCACAATTTGGTAGGATTACATGTCACAATATCCATCCAAACCCCAATCCAATTCACTGTGAGAAAGCTTCTCTAGCATGAATCCTCCATTCCTTTCCCAAGGCTCCGAAGGATTCCAATTATGGGTAGTTTCTTTCCCAAGACAACTACCCAATGGAATTAGATCGAGAAGCTTTCTAACAAAATTCAAGAGAAAAGATTGAAGAAGAAGATAAAACTATTATTGATTCATTGAATTACAATAGAGCTCCCTAACCCAATGAAAGGGGTTTAGTGAGTCATAGCTCTGAATTCAATTACAAAGGTATGAAAACTTCCCCAAAAATCCAAAGTAAAGTCCCCCTAACTTAAATTCTATCCTATTTATACACTTTCTATATTGAGCTTCTGTTGTGTTTCTTGGGCTTTGAGGCCTCTCCCTGCTTTCCTTTTGCTTTGGGTTTATGATCCATAATCTTGATGAGGCTGCTGATCCAAATTCTGTAACATTCATTGAGCCAACTTAGTGATAATCAAGTAATGACACATGACTCAACAAATTGAAATTCCAGACTCATCAATCCTTCAGGCCCAATCCATAAACCATGATATTCAATTGGGTTTCATACCAGAGTAAGTTTAAGTTAATGTTTGTGCTCAAACGCTAACTTAAACTGCAAGATTTTTGGCCCAGAAACCTTTTCTAATAGTGGCGTTTAAGTTGCAGTTTAAGCTTAAACTGCAGCTTAAACGCCAGACACTTCCAGTGATGCCTTTTGTGGAAGCACGTTTAAGCTTCAGTTTTAGGTTAAACTGAAGCTTAAACGTGGAAATGGAAGAAGGCAGCCCTGGAGGGTCACTTAGTCGAACACGTTTAAGCTTCAGTTTAAGGTTAAACTGAAGCTTAAACGTGGAGATAGGAAAGGCAGCCCTGGAGGTCGAACACGTTTAAGCTCCAGTTTAAGGTTAAACTGGAGCTTAAACGTGGAAGAGGAGAAAGGTAGCCCTGGAGGTGTCGAACACGTTTAAGCTCCAGTTTAAGGTTAAACTGGAGCTTAAACGTGGAAATGGAGAGAGCAACCCTGGAGGAGAAAACTTGGTCGAACACGTTTAAGCTCCAGTTTAAGGTTAAACTGGAGCTTAAACGTGGAATGCTCCTGGTGCCTTTCTTCCTTCTGGCGTTTAACCTCCAGTTTAAGGTTAAACTGGAGGTTAAACGTGAAAATGCTTCTTTGGTGAGAGTTTGTGTCGAACACGTTTAAGCTCCAGTTTGAGGTTAAACTGGAGCTTAAACGTGGAATTGCTCCCATGGTGAATTTCCCACTTCTGGCGTTTAACCTCCAGTTTAAGGTTAAACTGGAGGTTAAACGTGGAAATGCTTCTTTGGTGAGACTTTCATTCTGGCGTTTAACCTCCAGTTTAAGGTTAAACTGGAGGTTAAACTTCAGTTCCAGCATTTCTTAGCCTTCATGATTCTGGCGTTTAAGCTCCAGTTTAAGCTTAACTGGAACTTAAACTCCACATGTGATATTCAAGCTTCCTTTATTGATTTTGTTGCTTCCTTGCCTAGCCTCTTCTTCCCTGAAATCATCCAAACAATTGCATCAAAGTCTTACAAAATTTCATGAGAAATCTTCCATTCATAGCATTCAAGTAATATAACTAAAAACTCATGGAATTTGCATCAAAATCATACTGTTTGGATGGTTCATTGCTTTGTTATTCATTTAACCATTCTTGGTTACTTTAAGCTCAAGAACATGCATAAAACCACTAAAACTAACAGAAAAATGCTAGTGAGACTAGCCTAAGATGCCTTGGCATCACAACACCAAACTTAATACTTGCTTGTCCCTAAGCAAGTCCTGAGTTATTTGAGAAAAAAGCATGAACAGAAAGCAATCCCATTGGCTATATTAGTAAGCACTTTAAGTTCATCAGAAGGGTTTTATGCAGAAAGTTGCAGCATCACTTTTTCATTCTTATCAGGTAAGATTATCACTTTTTCATTGCATCCATCAAACACTGCTATGGCCTCTTGTTACTCTTATGTCCTTGGCACTTTTCTCTTCTTTGTTTTTCTTTTCTTTTCTTAGAGCTTCTTTGCTCCTTGTTTGCTTAGTGTCATGTGTTGCACCAGCCTTTGGCATTTTCTTTTTCTTATCAGTGCACTACACATATCCACTCCAGGCATTTTAGTTCACATTTCTTCTTGAGACATTGGTGCCCAGCACCTCTTTGTGTGACTAAATATTTTGTATTTAGGTTGCTCTTGATAATGGACTTTTGGTTGATAATCCCGGGTTAGTTAACCCAAGTTACCAAGTGTTGAAACACTCCTCAGAACCTATTCATCCAAGCATATCCTTAATACATAAACACCACAGGCATTTGTCTCAGAAGTTCAAACCATTGGTGCCTAGCTTATTTTCTCAATTTTTTTGCTTTTTGGTTGCCCTTTTTCAGTGTCTTTTTCTTCTTCTTTTTCTTTCTTTTTCATGGCCAAAGACATTTATTCATCAAGATCCATAGGCAGTTTTCAATTTCTACACAAAAAATGATAATTCTACACTCTATTTCCAGTGATCTGACTTAAACAATCAAGCATGCATACCACCACTTAATTCTATTTGATTTGTCACTAATTGAGCCAAGTTACTTTTGTTCAAACTTTTCTTTTATTTTTGGAAACAGAACAAGCATGGCAAGCACTTGTTTAAGAAGGTGAAGTTATATCCAAACATCTAGGCATTCACTTTATTCAAAGCAATAACAGACACTCATACTAAAAACTCCACATAACACTTAAATGACTTATGATGAAAGAAAGCTCATAAAGACAATTCACCAATTATCATTTGATTATTAAGGAACGAGACCACCTCTTATTTATTGCTTGGTTCTTCTTAATTCTTGGGATCCTGCTTCTTCTTGCTTCCTGCCTCTTTTTGACCACTTGTACTTCCTTTGTCTTTTCTTATGAGCTTTTTCCAGAATCCAGCCTTTTTCATTGTTTTTTCCACTCCTTTTTCAAGGATCATTGCCTTGTTTATTTCTCCTTCTTTCCTCCCTTTGAAATACTCATCAAAAGCTGGGAATGCTGGATCCATCTTGTGTAGATGTTCCCCTATGTAGTTAAGCTTGATTTGAGAACTGATGTTGTAATCAGCTTGAACTGAGTATCTTGCATTCTGTAAAGTGGTGGCTTCCTTGATTGCTAAGACATTGGCATCTTGGTGTTGGCATATGTGGCTGAAGGATTCCTGTAATTGTAAATTCTGTTCCCTTTGCAAATCTAAGAATCTTGATTCAAAGTTCCTTTGCATATCCATCATTTTCAGGTGAAAGTCCTCTTGTCTCTCCTGAGACCTCATGTATTGTTGAGACATTCCTTCTATGATTTCCTGCATTCTGCTCATATCCATGGGATCTCTGGGAATTTGTTGCCTTCTTTCTGGAATTCCTTGCTCTTCTTGCTCTTCTTCTCCTTCTTCTCCTTCTTGTCCTTCTTGCTCTGTTTCTGCTTGTTGCTCTTCTTCATTTCTTCTTTTTGTATGTCTTGGAGCAATTGGGCCAAGAGTCATTCTGTACGCAGTTATGGCCATTCCAGGATATAGCCAATTAGGTCTTTCATCTTCAAGTGGTACTTGGGCATCGATGCATAGTCTAATGATGGTGCTAGGGAAGTGGAGCCAGGATTCAGGGTCACTTTTCTCACTAAACTCTTGTATCTGTTCAGCAATGAGTTTATGAACTTTGATCTCCCCTCCCACCATAATGCAATGTAGCAAGATGGCTCTTTTAGGGACTATTTCTGAAGAGTTTACAGTGGGTAGGATGGATCTCCTAACTATTGCATACCACCCTTTAGCTTCAGGTGTTAGGTCTCCCCTTCTCAAGACTCTTGGAGCCCCTCTTGTTTTTCTCACCCATTCAGCTCTGATGGCACAAAGGTCTTCAGCAATAGTTGTATAGTCAGGTTCTCCTATCATCCTTTCCTCATAACTTGCTTGGCTGAAATGTATGTTTTTCAGTCCAAGAGTTTTCATGATTGCTTTGGGGCTGAAGTCAACTTCCACTCCTCTCACATAGCTTTTGTATGTGGGTTTCTTGGTTGAATCCTCCCTCACTGCATTTGCATGAAACTCTTTCACCAGGTTGATGTTGATTTTAGTGATTGGCTTAGTCAGGAGCTCCCACTTCCTCTTTTTGATCTTTTCCCAAACACCAGGGAACTCATCCTTTTCAAGGTCAAAGGGAACCTCGGCTAGTACCGTTTTAGGTCTCATCCATTCGGCTTGAATCTCATGAAAAACTGATTTGTATCTCCATGCATCGAATTCCCTGTTCTCCTCCATTGGCTGCTTGTCTTTTCTTCTTTTGTGGCTAGATGAAGCTGCCATTGGTTCTTTAGTTTTGGGTAAGTGACAAGCTAAAGTTGACAAGGTGAAGCAAGAAGTGTTGTTGGAAGTGTGGTGAGGTTGTTTTCGGCAAGAGATAGTTATGCTATGATGAAGAAAATGTGCATGAAGGAGATTTGGTGGTGTTGAACTCGTTCCCCAAGTGGTTCTTTATAGTGCCCGTAAGTGAAAAATGGACGGCTAGGGTGGTTTGTGAAGGGTGGCTTGATGGTAAATATATGAATTAGGGAGAAGGACGAATTGCTTTTCATTTTCTTGGAAGTATTCTGGGTGCATTAGGTTGTACATGTAGCTATCTTTTCTTGCAGAACTTCCTTTTCCCATGTGTTAGTTTCAAAGACTTGTGAACTTTCTTTTTGACCAAGCACCGTACCTCCCTTTGTCTTTTTCCTCCATTTTTGTCTTTTCTTTTATACCTGCACAAACAAACAAGTTTGCTATCATTTTTCGGTCCATGTGAATGATGAATAGTACTTGCACATGTAAATCAATGATTGACTTCATGAGCTTATAGCCGTGACTTTTGTATGTATGCACACTTATTACTGGACACCAAACTTAGTGTTTGGTAAAGTCTCCTGATGACATGAAATCCATATTGGTTGTCCTTAATGAATGTGCATAATTCTAATAAATCATAGTCACTTTGGCTCTTTGATTCTAAACAAATTTACTACCCTAAGTAATTGAAACCAAAGTATTAAAACATGCGAATGGTATACTTGTCATGAATTTCGAAATCCAGAGGAACTTCTTGCTTTTCATGAACCGTGTTCAAAGAGGAACACCAAACTTAATGTTTGGTTGTGCACTTTGAATGAAAAATTGAATGCATTTTGAATAAAATTTGGGGTGCCTTCAGGCACACCAAACTTAGAGACAAATTGTATTTTACATGCAATGTTTAGTGCACTCTTTCAGCAGTTGTCCTGAGGATTCAAGTTCATGCATAAGAAACCATGCTTTATTAAATGCACAACAAAACAAAAAAAAAAGTAAGGATATTAAAACATGGGTTGCCTCCCATGAAGCGCTTCTTTAACGTCACTAGCTTGACGGTTGTCCCTTGTTAGGGTGGATTGTAGTGCTTGACGTCTTCTCCTCTCACTATGAAAACGTCCCCACTTGATTCCTTCATGATTTCTAAATGTTCCATAGAAAGAACTTTCCTGATTGTGAACACTTGAGGGAGCTGGGAAGGAATGGTTTTTAGGCCAGGTGGAATTGGCAGATAATGGCTTGATATCACTTTATCTCCCGGAGAGAAACCTTCAGTGGGAATTTTCTTGTTTCTCCACCCTCTTGGCAATTTCTTTACAATTCTTCCCTTTCTCCTGAGGATTTCTTCATTGACCCTTATGCCATGAGGATCCTTCTGATCTGTTTCCATTGATTCTTGTGGCTTTAACTCTTGCAACTCTCGTTTGCCTTCCAAGGACTGTTTTAGAGTTTCAGTTGCTGGCTTGCTTTCCACCAAACATAGATGGCTACTATCATCCTTAGGCTTTTCCGATTCTGGTTCAGGCTCAGATGCAGGTTTGAAAACTTTGAAAATGAGCTGTTCATCACGTACTCTCAGAATTAGCTCTCCTTGTTCTACATCTATGATCGCTCTAGTAGTGGCTAGAAATGGCCTGCCCAGAATGATAGGGTATAGGTAGCTTTCCTCCATGTCCAAAATGACGAAGTCTGTGGGGAAGTAATAATCTCCCACTCTAACCAGCACATTCTCAACTACCCCTTCAGCTTGCTTCTGAGTTTTGTCAGCTAGTTGTATGATTACATCAGTGGATCTCACCTCATTCAGTTGTAGCCTCTTCATGAGAGTTAGAGGCATCACATTTATGCTAGCTCCTAGATCACAGAATCCTCTATCAATTTTTGTTCCCCCTATGATGCAGGGGATATGAAAACTTCCTGGGTCTGTTTTCTTAGAAACTGTGTCCTTCTTGATGAGGGCACTGCATTCTTTGTTCATTGTTACCGTTTGTCCTCCCTTCAAAACTCTTTTCTTGCTCAACAATTCTTTTAAATACTTGATATGTGTAGGCATTTGCTGGAGAATCTCAAGAAAGGGAATATTAATATGGAGAGACTTAAATGTCTCTAAAAACCTTGAATAGGTTTTCCCTTTTTCTCCTCCTCCCAACCTCTGAGGAAATGGTGCTTTTGGTTGATATGCTTCCATCATGCCTTTTTGCAGTTCCTTGGCTTGCTCAGTTTCACTTTCCTGCTTAGCTTCTTCCACACTTTCCTTCAAGATTTCTGGCTCCTGTTTTGAGGGTCTGATTCCTTCTTCTTCTGAGACTTCCTTCAATATAGTGATGGCCTTGCAGTCTTCCCATCTCACTCCCTTTTGTTCCCCTTTAGGATTCTTTTCCGTGTCACTAGGGAACACTGCAGTGGACTTGGGGGCTTGTTGGGATAGCTCTCCTACTTGAGACTCCATCCTCTTTAGTCTTTCACCATGGTCCCTTAAGGTAGATCTCACCTCATCCCTAAAGCTTTTCAACTCACTTACGTCCTGACCCATGTTTGCCAGCCTTCCTTCTATCCTGTTTAATTGATCTTGAAATTGTTGGTTCGGATTAGGTTGGGTAGGTTGATTATTTTGGCCATGATATGATGGTTGGGAGTAAGTGTTTTGTGTGGCTTGGTATGATCTTTGGTTGGAGTTTTGGTATGTGGACTTGTTATGTTGGTTTTGCTGGTTTCCCCACCCAAAGTTTGGGTGGTTTTTCCAGCCTGGGTTGTAAGTGTTGGAATGTGGATCATATGGTTGCCTTTGTTGATTTCCTACATAATTGGCCTCTTCCCAATCACCTCCTTCAGTGCTTTCTTCCTCTTGATCTTGTGTGTGTATCGCAGCCACTTGCTTTGTTTCTAATTTCCTGGTGAGCTCTGCTAGTTGCTTGGCAAACACCTTGTTTTGGGCTAGGATTGTATCAACATGGTTCAGCTCCATGACTCCCTTAGTGTTGTGTCTCTCTGATGCATAGTAGTACTCATTCTCAGCCACTGTCTCAATCACTTCAATGGCTTCTTCCACAGTCTTTTCCTGTTCAATGAACCTCCTGATGAATGGTCTACAGCCTTCCTTGATTCATAAGAGAGTCCATCATAGAAAATGTGCAATTGCACCCAGTCATGGAACATGTCTGGTGGGCATTTCCTTGTCAAATCCTTGAATCTCTCCCATGCCTCGTAGAGAGTTTCACCATCTTGTTGTCTAAAAGTCTGAACCTCAGATCGAAGCCTATTGACCTTTTGTGGGGGGTAGAAACGTGCCAGAAACTTGCTTTCCACCTCGTCCCATGTTGTTAGGCTCCCCCTTGGGAATGATTCCAGCCACTTAGCTGCCTTGTCCCTAAGTGAAAATGGGAACAAAAGCAGTTTATAGGCATCTTCCTGAACTCCATTGGACTTCACAGTGTCGCAAATTCTCAGGAATTTTGTGAGATGTTGGTTTGGGTCTTCATTAGCACTCCCACCAAATGAACAATGATTCTCCACAAGTGATATTAGCTGTGGTTTGAGCTCAAAATTGTTGGCCTGAATGGGTGGTTTCTGAATGCTGCTACCACAATTCCCAGAGGTTGGGTTTATGTATGAACTAAGAACCCTCCTCTCAGGAATGGCATTGTTTCCATCAGCTCTCTCATGGTTGTGAACTTCTCTATCCATGTTGAGATCTAGAGCTTCCTCAAAATTGTCCTCAGATTCTCCTTCAGATTCTTCTTCTCTCAGTACTCTCTTCCCTCTTGCTTCCCTTCTAAGTCTATGAAGGGTCCTCTCTGGTTTGGTATATGGAGGAGTTGATGTCTCTCCTCTCCTACCTGTCATACAAGAACACAGCAAAGGCAACAAACAAGTGAAATACTCTTGGTTAATGGAAGAGTATGGTTAGAGCAGTTAAGGAATTAATTCAAACAGTTAGTGAGTCAGTGAGTTAGTTGCTTGAATTTAAAGGCATAAAGAAAGAAAGCATGTAACAGAGTGCAGAAATTAAAATTCAACAAGTAACTTGTACTGAATTAATCAAAACAAAAAAAAATGCTCAATCTAGTTAACTTCCAATTTGAGAATTGTCAATCGAAAACCAATCCCCGGCAACGGCGCCATAAACTTGATGCGCATAAACTTGTTATGCTACGATTTAGGAAATTGCACGATCGGCAAAATTCCTTCCGGCAAGTGCACCGGTTATCGTCAAGTAAAAACTCACAATAGAGTGAGGTCGAATCCCACAAGGATTGGTTGAGTGAGCAATTCGGATTAGAAGTATGTTCTAGTTGAGCGGAATCAAGATTTAGATGAGAATTGCGGAATGTAAAATTGCATGAATTAAAGAGCGAGAAGCTAAATTGCTGAAATTAAAAGGGAATGGGGGTGATTGCATGAATTTAATTGCAGAATGTAAAGAGAAAGTGGTAAATCAGAAATGGGAATTCATTGGGTGTTAGGAGATATTGAGATCTCCGAATCAAAACAACTTTTATCCCTTCCTCAACCAATGCATTCATTAAATTTTGCTTGGCAATCTTATATGATTGGATCCCAATCCCTTGGCTCACCAATTCTCTCTAAAAACAAACAAATTCCCAATCCCTTGGTTTAAATGTTCATAAGAAGAGATGATGCTCGATCACTGATTATACCACACAGTTTCATGAACCACAATTTGGTAGGATTACATGTCACAATATCCATCCAAACCCCAATCCAATTCACTGTGAGAAAGCTTCTCTAGCATGAATCCTCCATTCCTTTCCCAAGGTTCCGAAGGATTCCAATTATGGGTAGTTTCTTTCCCAAGACAACTACCCAATGGAATTAGATCGAGAAGCTTTCTAACAAAATTCAAGAGAAAAGATTGAAGAAGAAGATAAAACTATTATTGATTCATTGAATTACAATAGAGCTCCCTAACCCAATGAAAGGGGTTTAGTGAGTCATAGCTCTGAATTCAATTACAAAGGTATGAAAACTTCCCCAAAAATCCAAAGTAAAGTCCCCCTAACTTAAATTCTATCCTATTTATACACTTTCTATATTGAGCTTCTGTTGTGTTTCTTGGGCTTTGAGGCCTCTCCCTGCTTTCCTTTTGCTTTGGGTTTATGATCCATAATCTTGATGAGGCTGCTGATCCAAATTCTGTAACATTCATTGAGCCAACTTAGTGATAATCAAGTAATGACACATGACTCAACAAATTGAAATTCCAGACTCATCAATCCTTCAGGCCCAATCCATAAACCATGATATTCAATTGGGTTTCATACCAGAGTAAGTTTAAGTTAATGTTTGTGCTCAAACGCTAACTTAAACTGCAAGATTTTTGGCCCAGAAACCTTTTCTAATAGTGGCGTTTAAGGTGCAGTTTAAGCTTAAACTGTAGCTTAAACGCCAGACACTTCCAGTGATGCCTTTTGTGGAAGCACGTTTAAGCTTCAGTTTTAGGTTAAACTGAAGCTTAAACGTGGAAATGGAAGAAGGCAGCCCTGGAGGGTCACTTAGTCGAACACGTTTAAGCTTCAGTTTAAGGTTAAACTGAAGCTTAAACGTGGAGATAGGAAAGGCAGCCCTGGAGGTCGAACACGTTTAAGCTCCAGTTTAAGGTTAAACTGGAGCTTAAACGTGGAAGAGGAGAAAGGTAGCCCTGGAGGTGTCGAACACGTTTAAGCTCCAGTTTAAGGTTAAACTGGAGCTTAAACGTGGAAATGGAGAGAGCAACCCTGGAGGAGAAAACTTGGTCGAACACGTTTAAGCTCCAGTTTAAGGTTAAAATGGAGCTTAAACGTGGAATGCTCCTGGTGCCTTTCTTCCTTCTGGCGTTTAACCTCCAGTTTAAGGTTAAACTGGAGGTTAAACGTGAAAATGCTTCTTTGGTGAGAGTTTGTGTCGAACACGTTTAAGCTCCAGTTTGAGGTTAAACTGGAGCTTAAACGTGGAATTGCTCCCATGGTGAATTTCCCACTTCTGGCGTTTAACCTCCAGTTTAAGGTTAAACTGGAGGTTAAACGTGGAAATGCTTCTTTGGTGAGACTTTCATTCTGGCATTTAACCTCCAGTTTAAGGTTAAACTGGAGGTTAAACTTCAGTTCCAGCATTTCTTAGCCTTCATGATTCTGGCGTTTAAGCTCCAGTTTAAGCTTAACTGGAACTTAAACTCCACATGTGATATTCAAGCTTCCTTTATTGATTTTGTTGCTTCCTTGCCTAGCCTCTTCTTCCCTGAAATCATCCAAACAATTGCATCAAAGTCTTGCAAAATTTCATGAGAAATCTTCCATTCATAGCATTCAAGTAATATAACTAAAAACTCATGGAATTTGCATCAAAATCATACTGTTTGGATGGTTCATTGCTTTGTTATTCATTTAACCATTCTTGGTTACTTTAAGCTCAAGAAAATGCATAAAACCACTAAAACTAACAGAAAAATGCTAGTGAGACTAGCCTAAGATCATTCAAACCTCTTGATGTCAGATTTCCAAAGCCACTAACATCAGATCATTCAAACCTCTACAACTTAAGTTATGTCCCTTTGAAGATGAAGAGGTCAGGCTGGTAACTCTGCAGTGACGTGTTTTTCTCCTTGTGTTTTCGGGGTCAATATCTTCCTAAATTCCAGTGTCCATAATAAAGTGTTATATATGGTTGGAAAGCCCTAGATATCTACTTTCTAATGGCACTGGAATCATCCCAGTTGGAGGTTTGTAGCTCAAGATATCTTCATTTGAATGAGAGGAGGTCAGGATGGCATATGCTCTGGCGTGCCACGCGCAATGCTTGGCGTGCCACGCCCATAGTGGGGCTCAAAATTACTCCTCTAGAACTTAAGCCTGGCGTGCCATGCCCAAGACACCAAGTGGCACGCCCTCTTTGAGATCTTGACTTCACAACTTGGCGTGCCACGCCTATAGCACCAAATGGCACGCCCTCTTTGAGACTTGGCTTCACAACTTGGCGTGCCACACTCAGAGCACCAAGTGGCACGCACTCTTTGAGACTTGGCTTCACAACTTGGCGTGCCACGCCCAGAGCCCCAAGTGGCACGTCCATGTAAAATTCTTCAACCTTCTTTGCTGGAATGTTGGCTTGGCGTGCCACGTCCAGAGCTCCAAGTGGCACATCCATTGATGAGAATTGGCTTCAAAATCTTGGCGTGCCATGCCCAGAGCTTCAAGTGGCACGCCCAGCTTCACACACCCAACTTTATTTGTTGTTTTCTTCCCTTTTTGTTGCTCTTTTCACCTGAAATTCAACACAACCCATTTCAAAGTAATGTACCATAATATTTATCATTTGGCTCATGAAATTGCATTTAATCAATGAGATTATGCTCTTTTTATGGTCCTTTTAGATAAGAAAAATGGGTAGATGATGCAAGTCATCACAACACCAAACTTAAGCTTTGCTTGTCCTCAAGCAAACAAAGAATCATGCAATAAAGTTTGACAAACCAAGATGAGAAGAGTAGCAATTTTTATGTTCTTGGTTGGCTAGTTTCTTATGGATGCTACAATCACAAAAGAGATTTAAATGATTGATGCTTCTATCTAGCTCATTGAAAGAGCTGAAGATTGATGGTTTAGAAGTTATAGTAAACTCTCGTTGCAAGTATAGTTACTAAACCAAGCAATCAACCTTTCTTACAAACGTTTTGGTTGTCACAAGTAACAAACCCCTTTTAAAATTGATAATCGAGTATTTAAACCTCGGGTCGTCTTCTCAAGGAATTGCAGGGAGGTGTTCTTATTATTGGTTGTGAGTTTGTAAATTGGGGGTTTTTAATGTATAAGATAAAAAGCGAGAATAGTAAATGACAAGAAAGTAAATTGTATTAATTTAAATAGATAATAAAACTCTTGGCAAGGTATAAGAACTTGAAGTCCTATCCTTATCAATTGTGATGAGAATTGGATTTTAATCCCACTTTGTTAACCTCTAACTATGAAGGTAAATCAAGTGGATTAATTAGCTTAATCCTCAGGTCGTAGTCAATTCCTATGGAAAGACTAGAGTTATTGGAGCAACTCCCAATTTCAACCACTGCTTTATTTGACAGCTCAAGCGTTACCAATTACTTAACCAAAGCCAAAAGGGAGAATTCTAAATTAAATTAAAAGCATTCATGTAAATAAAGCAAAGGAAAATTAAATCTAAAAACACCTCAAATAATATTAATTAAGAAATCAAATCTAACATGAATATTCATAAATTAATTGGAAAAATAAATAAAAGAAGCATTGAACCTGTGATTGAAGTTGTAAGTTGAAATAATAAAGTTGAAATCCTAATCCTAATCCTAATCCTAAGAGAGAGGAGAGAACCTCTCTCTCTAAAAACTACATCTAAAACTAAAATTGTGAATTATGAGAGCATGATCATGAATGGATGCATTCCCCCACTTTATAGCCTCTAATCTGTGCGTTCTGGGCTGAAAACTAGGTCAAAAACAGCTCAGAAATCACTCTCCAGCAATTTCTGGTACGTTCAGGTTGCGGCAAAGCAACGCGGAGGCGTCGTCCACGCGTTAACGTGGATTGAAGTTCGCAGATGCGACGCGGGCGCGTCATTCACGTGTTTGCATTGCCTAACTTTGGGGCAGCTATAGAAAATTATATATCAAATCGAAGCCCCGAACGTTAGCTTTCCAACGCAACTAGAACTGCATAATTTGGACCTCTGTAGCTTAAGTTATGACCGTTTGAATGCGAAGAGGTCAGGCTGACGGCTTTGCAGTTCCTTCAACTTCTTATATTCCTTCCGCTTTTGCATGCTTCCTTTCCATCCTCCAAGCCATTCCTGCCCTATAATCTCTGAAAACATTTAATACACATATCAAGACATCTAATGGTAATAAGAGAGGATTAATATTAGCAATTGTAAGATCAAAGAAGAATGTTTTCAATCATAGCACATAATTAGGAAGGCAAATGTAAAACCATGCAAATAGTATGAATAAGTGGGTAAAGAGTTGATAAAAACCACTCAATTGAGCACAAGATAAACCATAAAATAGTGGTTTATCAACCTCCCCACACTTAAACATTAGCATGTCCTCATGCTAAGCTCAAGAGAAGCTATAAAGATGAAGAGGAATGGTAGATTAATATGCAATGCAACCTATCTATATGAATGCAACTACATGCAAAATGTTTCTACCTACTTGGTTAAAAGCAAACAAGTTCTCCAAGACAAATACAAACTAATTTCCACTAATTTAAATCGTACAATAAAAAGCAAGTAAACTTGTAAGAAGACAGCTCATGAAAGCAGGGAACATTGAATCAAGCCTTAAACCCTCACTGGTAGTGTATATCACTCTAGTCTCTCAAGTGTATAGGGTAATTCACTCTACTCTTCTCTAATCATGCATTATAAACTTTGTTCTTCATCTAACCAATCAACAAATATTTAATGTACCAATGCAAACATCATGAGGTCTTTTTAAGGTTGTAATGGGGCTGAGGTAAAAGTAAGGATATATGTATGGCCAAGTGAGCTTTATAAAGTGAATCCTTGATTAGTCTAAGATCTCACCTAACATATACATACTTTATATAATTTTAAAATACTTTACCTAGCTACCCAAATTTTCCCACTTTTGTATTACATGCTCATGTATCAAACTTATTTTTGAATTTTGTCCCATGTGCATTGATTCTTTTTATTTTGCATTTGGGATAATATTATTTTTTTTCTTTTTTTTTTGTATCCCCTTATTTAATTACTTAATTTTTTTGAATATTTTTTTTTCAATGCACATGATAATTTAATTATTTTGATTTCATATGAGCATGCTTCCCAAATTTTCAAATAACTTATTCAATTTAATTTCCTATTTTTTCCGTATCATCCCATGTTCCCATAAAATTCCCCACACTTAAATTATACACAATATCTATCTTAAGCTAACCAAGGATTCAACTTGAAATTTTTATTTTGTTTTTCTGCTTAAGGCTAGTAATGTGGTTATGAAACAGAAGGGAGTTAAAAAGTTCAAAGTGGCTAACAAGGGTGATGTAAAAGGTAGGCTTATTTGGGATAAGTGAGCTAATAACAAATAATGGCCTCAATCATATGCACGCATGTAAATATATTATATATTGGACATATAGAATGGAACAAAATCTAGATTGCAGTTATAGAGAAGTGAACACACAAGAATAAATATTATGGTTAAATAATGTAACCATATAAATAAGCTCAAAATTTCACAGGTTGTGTGTTCTTTGGCTCAAAAACCATGTTCCAAATACAACTTCAAACAAATTTAACACATAAATTTTTTTAATTTAAATTAGTGAAATACTATAAAAATTTCTTGAAAAAGAAAATATTACTTCAACCAAGTAGTAACTAAATGCATAAAATCAAATAAACATGCAATTAAACATACAAATGCAACAATGAACTAACAAATAAAGTAAAATATTGGTGTTTGAGAAGAGAATAACTAACCCATGGAGATCGGTATCGACCTCCCCACACTTAAAGATTGCACCGTCCTCGGTGCATGCTGAGATGTGCAGGTGGACGGGTTGTTCCAACTGGTGCTTTTCTGCAAATATTGTGCAGATGGACTTGTCTTGCTTCCCCATGTAAATGTCTTCCGGTTCCCTTCCGGGTGGCCATCCTGAAAGAAAAAGGGAAGAAAAGTAACCCAGAAATAGAGATAAGAAAATAAATGAAGTATGGGTGGGTTAATGCCAAATGAAAAGGGTCTCATTTACATGGAAGCTTCAACATGTACGTGAGAAAACAATAGAAGCCATGGCATACCAGTGGTACAAAATTTGTAACAATGGGGAAGAGAGTGCAAGACAATATAAATTAATGTCAATGCAAAATTAATACAAATATCATAAAAGATTAGCATTGACTTAAATAATATTACCCAACAGTGTAAAACAAGTCACTGAGCACCAAAATAAATTCAAAAAAAGATGCAACAGTTGAATAAGAACATTGTAACACCAATGGAAAGAAAAAAATAATAATAAATTTAGAAGATAAAAATATGCACAAAATTAAAATGCAATGAATGAAAGTATGTAATTAAGTAAAAGAGAATGAAAGTAAAGAAGGAAGAAGAATAGAAGAAAGAAATAAGAATGGAAAAAGAAAAATTAGGATTTGGGGGAAGAAAAGATATGATATTTGGCGCTGATCTGGATAAGTTGTGCGGCGCAGGCGACGCGGATGCATGGGTGACGCGGTCGTTTGGTGCGCGATAAGGTCAGGTGACGCGGACGCGTGGGTCACGCGATCGCGTGGCCTGAGTTGTGTGATTGGCGTGAGTGCAGCTTTGCATTCGCACAACTCTCTGTTCGAAACTCTTTTCGCCAAATTTTTGGGTGACGCGGTCGCGTGGTTGACGCGATCGCGCGGGTGGCCTTATTTCCAATATAACGCGGACGCGTGGGGCACGCGGTCGTGTGATAGGGCTTGTGCTTCTAGCACGAGTCCAGCACAATTCCAGCTCAACTTTCGGCCATACACCTTTTTACGTCGATTTACAGGGCCACGCAGTCGCGTGGGTGACACGGACGCGTGGGAGGCATTTTTCCCACATGACGCGGACGCGTCAGCAACGCGGTCGCGTGGATCAATTTGTGCCAGAGGCACGCCTCCAGCCACGCTCTCGCGTGACTCTCTGTTCACTTTTCTTTTCTCCTAATGCACTTGTGACGCGGACGCGTCAGCGACGCTGCCGCGTCGCGTGCGTGCTTTTTTTTTTTTTTTGATGCAGTATGCAATATGCAGAATGCAGAATGCAAATGCTGATATGGATGTTATGCAAAACTCCAGGTTCAATATGATAAAATAAAATAAAACTCGAAAACAAATAAAATTAAATAAAAATTGAAAGAGGAACAATCATACCATGGTGGGTTGTCTCCCACCTAGCACTCTTAGTTAAAGTCCTTAAGTTGGACATTTGATGAGCTTCCTGTTATGGTGGCTTGTGCTTGAACTCATCCAGGAATCTCCACTAATGTTTGTAATTCCAATGGCCTCCGGGATCCCAAACTAGGCGCAGAAAGCCTTCAAGTAAGTTAAAGCAAGTGACAAGGCCCCAAGAGTGCTGATTTCTAGATTGAATTCCGGGGTCCCAGACCTTGCCTTTGCACCCATCTTCTTGTTGATCATCATTTTTCCACTTGGGTGGTGAACAGTCGAAATTCTTACTGAGACATCCAAACAGCTTCCTAGACCCATTCAGTTGAGCTTTATACCAACCTTTGCGTTTAAACTTAAAGCTTCCAACCATAATGAACCTTGCTGGACAATTCTTACCACTGGCCATCTTCTTCTTACTCTTAATGCCACAAAGAGCTCTAAGTTGACCATCCGTCTCCAGTAGCCCATATTCAAGTGGGATTAGAAAGCTAAGGGATATGAATTTTACCCACTTGAATGTTGTGAAGGATGATGGAAACTTAGGGGGAGGGGTCTCCAATAACTTTGGCAAGGTGATTTCAAGCTCCACTCCCTTGTGCTCTTTGACAATTTCCACCTCTTTGCAAACTTCTTTAATTTCAACCTCTTCCTCTTGGTAGCTTTCTTCCAATTCAATCTCTTCTTCATTACTTACCAAGGGCATGGGAGGTAGTGCTTTTTCTTCTTTAATTTTCATCTCTTGACCAACCTCTTCCAAGTCTTCAACCATGATATGCCTTGGAGGTTGTACACCCTCCTCAGCATCAATTTCAATTGCCTTGGAAGGAGGTTCTGTTACCTGACTTTCCCATGGAGGGTCAGCATCTCCTAAGTCTGCAACCACTTCTTCCTCTTCAATAATTACAGCTTCCTCCACTTGTTCCAGCACAAAGTCATGCTCCGTACTGTCCACTGGAGTTTCTAATATCTCCTTCATGCTACGTTCTTCATTAGATTGTCCACATGAAACCATGGGGGTTTCTTGAGTGTCCGAACGTCAGGAAGATAATTGATTTATTGCTTGATTCAATTGGTGAAGGGTTGCAAGAAATTGATCCACTATTTCCTTGTGACGATCCTGTGATTCTTGTTACGCTTGGATATCATAAGTAGGACCATAAGGCTCTTGGATTGATGGATATGAATATGGTGCATATGGAGGTGGTGGTTCTTGGGAGTAATTGGGTTGGAATTGGGGTGGTTCTATATATGGTTCATATGGTTCATAAGGTGGTTGGTATGGTGGATGTGTGTTAGGATCATATGAAGGTGAATGGTGGTAGTTGGCTTGTGAGTGTGGTGGTTCAAAGTTGTGTTGAGGAGGTTCATAGGCATATGATAGGGGTCCATCATATCTATCATCTTGTTATGCCCCCCTGGAATGGCTATTGACTATAGTAATTTGGTGGATGTTGGTTGTCACTGAAGGGTCCACCATAACTATTGTCTTGGTATGCATCGTGAAATGGTCTTTGTCTGTGGTACTGTGGAAGATGTTGTTGCCGGAAGGGTTGATCAGATCCTCGTGGCTCCTTCCATCTCTGATTGTTTTGACCTTGATGCATGTTCCTGTTATAATTTCCATTCTTTGCAACAACATTGGAACCAAACTCAAAGCGAAAGGGGTGAGAACTCATAGTTAGTTAATAAAAATTTAAAAACAAAAATAAAAGCAATTTTGAAATTCAAATTTTTGAATTTGAAAGTTAAAATTTGAATTTTGAATTTTTAAATTTGAAATTTGAAGATTAAAATTTGAAATTTTAAAATTTGAATTTTAAATTTTGAAAATTGAAAATTGATTTTTTTTTAAAATAAGATAGGATAAGATAAAAATTTTTAAAATAAAAATCTAAATTTTTTTTTCGAAAAAATCAATTTAAAAGTAAATATTTACAATAACCAATAATAAGGCACACGTTTGCAATTCTCCGGCAACGGCGCCATTTTGAAAGAGCTGAAGATTGATGGTTTAGAAGTTATAGTAAACTCTCGTTGCAAGTATAGTTACTAAACCAAGCAATCAACCTTTCTTACAAACGTTTTGATTGTCACAAGTAACAAACCCCTTTTAAAATTGATAACCGAGTATTTAAACCTCGGGTCATCTTCTCAAGGAATTGCAGCGAGGTGTTCTTATTATTGGTTGTGAGTTTGTAAATTGGGGGTTTTTAATGTATAAGATAAAAAGCGAGAATAGTAAATGGCAAGAAAGTAAATTGTATTAATTTAAATAGATAATAAAACTCTTGGCAAGGTATAAGAACTGGAAGTCCTATCCTTATCAATTGTGATGAGAATTGGATTTTAATCCCACTTTGTTAACCTCTAACTATGAAGGTAAATCAAGTGGATTAATTAGCTTAATCCTCAGGTCCTAGTCAATTTCTATGGAAAGACTAGAGTTATTGGAGCAACTCCCAATTTCAACCACTGCTTTATTTGACAGCTCAAGCGTTACCAATTACTTAACCAAAGCCAAAAGGGAGAATTCTAAATTAAATTAAAAGCATTCATGTAAATAAAGCAAAGCAAAATTAAATCTGAAAACACCTCAAATAATATTAATTAAGAAATCAAATCTAACATGAATATTCATAAATTAATTGAGAAAATAAATAAAAGGAACATTGAACCTGTGATTGAAGTTATAAGTTGAAATAATAAAGTTGAAATCTTAATCCTAATCCTAATCCTAAGAGAGAGGAGAGAACCTCTCTCTCTAAAAACTACATCTAAAACTAAAATTGTGAATTATGAGAGCATGATCATGAATGGATGCATTCCCCCACTTTATAGCCTCTAATCTGTGTGTTCTGGGCTGAAAACTGGGTCAAAAATAGCCCAGAAACGGCTCCTAGTGATTTTTGGTACGTTCAGGTTGCGGCAAAGTGACGCGGAGGCGTCGTCCACGCGTTAGCGTGGATTGAAGTTCGCAGGTGCGACGCGGGTGCGTCATTCACGCGTTCGCATTGCCTAACTTCAAGGCAGCTATGGCAAATTATATATCAAATCGAAGCCCCGGACGTTAGCTTTCCAACGCAACTGGAACCGCATCATTTATATCTCTGTAGCTTACGTTATGATCGTTTGAATGCGAAGAGGTCAGGCTGACAGCTTTGCAGTTCCTTCAACTTCTTGTATTCCTTCTGCTTTTGCATGCTTCCTTTCCATCCTCCAAGCCATTCCTGCCCTATAATCTCTAAAAACACTTAACACACATATCAAGGCATCTAATGGTAATAAGAGAGGATTAATATTAGCAATTGTAAGATCAAAGAAGCATGTTTTCAATCATAGCACATAATTAGGAAGGCAAATGTAAAACCATGCAAATAGTATGAATAAGTGGGTAAAGAGTTGATAAAAACCACTCAATTGAGCACAAGATAAACCATAAAATAGTGGTTTATCACTCATTTTATGAAATCTTTTTCTTTATGTTCCTTCCTTGAAGCGAGCTTTTAATTCTTTTCTTATCTTAGCTTCTTGGGTGCTTTGCACCATGTGTTGAAAGCTACGACTCTAAATGCTTTATTTTTCAGTATTACCACTTGATACATAAGCACCACAAGCATTTAATTAGAGGAATCTTTAAGCTCATTTGTTTCTTTTCTTTACTCTCTAATAATTGATACTCAGAGCCTTGAGCTTTGAGGGAGTGCTTTTGCACTTGAGCCTAGCCTTGACTCTAAGTGTTTTGTTTTCAAGCTTTTTGCTTGATACATAAACACCACAAGTCCTTAACAATTGAATTGTCATTGGTACTCAGAGCCTTCATCTTTCTCATTCTTTCCCTTTTCTTTTCATGCCTTACTTGCATTTGCTTCTTCAAGGTTTTCATGATTTCGAAAATTTCATAAAATGTCCTAGATGAAAACTTCAATTAAACAAATTCAAATGCAATTGAGCAACAATAATCATGCTAGCCTTCCAATACTTATATTCCCATGCTAAGTTCTTCTTTAATGACCTTGTTTGTTTATGATCATGAAACTAAATTGCTTTTGAACTCACAAAACTCAAGATGGTAGTCATAATGTCATAGCACATGTTACAATTCAACAATCAAGCTATGCTTATTCACAACACACATGCATACAAAGGAAATAGAAGACAATCATACAATATAAATGTATTGGAAATAAGAAAGAGGAAAAGGAACTTTACCATCTTGTAGTTCATCTTCATTGTTGTTGTCACCTTCCTCTTATTCTTCCCCTTCCTACACCAAACTTAGAATGATTGCTTGTCCTCAAGCAGCAAATAAAACAGTGGTGATGGGGTTTATGATGGGTCATGAGTGTCTTACACAATGAAATGTGGGTAATGCATGTGCTCAAGCAAGCAAAGATAAGGATACAATAAGGGCACAAGAAGTAAAAACAGAGACAATATGATTGCATTAATAAGTGGTGTGTGCATGGTACTTTGCATGAAAGGTAAGTGGTAACACCAAACTTAGTATGACACTTTCATTTTAGAATGAAGCAAGTACCCAGTGAAGAATGAAAGTCAAATTGTTGCATGGCAACACCAAACTTAGAATGCAATCATATGTCAAGTTATTGAAAGTAAACTAAGTAAAGAAAGGAAATGTTACCTACGGTTGGGTTGCCTCCCAACAAGCACTCTTTTAGTGTCATTAGCTTGACATGTTGTTCTCAACTTTCTTCCTCTTCTTCCAATTTGTCAAGAGAAATGACCTCAAGGAGAGAGAAGAGCAAGTTGATGTCCCCTGTGTTGGCCTCTTCCCAACAAGCTTTCTTTTGTTTTTTGCTTGATTTGTTTTGCTTGTTGGGGCAGGGGTTGGATTGTTTGCAGTTGACATTTTCTTCTTTATGAATGTTGCCCTTTGTGTCTTGGTCACAATCCTTATTTCAGCATTTTGGTTGATTGCCTTCACTTCTTTGTTTTCAGAACTTGGGTGTTGTGAGATGGTTGGAGTATCCTCTTTATCAAGAACTTCTTGGAATGGTGACTCTCTTGGTACAAAGATCTCTTCTTCTTGCCCTACCAATTCCTCATTTTCACCTTCATTAAGCACTTCTCCACTCCTTAGACTGATGGCATGATATTCTTCCCCTGGCCAAGTGAAGACATTGGTTGGTTCATCAACAAAATATTGTGCCAATTGTCTCATTTGCTCTTCTTGATTTCTCCTTGAGATTTCCATATCTTCAATCACCTCTCTTACATTTTGCCTTCAAAACTCACTGAGTTGGGCAATAAAGAGATATCTCTTGGAGAGTTCTTCTATTACAAATTCTAGAAGATTTTGTGGAGGTGCATAGGTTGGACAATTACGGGATGATAGTCCTTGAAGAATGGGGTATGCAGCATTAAAATCCCTTCCAAAGCCAAAATTTATGTAGGTGTCATAACAATATGAACTGTTTTGTGGCCCTGGGAGGTATTCCATTTTATTTGATTCCTCATACTCTATCATTCCTTGGTGATATTCCCAGCCACCATTAGGATAATGACTAGAATCATTTTGTTGTGGTGGACATATCCCATATGACATGATTGATCAAAATGTGCGGTAGACTACATTCTTACTTGCAAAATACTCTGTCTCAAACAATATTCACCAAAAGAAATTTGAATCCCATTGTCACAGATGAGGGATTCTTAGTGAAGCAATAACACAAACACCTTACTAGCAAGAGAAAATTAAAAGAAAATAAATGACAAAGACAAAAGAAAAAAAATGTCTAATCTAGTTAATCAATCAACCGGTAGTTTGTTAATCACAATTAATCCCCGGCAACGGTGCCATAAAACTTGATGACCGGAATTTACTATCCACATATAATGAATTCGTTCTTTGGCAAACGCACCAAATATCGTCAAGTAATAACCTACTAGGAATGGGGTTGAATCCCACAGAGATTAACGGATTAAGGAAAACAATAGTTAATTAATTATTCTAGTTAGACTATTCAATTTTGAGTGATAAGCAACAAGAAAAGTAAATGACATGAAAGTAAAGGAAAGCAATAAAGTGCAAGAAAGTAAATGGCAAGGAAAGTAAAGTACAAGAAAGTAAAGTCCTGGAAATGTAAAGTGCAGAAAATGTAAATAACCATAAAGTAAATAAAGAAAGAAAGATAAAATAAACATTGGGATCAAGAGATGTTGGATTCTCCGGATTAATTGATTTCATCTCATCTTCAATCATGCAACTCATTGACCTCTTGGCAATCATGATTGATTTAGCCCCAATCCCTTGGTGACTCAATCTCTCAAATCTTGATCAATAGCCAATTCCTTGGTCTAATTGTTCATGAGAAGAGATGAGGAATGGTCCCTCATTATACCACACATCATCATAGGTCTAAGAAGAGGGAGGATTATAGGTCACCATATCCAAACACCAAAACCCAGATCCTACTCAAGTGTGAGAAAGAATTTCTAGCATGATTTATGTTTTCTTTTCCAAGGCTCCCATGAAACCCAAATACATTCAATCTCTTTTCCAATATAATTGAATACTATAATGAAGAATGAAATCCTTTCTAGTAAATCAAAGAGAGATGAATAGAAGAATAAGAATAAAAACAATCAATCCATTGAAAAACAATAGAGCTCTCTTTCCCAATGGAAAGAGTTAGTAATTTATAACTAAATTATTTACAAAGTAAGAAAGAAAAGAGAAGAAATTGATGGTGAACAGAGAGGGTCCTAAGACTTTCCCCCAATCCAGCATAGCTAATTCTATGAAACTAAGGCCTTTATATAGGCTTTCCTAATTTGAAATGAAATTAAAAGCAAATTAGAATGAATTGAAAATGAACTATTCTAGATGCTTCTTGTGGCCTTGATTGGTTGACAATTGTAGTTTGAATGAGAGTTGAAATGGGCTTGATTGAAGGTTGGAGGCTGCAGGGAGAAGTTGGCGTGTGGTTTCAAGTGCCACTCCCACTTGATTTTTCACTTTAGATTATGACCCACTTTGCATGCTGAATAGATGGAGTTGTTTGGGCCTCAAATTGAATGTCCATTATGAATTATTATATAATTTTGGAAATCCCTGGATGTTAGCTTTCCAACGCCTCTAAAATCAGCTCATTTGGACCTCTGTAGCTCAAGTTATGCCCATTTGAAGGTGGATAGGTCAGTCTGTCAAGTAGCCCGACGTGCCATGCCCACTCTCTGGCGTGCCACGTCGATATATTTTGAAACTGGCATGCCACGCTCACTTTAGGGCGTGCCACACCTTCAATGATGCATCAAATCTTGTTCTCTGGCTATTAGAACTGGCGTGCCACGCCCATTATGAAAATAGAGCTGGCGTGCCACGCCTTCGATATCAAGTGGCACACCCAGGTTTTACAATAATGAAATAATGGCCTTTTTCACCTCCAGTTTTAATGTCCACCCCAGAGTGTTAAATATAGTTGGAAAGCTCTTGATGTCAGCTTTCTAACGCCACCAAAATCAGATCATTTAATCCTCTACAACTCATGTTATGTCCCTTTGAAGATGAAGACGTCAGGCTGGTAACTCTGTAGTGACGTATTTTTCTCCTTGTGATTTCGGGGTCAATATCTTCCTCAATTTCAGTGTCCATCATAAAGTGTTATATATGGTTAGAAATCCCTGGATGTCAACTTTCTAATGGCACTAGAATCATCTCATTTGGAGTTGTGTAGCTCAAGATATCTTCATTTGAATGAAAGGAGGTAAGGCTGGCATATGCCCCGGCGTGCCACGCGCAATGCTTGGCATGCCACGCCCATATGGGGCTCAAAATTACTCCTTTGGAACTTAAGCCTAGCGTGCCACGCCCAAGACACCAAGTGGCATGCCCTCTTTGAGATATTGACTTCACAACTTGGCGTGCCACGCTCATAGCACCAAGTGGCACGCCCTCTTTGAGACTTTGCTTCACAACTTGGCGTGCCATGCCCAGAGCTCCAAGTGGCACGCCCATTGATGAGAATTGGCTTCAAAAGCTTAGCGTGCCATGCCCAGAGCTTCAAGTGGCACGCCCAGCTTCACACACCCAACTTTATTTGTTGTTTTCTTCCCTTTTTGTTGTTCTTTTCACCTGAAATTCAACACAACCCATTTCAAAGCAATGTACCAATAATATTTATCATTTGGCTCATGAAATTGCATTAAATCAATGAGGTTATGCTCTTTTTATAGTCCTTTTAGATAAGAAAAAGGGGTAGATAATGCAAGTCATCACATGCACCCAGGCATCGGCGTGCCCTCCTCCTCCCTCAGCGGTCTCTCTCTCGCAAACCCTAAAACACTGCCTCAATCGTTGCTGTCTGGTGCACGAAATTGAAAATCACAGTTCTTCACAAATTTGCACAACTAACCAGCAAATGCACTGGGTCGTCCAAGTAATACCTTACGTGAGTAAGGGTCGATCCCACGGAGATTGTTGGCTTGAAACAATCTATGGTTATCTTGTAACTCTTAGTCAGGAAAACAATAAAATAATTCACTTATCAAATTTGATTGCAAGGAATAAAAGGGCAAAACACAAATTATACTTGTATGCAATGATGGAGAATATGTTGGAGTATTGGAGATGCTTTGTCTTCTGAAATTCTGCTTTCCTCTGTTTCTGATTCACGCACGCATGTCCTCCTATGGCAAGCTATGTGTTGGTGGATCACCGTTGTCAATGGCTACCATCCATCCTTCCAGTGAAAAGGGTCCAGGTGTGCTGTCACCGCACGGCTAATCATCTGCAGGTTCTCAATCATACCGGAATAGGATTCACTATCCTTTTGCGTCTGTCACTACGCCCAGCACTCGCGAGTTTGAAGCTCGTCACAGTCATTCAATCCCTGAATCCTACTCGGAATACCACAGACAAGGTTTAGACTTTTCGGATTCTCTTGAATGCTGCCATCAATCTAGCTTATACCACGAAAATTCGGATTAAGAGATCTAAGAGATATTCATTCATTCTACAGTGGAACGTAAGTGGTTGTCAGGCACGCGTTCGTGGAGGAATGATGATGATTGTCACGTTCATCACATTCATATTGAAGTGCGAATGGATATCTTAGATAGGAACACGCATGTTTGAATGGAAAACAGAAATACTTGCATTAGTTCATCGAGACACAGCAGAGCTCCTCACCCCCAACAATGGAGTTTAGAGACTCATGCCGTCAAAAGGTACAAAGTTTAGATCTAAAATGTCATGAGATACAAAATAATCTCTGAAAGTTGTTTAAATACTAAACTAGTAACCTATGTTTACAGAAAATGAGTAAACTATGATAGATGGTGCAGAAATCCACTTCTGGGGCCCACTTGGTGTGTGCTGGGGCTGAGACTTAAGCTTCTCACGTGCATGGGCTGTTTTGGGCGTTCAACGCCAGGTTGTAACCTGTTTCTGGCGTTGAACTCCAACTTGTAACTTGTTTCTGGCGCTGGACGCCAGACTGCAACATGGAACTGGCGTTGAACGCCAGTTTACGTCGTCTATCCTTGAGCAAAGTATGGACAATTATATATTGCTGGAAAGCCCTGAATGTCTACTTTCCAACGCAATTGGAAGCGCGCCATTTGGACTCCTATAGCTCCAGAAATTCCATTCCGATTGCAGAGAGGTCAGAATCCAACAACATCAGCAGTCCTTTTTTCAGCCGAATCAGATTTTTGCTCAGCTCCCTCAATTTCAGCCAAAAAATACCTGAAATTACAGAAAAATACACAAACTCATAGTAAGTCCAGAAATATGAATTTTGCCTAGAAACTAATGAAAATAAACTAAAAACTAACTAAAACATACTAAAAACTATATGAAATTAACCCCAAAAAGCGTATAAAATATCCGCTCATCACTGTCTCTCCCTTAATTAGCGTTCAATCCTCACCGTAAACACTGGTAAGTATTTCTTCCCTTTGATTCTCTGTTTCTCGGTTCCACTATTTCTTCTCTATTTTGGAAACTTAGGTAAATTAGTCTATTTATTCAGGTGGTTATGTTGTTAGTGCATTCTCTATTTTCTGCAGAACCGTGTTTCCTTTTTGTAGTTCCACCTTGTCCTAGGTTTCTAGCAGCAATGTCTGTGTTATTTTTCATTCTTGGTTTCTGGAACAAAGAGCTTCCAACAGAAGATCCTCTTGTTTTTCATGATATGTTTGAATACCTTACATAGCTTCTTAATCATGCCATTGACTACTAAATCCTAGACACTGATATGTTTAAAAAATGTAAAAAACACTCTGTCTTAATTTCATTTTCATAACGCATCAAAATTAAGTCTCTTCTTCTTCTTCTTCTTCTTCCTTTCAACTCTTCTCATTGGATTGGATCTCTAACGGTAAGCTATTCCTGCTCATTCTTCTTCTTCTTGGCTTACTTTCTATTCATTCATATTTTTTTGTAATTGTTTCGATGTATATTTTGCTCTCCTGGAATGCCATAATTTTTATTTGTTAGCCATTTTTTGTTTTGTTTTGTTTGTATTCTCGCAGTCCTGATTATTCGATGTGTTCTGCTATTGGAATTGGAATACTTCACTGTTGCTCTAGTTTTTAGTCTTAATCTTACTATATTTTTCTGCTACCATCTAAAATTAGAACAATCGGATGATTAGTATTTTAAATTTTTTTGTATATATAGTAATATGGACTGGTAACTAGCAATATCGCAGGGCTTATGTTTTATGGGGTTAACTTTCAGTTTTTGTATTATTGACGAGGAAATCTTAGATTCATTTTAAATTTTTAACCATGGAACATCAAGATTTAATGGATAAGAATGAAGAGAGCGTTCAATCGATCGAAAAGGTTAGCAATACTAAAGATCAGGATAAGCTGAATGAGGTTGAAGGTGTGAAATCTGAGTTGATTAATGTTGATAAGAGCAAGGATTTGCAATCTGAAACTAGTTCTATTCAAGAAGTGCAAGGGAGTAATTTCAAGGGATTTGAAGCTAAAATTAAAGTCAATACTAATGCACAAGAGTACTCTGGTGATAAAGGGGGTGCCAATGGAGATTGTGAGCCCAAAATACTATAGCCAAATCTGGATAAAGATTGATGAACTTGCAGTAATTGTCCACAAAATGAAAGAGTTTATTCCTGTGAAGGACAAATTTCACAAAATACGCAGGTTCACTAATTGTTTTCTTGAGTCAGAAGTTGTAGATTTCTTGTCTGAAGGTCAGTATCTAGAAAGCCCAGAGGTATGGATTTAATTACCCTATATACAACTAAAACCTATGCAGAAATCCTCATATGTAGTCATTGTTTCATATTCTTTGATCATTTTATATTTGTTAATCATATGATCAGACAAATCTGCTGAATATTTTAATTGATTATCTTGGTACAATTCTTAGAATCATATTGTCATTACTATCTTTGTGATTGTTGTCTGGTGGTGTAGGCTGCTGAGTTTGGACGAAAGCTTGCTAGCAAACTCTTCTTTTATCATGTTCTTGAGTATGTCCAAGCATTTTATTTGACGCTTTCAATTTCTGTTGTTTCAATTATGTTTTATCAGAAAGTTGACAATTCTATAGTGCCTTATTATTTTACTCTAGTGCCTTATTATTTCGATTCTATTTTTTGCATTTTTTTTAGTGATTTTGATACTTTTTGTTTTCTTAAATTTTTGTATTTGTGAATTGAGTGTCTTAGGTAACTATATCATCATTATTACAATAGAAATATTAATTCAATTTTGTTATTGATTTTGTGTTTTTACAATGCGTTGAATTAGGATAGTTTGTATTGTGGAGTTATAGAGAACCGCCTTGGAATTTAGTTTACATAGAGCCCTTTGAAAGTGATAGTCACTGTGATGCTAGGTTATGGCATAAAGGCTTCAAAATCTAAGTTAAGGATTCAAGCACAACTTCAAGAGGCAATGCAAGACCATGGGGAGCTAACAAAGGAAATAGATGTGCTCAAAGAAAAACTTGAAGAGTAACAAAAACAGCAAGAGGAAGAATTAGCTCAAATGAAAGCTCAATTGGAAGCTCAACAAGCCGTTGTGAACTCTTTCATAGCGCGCTTTGATAATGAAAGAAACTAGACAATTAAAGGTACTCCTAAAATTGCTTATGGTTTTAATACATATTCCTAGATGATTCCTATACTATTAGTATAGTTTAATTTGTATATGGATCTATTTATTACATTTTACTTGTGTCATGGTTGAGAAATGACAAACGTCCTATTATTTGGTTTGATAAATTTGGTTGTGTATTGGCTGAGAAATAAGTTGTGAATTGGTTGTTTTTGTTGGAACCGTAGACGGTGGAAATATCCAAGTTTTAGGGGAGGTTCTGTCCAAAGTTTTCTAAATATTTTGGATAAAACTTAATGGAAAAATTATAATTAGTGTTATATCGTGTTTCTAATTTTTTGTTTCGGTTTTTCTTATTTACAGGAGTGTTGAAATGGTGACCACATGCTACTTTGAGGGCTCAAGAATATTTTGATTCATAGAGACTAATCTATGTTAGAACTTTTAACTCTTGGTTGAACTGTGCAAGACATATAACTTGTAGAACTAATCAATGTACTCACTAATGTTATTTTATTTTAAAACAATTTTAGCTAAATGAGGCATGTTTGAATTATGTATATTTTTACATATTAATAAATGTAGACTGTTTAGTAAAATAGTTAATATATTATAAAAAAAATAATTTAGTAAATATGCAGCAAGTTGCAATAAAAAAAATTACAAATAATTATTTTGCTTTTGTAACTAAAGAAAAAATTGTTACAAATCAAGTACATTTTGTAACAAAATTTTATGATACGAAAAATATATTGTCACCAAAATACCTTGAAGATCAAAATTTGTTACCATTTTTGTAACGACTTTGATTTTTTGTATCAGAAAAATTTGTTACAAATATTACTTTGAATTGTAACAGTTCCGTTTTTTGTTACAAAACATTTTGTAACGGGACATACTCCAACGGCCATTTTTTTGTTACAAAATCCTTTTGTTTCAAAATTTTGATTTTTTGTAACAATTTTTTTTGTTACAATATTGCTTTTTCTTGTAGTGAAACAACTAACAAAGAAACGAAAAAGCAAATTTATTCACAATATTCACAATAACCAATAATAAGGCACACGTTTGCAATTCCTCGGAAACGGCGCCCAAAAATTGACGGGGGAAAAATCATCGGAAGGAATTTCACAAAAGTAGTCACGTTGCAGTATAGATCTAAACCGACAATTAAACCTCAATCAAATTTAATTTGTTTGTCACTTAAGTAACCCAATAAAAATTAACCAAAATATTTAAACCTCGGGTCGTCTCTCAGGAATTGCAGGGAGGTGTTCTATTATTGGTTATGGAAAGTATCTTTTTGGGTTTTAAATGTTGAACAAGGAATGTAAATGACAAGGAAGGATTGATAATTGGAAGTCCTATCCTTATTATCAATGTTGATTGTGATGGTAATCGTAAATTGCACTCACTTAGTTAACCTCTAACATTGAAGGTAAGTCAGTGAGAAAATAACTTGAATTCACAGTCCTAATCAAGACTAGAGTTAGTGAAACTCAACCAACTAGAAGTTTCATCACCACCAACAAGAGACTTATGATGATTCCAGAGTCTCCAATTATAAATTCAAGCTAAGATTAAAATATAACTTAAAACCCTCCCAAGCATTTTATCAAATACTTGGAAGGCACAACATAAAACATAGAAAACTAACAAGGAATATTAAATCTAAATAACCAATTGCAAACATCAATAATAACAAACGAAGAAAGGAACAATAATTATGAATACCTCAATTGCATTAAAGAGAATTGATCTAACATGAGAATTCATAAACTAAATTGGCAACATAAAGTAACCAACAAGGGAAATAAATGAACTAGAATGCTAGAAACAATTAAAGTAGAAGTGAAACTAAATTGAAATAAGATAGAATTCAGAAACTAAAAAGGAATAAAACTAAGAACCCTAAAACCTAGAGAGAAGAAAAGAGTCTCTCTCTCTAGAAACTACATCTAAAACCTAAAATTATGTGAATGAATGTTGTATGTATGATTCTCCACTTAACAGCTCTAATCTGTGTTTTCGGGCTTGGAACTGGGCAAAAACAGCCCAAAATTACCCCCAGTATTTTCTGATACGTGCAGCACGTGGCTCTGTCACGCGTACACGTCGCCCCGCGTACGCGTCGCTGAACTTTCGCCAAGGTCAACGTACAAATGATCCACGTATGCGCATCATCTAAGCATGGCAACTATAGAAAATTGCATATTATTTTGAAGCCCTGGATGTTAGCTTTAACGCAACTGGAACCGCCTCTTTGGGACCTTGTAGCTCACGTTATGATCGATTTGTACGAGAGGTCGGTTGAAATTAGCAATTCCTTCAATTCTTGTATTTCTTCCACTTTTACATGCTTCTTTTCTTCCCTAAGCCCATTCCTAGCCCATAACTGAAACCTAAACCACAATTAGCATCGAATGGTAATAAGAATTAAAATAGCAATTTTAAGCCAAAGAAGCATGTTTTGAATCAAGCACAAATAGGAAGGAAAATGTAAACATGCGATTCTGATAAGTGTGAGAATAGTGGAAAAAATCACTCAAAAACAAGATAACCCTAAATGGGATTATCATTTCATTACACTTTTTGGACCCCTCTTTCGTAGTTGGATTTAGTCTCCTTTGTGGTGTGCACAACTGATTAGCATCATCTTCAAGAAGGATCTTGTGCATACACTTGGTTGGACTAATCTCCTTTAAATCACCAAATGGTCCACCCAAGAGCCGTTTTATGACTCTTGAGCACTGGTGATAAGCGCTCTCTTCCTCCTAAGGCTTCAAGGAAGAGCTTATATCACTGGGTATGATCATTTTCACTAGGAACACATATTTCAAAAGAAGGAGGCAAAGGCTTGATCTCAAGCTTAAGGACTTCTCCCTCCACCTTAGGCGTGCTCACCATATCCTTCTGAGGTGGTGAATTATCAATCTCAAGCAAATCATCCTCAGAGAGAGGATCTAAGAACATCATCAAGTATCTCAGTTTCTAGTACCTCTTGAACAAGTGGTTCAACAACTAAACTCGCATACACCCTCAGACATCATAGGGTGTTAATAGCTTCATACATATTATGGACACCTGTTCCTCATTGACCCTCAGGGTTAATTCACCCTATTGCACATCAATTAGAGCTCTACCTGTAGCTAAAAAGTGGATAAAAACTAGTATATATAAAATCAGTGTAATATAATTGTTTGAAGCGTATTATATACAGACTATATATATAAAAATAAAAGAAGTGGATACATTTGTCAAATAAAAAAGTGGATACACTAGTATATATAAAATCAATGTAATATAATTGTTTGAAGCGCTATATATATAAGACTTAGGTCTTCCAAGAATAATAGAGGGACTTTTTATCCTATTCCATAATCCAATATTGACAAATTCAGCAGAGAAATAAATGGAGTCCACTTTCACAAGCAAACTCCTCCAACAACGCCCACAGGAATTTTAATAGAAAGATCACCAAGTGGAAAGAGAAATACGAGTGGGTTTTACCTCCTTAATTTGGAGCTTTTTTTCATCACTGGAGTGGCACGAGGTTGATGCTCTAGCTCCAAGATCATACAAAGCTTTTTAAATAGTGACATCTCCGAATGGTGCAAAGGAATTACAAAGCTTCTTGGGTCTTGCATCTTCTAAGGAGGTTATGTTTGAATAATAGCCCTGTATTCCTTGGTCAACCACCACTGTTCTCATTTTCCTTCCGATTTACTCTTGTTAGTCACAGTTCTTTCATGAATTTAGGCATAGAGAGGCATTTTGCTCAGAGCCTCAGCAAAAGGAATGTTATTTAAAGCTTCTTAAGACTTCTAAAATCTGGAAAATTGCTTATCTTTGGAAGCCTTGTGAAGCCTCTGAGGGTATGGCATTTTTTAGGACTTGTACAGGCCTGCCTTAGGCAGTGTGGATGAGTGTCAAGAGGACTGGGAAGAGGTTGTCTGCACGCTTAAGAGGAAATGTTCCACCTCCTCTTTCATTCTCTCTGGAGTTTCTTTTTTCAACTAGCTCCTCATTGACCTTGGTCTCAGACAGCTACTTTACACTCTCAATTGAATAGCCTTGTATACTTCTCTTGCGTTTACACTGTATCAATAGGGAGTTATTGAGGGCCTCTCAAGTATTTTTGTGGCTCAACTGGCCTACTTGCACCTCCAAGTTTCTTGAGTGAATCTTATTGTCACCTTTAAGACAGCCCGAGTGCTCCCATCGTGTTCTTTTGGGGTTGAGATTTGCCGCTGAGGTGGTTTGTTTTATGAGGAAGCTAATAAACTGGCGGTATTATATTTATTTCTATTGAAAACACCCTTGAGATTTTGTTAAAATTATGTGGCCTTAGGTGCTCTCTCCACCCTAATTTTTGGTGATTCTCCACCCTGATTATAGGTCTTGATATGGATCCTTTGGGTTTCTAGGAGATTTTTTTACTGAAGAAATTGAGGTTTATATCCCCCTGATCAATATGATAAATTGAGGCATACAGCTAAATTCTCCACCGTTGAGACATAACTTTGTTCTGAGCAAGAAT